>NW_026970293.1:0-328437 GCF_028390025.1 Pseudophryne corroboree | reverse complement strand
GGGGCACTGCTTTACCACCTCACTGAACAACACTGGGGCAAATGTATTAAAGATGGGGCACTGCTTTACCACCTCAACGAACAACACTGTGGAAATGTATTACAGAGGGGGCACTGCTTTACTACCTCACCGAACAATACTGTGGAAATGTATTACAGAGGGGGCACTGCTTTACCACCTCACCGAACAATACTGGGGAAATGTATTACAGAGGGGGCACTGCTTTACCACCTCACCGAACAATACTGGGGAAATGTATTACAGAGGGGGCACTGCTTTACCACCTCACCGAACAATACTGGGGAAAATGTATTACAGAGGGGGCACTGCTTTACCACCTCACCGGACAATACTGGGGCAAATGTATTACAGAGGGGGCACTGCATTACCACCTCACTGAACAATACTGTGGCAAATGTATTACAGAGGGGGCGCTGCTTTACCACCTCACCGAACAATACTGGGGCAAATGTATTACAGAGGGGGCACTGCTTTACCACCTCACCGAACAATACTGTGGCATCTGTATTACAGAGGGGGCACTGCTTTACCACCTCACCAAACAATACTTGGGCAAATGTATTACAGAGGGGGCACTGCTTTACCACCTCACCGGACAATACTGTGGCAAATGTATTACAGAGGGGGCACTGCTTTACCACCTCACCAAACAATACTGGGGCAAATGTATTACAGAGGGGGCACTGCTTTACCACCTCACTGAACAATACTGGGGAAATGTATTACAGAGGGGGCGCTGCTTTACCACCTCACCGAACAATACTGGGGCAAATGTATTACAGAGGGGGCACTGCTTTACCACCGAACAATGCTGGGGCAAATGTTATACAGAGGGGGCACTGCTTTACCACCTCACCGAACAATACTGGGGCAAATATATTATAGAGGGGGCACTGCTTTACCACCTCACCGAACAATACTGGGGCAAATGTATTACAGAGGGGGCACTGCTTTACCACCTCACTGAACAATACTGTGGCAAATGTATTACAGAGGGGGCGCTGCTTTACCACCTCACCGAACAATTCTGGGGCAAATGTATTACAGAGGGGGCACTGCTTTACCACCTCACCGAACAATACTGTGGCAAATGTATTACAGAGGGGGCACTGCTTTACCACCTCACCAAACAATACTTGGGCAAATGTATTACAGAGGGGGCACTGCTTTACCACCTCACCGGACAATACTGTGGCAAATGTATTACAGAGGGGGCACTGCTTTACCACATCACCAAACAATACTGGGGCAAATGTATTACAGAGGGGGCACTGCTTTACCACCTCACTGAACAATACTGGGGAAATGTATTACAGAGGGGGCACTGCTTTACCACCTCACCGAACAATACTGGGGCAAATGTATTACAGAGGGGGCACTGCTTTACCACCTCACCGAACAATACTGTGGCAAATGTATTACAGAGGGGGCACTGCTTTACCACCGAACAATGCTGGGGCAAATGTTATACAGAGGGGGCACTGCTTTACCACCTCACCGAACAATACTGGGGCAAATATATTATAGAGGGGGCACTGCTTTACCACCTCACCGAACAATACTGGGGCAAATGTATTACAGAGGGGGCACTGCTTTACCACCTCACCGAACAATGCTGGGGCAAATGTTATACAGAGGGGGCACTGCTTTACCATCTCACCGAACAATACTGGGGAAATGTATTACAGAGGGGGCACTGCTTTACCACCTCACCAAACAATACTGGGGCAAATGTATTACAGAGGGAGCGCTGCTTTACCACCTCACTGAACAACACTGGGGCAAATGTATTACAGATGGGGCACTGCTTTACCACCTCAACGAACAATACTGTGGCAAATGTATTACAGAGTGGGCACTGCTTTACCACCTCACTGAACAACACTGTGGAAATGTATTACAGAGGGGGCACTGCTTTACCACCTCACCGAACAATACTGTGGAAATGTATTACAGAGGAGGCACTGCTTTACCACCTCACCGAACAATACTGGGGAAATGTATTACAGAGGGGGCGCTGCTTTACCACCTCACCGAACAATACTGGGGAAATGTATTACAGAGGGGGCACTGCTTTACCACCTCACCGAACAATACTGGGGAAATGTATTACAGAGGGGGCACTGCTTTACCAGCTCACCGGACAATACTGGGGCAAATGTATTACAGAGGGGGCACTGCTTTACCACCTCACCAAACAATACTGGGGCAAATGTATTACAGAGGGGGCACTGCTTTACCACCTCACTGAACAACACTGTGGAAATGTATTACAGAGGGGGCACTGCTTTACCACCTCACCGAACAATACTGTGGAAATGTATTACAGAGGGGGCACTGCTTTACCACCTCACCGAACAATACTGGGGAAATGTATTACAGAGGGGGCGCTGCTTTACCACCTCACCGAACAATACTGGGGAAATGTATTACAGAGGGCCACTGCTTTACCACCTCACCGAACAATACTGGCGAAATGTATTACAGAGGGGGCACTGCTTTACCACCTCACCGGACAATACTGTGGCAAATGTATTACAGAGGGGGCACTGCTTTACCACCTCACCGGACAATACTGGGGCAAATGTATTATAGAGTGGGCACTGCTTTACCACCTCACCGGACAATACTGTGGCAAATGTATTACAGAGGGGGCACTGCTTTACCACCTCACCGGACAATACTGGGGCAAATGTATTACAGAGGGGGCACTGGTTTACCACCTCACCAAACAATACTGTGGCAAATGTAATACAGAGGGGGCACTGCTTTACCACCTCACCGAACAATACTGGGGAAATGTATTACAGAGGGGGCACTGCTTTACCACCTCACCGGACAATACTGGGGCAAATGTATTACAGAGGGGGCACTGCTTTACCTCCTCACCAAACAATACTGGGGCAAATGTATTACAGAGGGGGCACTGCTTTACCACCTCACTGAACAACACTGTGGAAATGTATTACAGAGGGGGCACTGCTTTACCACCTCACCGAACAATACTGTGGAAATGTATTACAGAGGGGGCACTGCTTTACCACCTCACCGAACAATACTGGGGAAATGTATTACAGAGGGGGCGCTGCTTTACCACCTCACCGAACAATACTGGGGAAATGTATTACAGAGGGCCACTGCTTTACCACCTCACCGAACAATACTGGCGAAATGTATTACAGAGGGGGCACTGCTTTACCACCTCACCGGACAATACTGTGGCAAATGTATTACAGAGGGGGCACTGCTTTACCACCTCACCGGACAATACTGTGGCAAATGTATTACAGAGGGGGCACTGCTTTACCACCTCACCGGACAATACTGTGGCAAATGTATTACAGAGGGGGCACTGCTTTACCACCTCACCGGACAATACTGTGGCAAATGTATTATAGAGTGGGCACTGCTTTACCACCTCACCGGACAATACTGTGGCAAATGTATTACAGAGGGGGCACTGCTTTACCACCTCACCGGACAATACTGGGGCAAATGTATTACAGAGGGGGCACTGGTTTACCACCTCACCAAACAATACTGTGGCAAATGTAACACAGAGGGGGCACTGCTTTACCACCTCACCGAACAATACTGGGGAAATGTATTACAGAGGGGGCACTGCTTTACCACCTCACCGAACAATGCTGGGGCAAATGTATTACAGAGGGGGCATTGCTTCTCCACCTCACCAAACAATACTGGGGCAAATGTATTAGAGGGGGCACTGCTTTACCACCTCACCAAACAATACTGGGGCAAATGTATTACAGAGGGGGCGCTGCTTTACCACCTCACCGAACAATACTGGGGAAATGTATTACAGAAGGGGCACTGCTTTACCACCTCACCGGACAATACTGGGGCAAATGTATTACAGAGGGGGCGCTGCTTTACCACTCACCGAACAATACTGGGGAAATGTATTACAGAGGGGGCACTGCTTTACCACCTCACCGAACAATACTGGGGCAAATGTATTACAGAGGGGGCACTGCTTTACCACCTCACCGAACAATACTGTGGCAAATGTATTACAGAGGGGGCGCTGCTTTACCACCTCACCGAACAATACTGGGGAAATGTATTACAGAAGAGGCACTGCTTTACCACCTCACCGGACAATACTGGGGCAAATGTATTACAGAGGGGGCGCTGCTTTACCACTCACCGAACAATACTGGGGAAATGTATTACAGAGGGGGCACTGCTTTACCACCTCACCGGACAATACTGGGGCAAATGTATTACAGAGGGGGCACTGCTTTACCACCTCACTGAACAATACTGTGGCAAATGTATTACAGAGGGGGCGCTGCTTTACCACCTCACCGAACAATACTGGGGCAAATGTATTACAGAGGGGGCACTGCTTTACCACCTCACCGAACAATACTGTGGCAACTGTATTACAGAGGGGGCACTGCTTTACCACCTCACCAAACAATGCTGGGGCAAATGTTATACAGAGGGGGCACTGCTTTACCACCTCACCGGACAATACTGTGGCAAATGTATTACAGAGGGGGCACTGCTTTACCACCTCACCAAACAATACTGGGGCAAATGTATTACAGAGGGGGCACTGCTTTACCACCTCACTGAACAATACTGGGGGAAATGTGTTACAGAGGGGGCGCAGCTTTACCACCTCACCGAACAATACTGGGGCAAATGTATTACAGAGGGGGCACTGCTTTACCACCGAACAATGCTGGGGCAAATGTTATACAGAGGGGGCACTGCTTTACCACCTCACCGAACAATACTGGGGCAAATATATTATAGAGGGGGCACTGCTTTACCACCTCACCGAACAATACTGGGGCAAATGTATTACAGAGGGGGCACTGCTTTACCACCTCACCGAACAATGCTGGGGCAAATGTTATACAGAGGGGGCACTGCTTTACCATCTCACCGAACAATATTGGGGAAATGTATTATAGAGGGGGCACTGCTTTACCACCTCACCAAACAATACTGGGGCAAATTTATTACAGAGGGAGCGCTGCTTTACCACCTCACTGAACAACACTGGGGCAAATGTATTACAGATGGGGCACTGCTTTACCACCTCAACGAACAATACTGTGGCAAATGTATTACAGAGTGGGCACTGCTTTACCACCTCACCGAACAATACTGTGGCAAATGTATTACAGAGGGGGCACTGCTTTACCACCTCACCAAACAATACTGGAGCAAATGTATTACAGAGGGGGCACTGCTTTACCACCTCACCGAACAATGCTGGGGCAAATATATTACAGAGGGGGCACTGCTTTACCACCTCACCAAACAATACTGGGGCAAATGTATTACATGGGGGGCACTGCTTTACCACCTCACCGGACAATACTGTGGCAAATGTATTACAGAAGGGGCACTGCTTTACCACCTCACCAAACAATACTGGGGCAAATGTATTACAGAGGGGGCACTGCTTTACCACCTCACCGGACAATACTGTGGCAAATGTATTACAGAGGGGGCACTGCTTTACCGCCTCACCGGACAATACTGTGGCAAATGTATTACAGAGGGGGCACTGCTTTACCACCTCACCGGACAATACTGTGGCAAATGTATTACAGAGGGGCACTGCTTTACCACCTCACCAAACAATACTGTGGAAAATGTATTACAGAGGGGGCACTGCTTTACCACCCCACCGAACAATACTGGGAAAATGTATTACAGAGGGGGCACTGCTTTACCACCTCACCGAACAATGCTGGGGCAAATGTTATACAGAGGGGGCACTGCTTTACCACCTCACCGAACAATACTGGGGAAATGTATTACAGAGGGGGCACTGCTTTACCACCTCACCAAACAAGACTTGGGCAAATGTATTACAGAGGGGGCACTGCTTTACCACCTCACTGAACAACACTGGGGCAAATGTATTACAGATGGGGCACTGCTTTACCACCTCAACGAACAACACTGTGGAAATGTATTACAGAGGGGGCACTGCTTTACTACCTCACCGAACAATACTGTGGAAATGTATTACAGAGGGGGCACTGCTTTACCACCTCACCGAACAATACTGGGGAAATGTATTACAGAGGGGGCGCTGCTTTACCACCTCACCGAACAATACTGGGGAAATGTATTACAGAGGGGGCACTGCTTTACCACCTCACCGAACAATACTGGGGAAATGTATTACAGAGGGGGCGCTGCTTTACCACCTCACCGGACAATACTGTGGCAAATGTATTACAGAGGGGCACTGCTTTACCACCTCACCAAACAATACTGTGGAAAATGTATTACAGAGGGGGCACTGCTTTACCACCCCACCGAACAATACTGGGGAAATGTATTACAGAGGGGGCACTGCTTTACCACCTCACCGAACAATGCTGGGGCAAATGTTATACAGAGGGGGCACTGCTTTACCACCTCACCGAACAATACTGGGGAAATGTATTACAGAGGGGGCACTGCTTTACCACCTCACCAAACAAGACTTGGGCAAATGTATTACAGAGGGGGCACTGCTTTACCACCTCACTGAACAACACTGGGGCAAATGTATTACAGATGGGGCACTGCTTTACCACCTCAACGAACAACACTGTGGAAATGTATTACAGAGGGGGCACTGCTTTACTACCTCACCGAACAATACTGTGGAAATGTATTACAGAGGGGGCACTGCTTTACCACCTCACCGAACAATACAGGGGAAATGTATTACAGAGGGGGCGCTGCTTTACCACCTCACCGAACAATACTGGGGAAATGTATTACAGAGGGGGCACTGCTTTACCACCTCACCGAACAATACTGGGGAAATGTATTACAGAGGGGGCACTGCTTTACCACCTCACCGGACAATACAGGGGCAAATGTATTACAGAGGGGGCACTGCATTACCACCTCACTGAACAATACTGTGGCAAATGTATTACAGAGGGGGCGCTGCTTTACCACCTCACCGAACAATACTGGGGCAAATGTATTACAGAGGGGGCACTGCTTTACCACCCCACCGAACAATACTGTGGCAACTGTATTACAGAGGGGGCACTGCTTTAACACCTCACCAAACAATACTGGGGCAAATGTATTACAGAGGGGGCACTGCTTTACCACCTCACCGGACAATACTGTGGCAAATGTATTACAGAGGGGGCACTGCTTTACCACCTCACCAAACAATACTGGGGCAAATGTATTACAGAGGGGGCACTGCTTTACCACCTCACTGAACAATACTGGGGGAAATGTATTACAGAGGGGGCGCTGCTTTACCACCTCACCGAACAATACTGGGGCAAATGTATTACAGAGGGGGCACTGCTTTACCACCGAACAATGCTGGGGCAAATGTTTTACAGAGGGGGCACTGCTTTACCACCTCACCGAACAATACTGGGGCAAATATATTATAGAGGGGGCACTGCTTTACCACCTCACCGAACAATACTGGGGCAAATGTATTACAGAGGGGGCACTGCTTTACCACCTCACTGAACAATACTGTGGCAAATGTATTACAGAGGAGGCGCTGCTTTACCACCTCACCGAACAATACTGGGGCAAATGTATTACAGAGGGGGCACTGCTTTACCACCTCACCGAACAATACTGTGGCAAATGTATTACAGAGGGGGCACTGCTTTACCACCTCACCAAACAATACTTGGGCAAATGTATTACAGAGGGGGCACTGCTTTTCCACCTCACCGGACAATACTGTGGCAAATGTATTACAGAGGGGGCACTGCTTTACCACCTCACCAAACAATACTGGGGCAAATGTATTACAGAGGGGGCACTGCTTTACCACCTCACTGAACAATACTGGGGAAATGTATTACAGAGGGGGCGCTGCTTTACCACCTCACCGAACAATACTGGGGCAAATGTATTACAGAGGGGGCACTGCTTTACCACCTCACCGAACAATACTGTGGCAAATGTATTACAGAGGGGGCACTGCTTTACCACCGAACAATGCTGGGGCAAATGTTATACAGAGGGGGCACTGCTTTACCACCTCACCGAACAATACTGGGGCAAATATATTATAGAGGGGGCACTGCTTTACCACCTCACCGAACAATACTGGGGCAAATGTATTACAGAGGGGGCACTGCTTTACCACCTCACCGAACAATGCTGGGGCAAATGTTATACAGAGGGGGCACTGCTTTACCATCTCACCGAACAATACTGGGGAAATGTATTACAGAGGGGGCACTGCTTTACCACCTCACCAAACAATACTGGGGCAAATGTATTACAGAGGGAGCGCTGCTTTACCACCTCACTGAACAACACTGGGGCAAATGTATTACAGATGGGGCACTGCTTTACCACCTCAACGAACAATACTGTGGCAAATGTATTACAGAGTGGGCACTGCTTTACCACCTCACTGAACAACACTGTGGAAATGTATTACAGAGGGGGCACTGCTTTACCACCTCACCTAACAATACTGTGGAAATGTATTACAGAGGAGGCACTGCTTTACCACCTCACCGAACAATACTGGGGAAATGTATTACAGAGGGGGCGCTGCTTTACCACCTCACCGAACAATACTGGGGAAATGTATTACAGAGGGGGCACTGCTTTACCACCTCACCGAACAATACTGGGGAAATGTATTACAGAGGGGGCACTGCTTTACCAGCTCACCGGACAATACTGGGGCAAATGTATTACAGAGGGGGCACTGCTTTACCACCTCACCAAACAATACTGGGGCAAATGTATTACAGAGGGGGCACTGCTTTACCACCTCACTGAACAACACTGTGGAAATGTATTACAGAGGGGGCACTGCTTTACCACCTCACCGAACAATACTGTGGAAATGTATTACAGAGGGGGCACTGCTTTACCACCTCACCGAACAATACTGGGGAAATGTATTACAGAGGGGGCGCTGCTTTACCACCTCACCGAACAATACTGGGGAAATGTATTACAGAGGGCCACTGCTTTACCACCTCACCGAACAATACAGGCGAAATGTATTACAGAGGGGGCACTGCTTTACCACCTCACCGGACAATACTGTGGCAAATGTATTACAGAGGGGGCACTGCTTTACCACCTCACCGGACAATACTGTGGCAAATGTATTACAGAGGGGGCACTGCTTTACCACCTCACCGGACAATACTGTGGCAAATGTATTACAGAGGGGGCACTGCTTTACCACCTCACCGGACAATACTGTGGCAAATGTATTATAGAGTGGGCACTGCTTTACCACCTCACCGGACAATACTGTGGCAAATGTATTACAGAGGGGGCACTGCTTTACCACCTCACCGGACAATACTGGGGCAAATGTATTACAGAGGGGGCACTGGTTTACCACCTCACCAAACAATACTGTGGCAAATGTAATACAGAGGGGGCACTGCTTTACCACCTCACCGAACAATACTGGGGAAATGTATTACAGAGGGGGCACTGCTTTACCACCTCACCGGACAATACTGGGGCAAATGTATTACAGAGGGGGCACTGCTTTACCTCCTCACCAAACAATACTGGGGCAAATGTATTACAGAGGGGGCACTGCTTTACCACCTCACTGAACAACACTGTGGAAATGTATTACAGAGGGGGCACTGCTTTACCACCTCACCGAACAATACTGTGGAAATGTATTACAGAGGGGGCACTGCTTTACCACCTCACCGAACAATACTGGGGAAATGTATTACAGAGGGGGCGCTGCTTTACCACCTCACCGAACAATACTGGGGAAATGTATTACAGAGGGCCACTGCTTTACCACCTCACCGAACAATACTGGCGAAATGTATTACAGAGGGGGCACTGCTTTACCACCTCACCGGACAATACTGTGGCAAATGTATTACAGAGGGGGCACTGCTTTACCACCTCACCGGACAATACTGTGGCAAATGTATTACAGAGGGGGCACTGCTTTACCACCTCACCGGACAATACTGTGGCAAATGTATTACAGAGGGGGCACTGCTTTACCACCTCACCGGACAATACTGTGGCAAATGTATTATAGAGTGGGCACTGCTTTACCACCTCACCGGACAATACTGTGGCAAATGTATTACAGAGGGGGCACTGCTTTACCACCTCACCGGACAATACTGGGGCAAATGTATTACAGAGGGGGCACTGGTTTACCACCTCACCAAACAATACTGTGGCAAATGTAACACAGAGGGGGCACTGCTTTACCACCTCACCGAACAATACTGGGGAAATGTATTACAGAGGGGGCACTGCTTTACCACCTCACCGAACAATGCTGGGGCAAATGTATTACAGAGGGGGCATTGCTTCTCCACCTCACCAAACAATACTGGGGCAAATGTATTACAGAGGGGGCACTGCTTTACCACCTCACCAAACAATACTGGGGCAAATGTATTACAGAGGGGGCACTGCTTTACCACCTCACCGAACAATACTGTGGCAAATGTATTACAGAGGGGGCGCTGCTTTACCACCTCACCGAACAATACTGGGGAAATGTATTACAGAAGGGGCACTGCTTTACCACCTCACCGGACAATACTGGGGCAAATGTATTACAGAGGGGGCACTGCTTTACCACCTCACTGAACAACACTGTGGAAATGTATTACAGAGGGGGCACTGCTTTACCACCTCACCGAACAATACTGTGGAAATGTATTACAGAGGGGGCACTGCTTTACCACCTCACCGAACAATACTGGGGAAATGTATTACAGAGGGGGCGCTGCTTTACCACCTCACCGAACAATACTGGGGAAATGTATTACAGAGGGCCACTGCTTTACCACCTCACCGAACAATACAGGCGAAATGTATTACAGAGGGGGCACTGCTTTACCACCTCACCGGACAATACTGTGGCAAATGTATTACAGAGGGGGCACTGCTTTACCACCTCACCGGACAATACTGTGGCAAATGTATTACAGAGGGGGCACTGCTTTACCACCTCACCGGACAATACTGTGGCAAATGTATTACAGAGGGGGCACTGCTTTACCACCTCACCGAACAATGCTGGGGCAAATGTATTACAGAGGGGGCATTGCTTCTCCACCTCACCAAACAATACTGGGGCAAATGTATTACAGAGGGGGCACTGCTTTACCACCTCACCAAACAATACTGGGGCAAATGTATTACAGAGGGGGCACTGCTTTACCACCTCACCGAACAATACTGTGGCAAATGTATTACAGAGGGGGCGCTGCTTTACCACCTCACCGAACAATACTGGGGAAATGTATTACAGAAGGGGCACTGCTTTACCACCTCACCGGACAATACTGGGGCAAATGTATTACAGAGGGGGCACTGCTTTACCACCTCACTGAACAACACTGTGGAAATGTATTACAGAGGGGGCACTGCTTTACCACCTCACCGAACAATACTGTGGAAATGTATTACAGAGGGGGCACTGCTTTACCACCTCACCGAACAATACTGGGGAAATGTATTACAGAGGGGGCGCTGCTTTACCACCTCACCGAACAATACTGGGGAAATGTATTACAGAGGGCCACTGCTTTACCACCTCACCGAACAATACAGGCGAAATGTATTACAGAGGGGGCACTGCTTTACCACCTCACCGGACAATACTGTGGCAAATGTATTACAGAGGGGGCACTGCTTTACCACCTCACCGGACAATACTGTGGCAAATGTATTACAGAGGGGGCACTGCTTTACCACCTCACCGGACAATACTGTGGCAAATGTATTACAGAGGGGGCACTGCTTTACCACCTCACCGGACAATACTGTGGCAAATGTATTATAGAGTGGGCACTGCTTTACCACCTCACCGGACAATACTGTGGCAAATGTATTACAGAGGGGGCACTGCTTTACCACCTCACCGGACAATACTGGGGCAAATGTATTACAGAGGGGGCACTGGTTTACCACCTCACCAAACAATACTGTGGCAAATGTAATACAGAGGGGGCACTGCTTTACCACCTCACCGAACAATACTGGGGAAATGTATTACAGAGGGGGCACTGCTTTACCACCTCACCGGACAATACTGGGGCAAATGTATTACAGAGGGGGCACTGCTTTACCTCCTCACCAAACAATACTGGGGCAAATGTATTACAGAGGGGGCACTGCTTTACCACCTCACTGAACAACACTGTGGAAATGTATTACAGAGGGGGCACTGCTTTACCACCTCACCGAACAATACTGTGGAAATGTATTACAGAGGGGGCACTGCTTTACCACCTCACCGAACAATACTGGGGAAATGTATTACAGAGGGGGCGCTGCTTTACCACCTCACCGAACAATACTGGGGCAAATATATTATAGAGGGGGCACTGCTTTACCACCTCACCGAACAATACTGGGGCAAATGTATTACAGAGGGGGCACTGCTTTACCACCTCACTGAACAATACTGTGGCAAATGTATTACAGAGGGGGCGCTGCTTTACCACCTCACCGAACAATACTGGGGCAAATGTATTACAGAGGGGGCACTGCTTTACCACCTCACCGAACAATACTGTGGCAAATGTATTACAGAGGGGGCACTGCTTTACCACCTCACCAAACAATACTTGGGCAAATGTATTACAGAGGGGGCACTGCTTTTCCACCTCACCGGACAATACTGTGGCAAATGTATTACAGAGGGGGCACTGCTTTACCACCTCACCAAACAATACTGGGGCAAATGTATTACAGAGGGGGCACTGCTTTACCACCTCACTGAACAATACTGGGGAAATGTATTACAGAGGGGGCGCTGCTTTACCACCTCACCGAACAATACTGGGGCAAATGTATTACAGAGGGGGCACTGCTTTACCACCTCACCGAACAATACTGTGGCAAATGTATTACAGAGGGGGCACTGCTTTACCACCGAACAATGCTGGGGCAAATGTTATACAGAGGGGGCACTGCTTTACCACCTCACCGAACAATACTGGGGCAAATATATTATAGAGGGGGCACTGCTTTACCACCTCACCGAACAATACTGGGGCAAATGTATTACAGAGGGGGCACTGCTTTACCACCTCACCGAACAATGCTGGGGCAAATGTTATACAGAGGGGGCACTGCTTTACCATCTCACCGAACAATACTGGGGAAATGTATTACAGAGGGGGCACTGCTTTACCACCTCACCAAACAATACTGGGGCAAATGTATTACAGAGGGAGCGCTGCTTTACCACCTCACTGAACAACACTGGGGCAAATGTATTACAGATGGGGCACTGCTTTACCACCTCAACGAACAATACTGTGGCAAATGTATTACAGAGTGGGCACTGCTTTACCACCTCACTGAACAACACTGTGGAAATGTATTACAGAGGGGGCACTGCTTTACCACCTCACCTAACAATACTGTGGAAATGTATTACAGAGGAGGCACTGCTTTACCACCTCACCGAACAATACTGGGGAAATGTATTACAGAGGGGGCGCTGCTTTACCACCTCACCGAACAATACTGGGGAAATGTATTACAGAGGGGGCACTGCTTTACCACCTCACCGAACAATACTGGGGAAATGTATTACAGAGGGGGCACTGCTTTACCAGCTCACCGGACAATACTGGGGCAAATGTATTACAGAGGGGGCACTGCTTTACCACCTCACCAAACAATACTGGGGCAAATGTATTACAGAGGGGGCACTGCTTTACCACCTCACTGAACAACACTGTGGAAATGTATTACAGAGGGGGCACTGCTTTACCACCTCACCGAACAATACTGTGGAAATGTATTACAGAGGGGGCACTGCTTTACCACCTCACCGAACAATACTGGGGAAATGTATTACAGAGGGGGCGCTGCTTTACCACCTCACCGAACAATACTGGGGAAATGTATTACAGAGGGCCACTGCTTTACCACCTCACCGAACAATACAGGCAAAATGTATTACAGAGGGGGCACTGCTTTACCACCTCACCGGACAATACTGTGGCAAATGTATTACAGAGGGGGCACTGCTTTACCACCTCACCGGACAATACTGTGGCAAATGTATTACAGAGGGGGCACTGCTTTACCACCTCACCGGACAATACTGTGGCAAATGTATTACAGAGGGGGCACTGCTTTACCACCTCACCGGACAATACTGTGGCAAATGTATTATAGAGTGGGCACTGCTTTACCACCTCACCGGACAATACTGTGGCAAATGTATTACAGAGGGGGCACTGCTTTACCACCTCACCGGACAATACTGGGGCAAATGTATTACAGAGGGGGCACTGGTTTACCACCTCACCAAACAATACTGTGGCAAATGTAATACAGAGGGGGCACTGCTTTACCACCTCACCGAACAATACTGGGGAAATGTATTACAGAGGGGGCACTGCTTTACCACCTCACCGGACAATACTGGGGCAAATGTATTACAGAGGGGGCACTGCTTTACCTCCTCACCAAACAATACTGGGGCAAATGTATTACAGAGGGGGCACTGCTTTACCACCTCACTGAACAACACTGTGGAAATGTATTACAGAGGGGGCACTGCTTTACCACCTCACCGAACAATACTGTGGAAATGTATTACAGAGGGGGCACTGCTTTACCACCTCACCGAACAATACTGGGGAAATGTATTACAGAGGGGGCGCTGCTTTACCACCTCACCGAACAATACTGGGGAAATGTATTACAGAGGGCCACTGCTTTACCACCTCACCGAACAATACTGGCGAAATGTATTACAGAGGGGGCACTGCTTTACCACCTCACCGGACAATACTGTGGCAAATGTATTACAGAGGGGGCACTGCTTTACCACCTCACCGGACAATACTGTGGCAAATGTATTACAGAGGGGGCACTGCTTTACCACCTCACCGGACAATACTGTGGCAAATGTATTACAGAGGGGGCACTGCTTTACCACCTCACCGGACAATACTGTGGCAAATGTATTATAGAGTGGGCACTGCTTTACCACCTCACCGGACAATACTGTGGCAAATGTATTACAGAGGGGGCACTGCTTTACCACCTCACCGGACAATACTGGGGCAAATGTATTACAGAGGGGGCACTGGTTTACCACCTCACCAAACAATACTGTGGCAAATGTAACACAGAGGGGGCACTGCTTTACCACCTCACCGAACAATACTGGGGAAATGTATTACAGAGGGGGCACTGCTTTACCACCTCACCGAACAATGCTGGGGCAAATGTATTACAGAGGGGGCATTGCTTCTCCACCTCACCAAACAATACTGGGGCAAATGTATTACAGAGGGGGCACTGCTTTACCACCTCACCAAACAATACTGGGGCAAATGTATTACAGAGGGGGCACTGCTTTACCACCTCACCGAACAATACTGTGGCAAATGTATTACAGAGGGGGCGCTGCTTTACCACCTCACCGAACAATACTGGGGAAATGTATTACAGAAGGGGCACTGCTTTACCACCTCACCGGACAATACTGGGGCAAATGTATTACAGAGGGGGCACTGCTTTACCACCTCACTGAACAACACTGTGGAAATGTATTACAGAGGGGGCACTGCTTTACCACCTCACCGAACAATACTGTGGAAATGTATTACAGAGGGGGCACTGCTTTACCACCTCACCGAACAATACTGGGGAAATGTATTACAGAGGGGGCGCTGCTTTACCACCTCACCGAACAATACTGGGGAAATGTATTACAGAGGGCCACTGCTTTACCACCTCACCGAACAATACAGGCGAAATGTATTACAGAGGGGGCACTGCTTTACCACCTCACCGGACAATACTGTGGCAAATGTATTACAGAGGGGGCACTGCTTTACCACCTCACCGGACAATACTGTGGCAAATGTATTACAGAGGGGGCACTGCTTTACCACCTCACCGGACAATACTGTGGCAAATGTATTACAGAGGGGGCACTGCTTTACCACCTCACCGGACAATACTGTGGCAAATGTATTATAGAGTGGGCACTGCTTTACCACCTCACCGGACAATACTGTGGCAAATGTATTACAGAGGGGGCACTGCTTTACCACCTCACCGGACAATACTGGGGCAAATGTATTACAGAGGGGGCACTGGTTTACCACCTCACCAAACAATACTGTGGCAAATGTAATACAGAGGGGGCACTGCTTTACCACCTCACCGAACAATACTGGGGAAATGTATTACAGAGGGGGCACTGCTTTACCACCTCACCGGACAATACTGGGGCAAATGTATTACAGAGGGGGCACTGCTTTACCTCCTCACCAAACAATACTGGGGCAAATGTATTACAGAGGGGGCACTGCTTTACCACCTCACTGAACAACACTGTGGAAATGTATTACAGAGGGGGCACTGCTTTACCACCTCACCGAACAATACTGTGGAAATGTATTACAGAGGGGGCACTGCTTTACCACCTCACCGAACAATACTGGGGAAATGTATTACAGAGGGGGCGCTGCTTTACCACCTCACCGAACAATACTGGGGAAATGTATTACAGAGGGCCACTGCTTTACCACCTCACCGAACAATACTGGCGAAATGTATTACAGAGGGGGCACTGCTTTACCACCTCACCGGACAATACTGTGGCAAATGTATTACAGAGGGGGCACTGCTTTACCACCTCACCGGACAATACTGTGGCAAATGTATTACAGAGGGGGCACTGCTTTACCACCTCACCGGACAATACTGTGGCAAATGTATTACAGAGGGGGCACTGCTTTACCACCTCACCGGACAATACTGTGGCAAATGTATTATAGAGTGGGCACTGCTTTACCACCTCACCGGACAATACTGTGGCAAATGTATTACAGAGGGGGCACTGCTTTACCACCTCACCGGACAATACTGGGGCAAATGTATTACAGAGGGGGCACTGGTTTACCACCTCACCAAACAATACTGTGGCAAATGTAACACAGAGGGGGCACTGCTTTACCACCTCACCGAACAATACTGGGGAAATGTATTACAGAGGGGGCACTGCTTTACCACCTCACCGAACAATGCTGGGGCAAATGTATTACAGAGGGGGCATTGCTTCTCCACCTCACCAAACAATACTGGGGCAAATGTATTACAGAGGGGGCACTGCTTTACCACCTCACCAAACAATACTGGGGCAAATGTATTACAGAGGGGGCACTGCTTTACCACCTCACCGAACAATACTGTGGCAAATGTATTACAGAGGGGGCGCTGCTTTACCACCTCACCGAACAATACTGGGGAAATGTATTACAGAAGGGGCACTGCTTTACCACCTCACCGAACAATACTGTGGCAAATGTATTACAGAGGGGGCGCTGCTTTACCACCTCACCGAACAATACTGGGGAAATGTATTACAGAAGAGGCACTGCTTTACCACCTCACCGGACAATACTGGGGCAAATGTATTACAGAGGGGGCGCTGCTTTACCACTCACCGAACAATACTGGGGAAATGTATTACAGAGGGGGCACTGCTTTACCACCTCACCGGACAATACTGTGGCAAATGTATTACAGAGGGGGCACTGCTTTACCACCTCACCAAACAATACTGGGGCAAATGTATTACAGAGGGAGCGCTGCTTTACCACCTCACTGAACAACACTGGGGCAAATGTATTACAGATGGGGCACTGCTTTACCACCTCAACGAACAATACTGTGGCAAATGTATTACAGAGTGGGCACTGCTTTACCACCTCACTGAACAACACTGTGGAAATGTATTACAGAGGGGGCACTGCTTTACCACCTCACCGAACAATACTGTGGAAATGTATTACAGAGGAGGCACTGCTTTACCACCTCACCGAACAATACTGGGGAAATGTATTACAGAGGGGGCGCTGCTTTACCACCTCACCGAACAATACTGGGGAAATGTATTACAGAGGGGGCACTGCTTTACCACCTCACCGAACAATACTGGGGAAATGTATTACAGAGGGGGCACTGCTTTACCAGCTCACCGGACAATACTGGGGCAAATGTATTACAGAGGGGGCACTGCTTTACCACCTCACCAAACAATACTGGGGCAAATGTATTACAGAGGGGGCACTGCTTTACCACCTCACTGAACAACACTGTGGAAATGTATTACAGAGGGGGCACTGCTTTACCACCTCACCGAACAATACTGTGGAAATGTATTACAGAGGGGGCACTGCTTTACCACCTCACCGAACAATACTGGGGAAATGTATTACAGAGGGGGCGCTGCTTTACCACCTCACCGAACAATACTGGGGAAATGTATTACAGAGGGCCACTGCTTTACCACCTCACCGAACAATACTGGCGAAATGTATTACAGAGGGGGCACTGCTTTACCACCTCACCGGACAATACTGTGGCAAATGTATTACAGAGGGGGCACTGCTTTACCACCTCACCGGACAATACTGTGGCAAATGTATTACAGAGGGGGCACTGCTTTACCACCTCACCGGACAATACTGTGGCAAATGTATTACAGAGGGGGCACTGCTTTACCACCTCACCGGACAATACTGTGGCAAATGTATTATAGAGTGGGCACTGCTTTACCACCTCACCGGACAATACTGTGGCAAATGTATTACAGAGGGGGCACTGCTTTACCACCTCACCGGACAATACTGGGGCAAATGTATTACAGAGGGGGCACTGGTTTACCACCTCACCAAACAATACTGTGGCAAATGTAATACAGAGGGGGCACTGCTTTACCACCTCACCGAACAATACTGGGGAAATGTATTACAGAGGGGGCACTGCTTTACCACCTCACCGGACAATACTGGGGCAAATGTATTACAGAGGGGGCACTGCTTTACCTCCTCACCAAACAATACTGGGGCAAATGTATTACAGAGGGGGCACTGCTTTACCACCTCACTGAACAACACTGTGGAAATGTATTACAGAGGGGGCACTGCTTTACCACCTCACCGAACAATACTGTGGAAATGTATTACAGAGGGGGCACTGCTTTACCACCTCACCGAACAATACTGGGGAAATGTATTACAGAGGGGGCGCTGCTTTACCACCTCACCGAACAATACTGGGGAAATGTATTACAGAGGGCCACTGCTTTACCACCTCACCGAACAATACTGGCGAAATGTATTACAGAGGGGGCACTGCTTTACCACCTCACCGGACAATACTGTGGCAAATGTATTACAGAGGGGGCACTGCTTTACCACCTCACCGGACAATACTGTGGCAAATGTATTACAGAGGGGGCACTGCTTTACCACCTCACCGGACAATACTGTGGCAAATGTATTACAGAGGGGGCACTGCTTTACCACCTCACCGGACA
The DNA here is from genome assembly GCF_028390025.1 of Pseudophryne corroboree. Classification (NCBI taxonomy): domain Eukaryota; kingdom Metazoa; phylum Chordata; class Amphibia; order Anura; family Myobatrachidae; genus Pseudophryne; species Pseudophryne corroboree. Next base: position 309,092 of record NW_026970293.1, on the reverse strand, counting down.
ATACTGTGGCAAATGTATTATAGAGTGGGCACTGCTTTACCACCTCACCGGACAATACTGTGGCAAATGTATTACAGAGGGGGCACTGCTTTACCACCTCACCGGACAATACTGGGGCAAATGTATTACAGAGGGGGCACTGGTTTACCACCTCACCAAACAATACTGTGGCAAATGTAACACAGAGGGGGCACTGCTTTACCACCTCACCGAACAATACTGGGGAAATGTATTACAGAGGGGGCACTGCTTTACCACCTCACCGAACAATGCTGGGGCAAATGTATTACAGAGGGGGCATTGCTTCTCCACCTCACCAAACAATACTGGGGCAAATGTATTACAGAGGGGGCACTGCTTTACCACCTCACCAAACAATACTGGGGCAAATGTATTACAGAGGGGGCACTGCTTTACCACCTCACCGAACAATACTGTGGCAAATGTATTACAGAGGGGGCGCTGCTTTACCACCTCACCGAACAATACTGGGGAAATGTATTACAGAAGGGGCACTGCTTTACCACCTCACCGGACAATACTGGGGCAAATGTATTACAGAGGGGGCGCTGCTTTACCACTCACCGAACAATACTGGGGAAATGTATTACAGAGGGGGCACTGCTTTACCACCTCACCGAACAATACTGGGGCAAATGTATTACAGAGGGGGCACTGCTTTACCACCTCACCGAACAATACTGTGGCAAATGTATTACAGAGGGGGCGCTGCTTTACCACCTCACCGAACAATACTGGGGAAATGTATTACAGAAGAGGCACTGCTTTACCACCTCACCGGACAATACTGGGGAAAATGTATTACAGAGGGGGCGCTGCTTTACCACTCACCGAACAATACTGGGGAAATGTATTACAGAGGGGGCACTGCTTTACCACCTCACCGGAAAATACTGGGGCAAATGTATTACAGAGGGGGCACTGCTTTACCACCTCACCGAACAATACTGTGGCAACTGTATTACAGAGGGGGCACTGCTTTACCACCTCACCAAACAATGCTGGGGCAAATGTTATACAGAGGGGGCACTGCTTTACCACCTCACCGGACAATACTGTGGCAAATGTATTACAGAGGGGGCACTGCTTTACCACCTCACCAAACAATACTGGGGCAAATGTATTACAGAGGGGGCACTGCTTTACCACCTCACTGAACAATACTGGGGGAAATGTGTTACAGAGGGGGCGCTGCTTTACCACCTCACCGAACAATACTGGGGCAAATGTATTACAGAGGGGGCACTGCTTTACCACCGAACAATGCTGGGGCAAATGTTATACAGAGGGGGCACTGCTTTACCACCGAACAATGCTGGGGCAAATGTTATACAGAGGGGGCACTGCTTTACCACCTCACCGAACAATACTGGGGCAAATATATTATAGAGGGGGCACTGCTTTACCACCTCACCGAACAATACTGGGGCAAATGTATTACAGAGGGGGCACTGCTTTACCACCTCACCGAACAATGCTGGGGCAAATGTTATACAGAGGGGGCACTGCTTTACCATCTCACCGAACAATACTGGGGAAATGTATTATAGAGGGGGCACTGCTTTACCACCTCACCAAACAATACTGGGGCAAATGTATTACAGAGGGAGCGCTGCTTTACCACCTCACTGAACAACACTGGGGCAAATGTATTACAGATGGGGCACTGCTTTACCACCTCAACGAACAATGCTGGGGCAAATATATTACAGAGGGGGCACTGCTTTACCATCTCACCGAACAATACTGGGGAAATGTATTATAGAGGGGGCACTGCTTTACCACCTCACCAAACAATACTGGGGCAAATGTATTACAGAGGGAGCGCTGCTTTACCACCTCACTGAACAACACTGGGGCAAATGTATTACAGATGGGGCACTGCTTTACCACCTCACCAAACAATACTGGAGCAAATGTATTACAGAGGGGGCACTGCTTTACCACCTCACCGAACAATGCTGGGGCAAATATATTACAGAGGGGGCACTGCTTTACCACCTCACCAAACAATACTGGGGCAAATGTATTACATGGGGGGCACTGCTTTACCACCTCACCGGACAATACTGTGGCAAATGTATTACAGAAGGGGCACTGCTTTACCACCTCACCAAACAATACTGGGGCAAATGTATTACAGAGGGGGCACTGCTTTACCACCTCACCGGACAATACTGTGGCAAATGTATTACAGAGGGGGCACTGCTTTACCGCCTCACCGGACAATACTGTGGCAAATGTATTACAGAGGGGGCACTGCTTTACCACCTCACCGGACAATACTGTGGCAAATGTATTACAGAGGGGCACTGCTTTACCACCTCACCAAACAATACTGTGGAAAATGTATTACAGAGGGGGCACTGCTTTACCACCCTACCGAACAATACTGGGAAAATGTATTACAGAGGAGGCACTGCTTTACCACCTCACCGAACAATGCTGGGGCAAATGTTATACAGAGGGGGCACTGCTTTACCACCTCACCGAACAATACTGGGGAAATGTATTACAGAGGGGGCACTGCTTTACCACCTCACCAAACAAGACTTGGGCAAATGTATTACAGAGGGGGCACTGCTTTACCACCTCACTGAACAACACTGGGGCAAATGTATTACAGATGGGGCACTGCTTTACCACCTCAACGAACAACACTGTGGAAATGTATTACAGAGGGGGCACTGCTTTACTACCTCACCGAACAATACTGTGGAAATGTATTACAGAGGGGGCACTGCTTTACCACCTCACCGAACAATACTGGGGAAATGTATTACAGAGGGGGCGCTGCTTTACCACCTCACCGAACAATACTGGGGAAATGTATTACAGAGGGGGCACTGCTTTACCACCTCACCGAACAATACTGGGGAAATGTATTACAGAGGGGGCGCTGCTTTACCACCTCACCGAACAATACTGGGGAAATGTATTACAGAGGGGGCACTGCTTTACCACCTCACCGAACAATACTGGGGAAATGTATTACAGAGGGGGCACTGCTTTACCACCTCACCGGACAATACTGGGGCAAATGTATTACAGAGGGGGCGCTGCTTTACCACTCACCGAACAATACTGGGGAAATGTATTACAGAGGGGGCACTGCTTTACCACCTCACCGGACAATACTGGGGCAAATGTATTACAGAGGGGGCACTGCATTACCACCTCACTGAACAATACTGTGGCAAATATATTACAGAGGGGGCGCTGCTTTACCACCTCACCGAACAATACTGGGGCAAATGTATTACAGAGGGGGCACTGCTTTACCACCTCACCGAACAATACTGTGGCAACTGTATTACAGAGGGGGCACTGCTTTACCACCTCACCAAACAATACTTGGGCAAATGTATTACAGAGGGGGCACTGCTTTACCACCTCACCGGACAATACTGTGGCAAATGTATTACAGAGGGGGCACTGCTTTACCACCTCACCAAACAATACTGGGGCAAATGTATTACAGAGGGGGCACTGCTTTACCACCTCACTGAACAATACTGGGGGAAATGTATTACAGAGGGGGCGCTGCTTTACCACCTCACCGAACAATACTGGGGCAAATGTATTACAGAGGGGGCACTGCTTTACCACCGAACAATGCTGGGGCAAATGTTATACAGAGGGGGCACTGCTTTACCACCTCACCGAACAATACTGGGGCAAATATATTATAGAGGGGGCACTGCTTTACCACCTCACCGAACAATACTGGGGCAAATGTATTACAGAGGGGGCACTGCTTTACCACCTCACCGAACAATGCTGGGGCAAATGTTATACAGAGGGGGCACTGCTTTACCATCTCACCGAACAATACTGGGGAAATGTATTACAGAGGGGGCACTGCTTTACCACCTCACCAAACAATACTGGGGCAAATGTATTACAGAGGGAGCGCTGCTTTACCACCTCACTGAACAACACTGGGGCAAATGTATTACAGATGGGGCACTGCTTTACCACCTCAACGAACAATACTGTGGCAAATGTATTACAGAGTGGGCACTGCTTTACCACCTCACTGAACAACACTGTGGAAATGTATTACAGAGGGGGCACTGCTTTACCACCTCACCAAACAATACTGTGGAAATGTATTACAGAGGGGGCACTGCTTTACCACCTCACCGAACAATACTGGGGAAATGTATTACAGAGGGGGCGCTGCTTTACCACCTCACCGAACAATACTGGGGAAATGTATTACAGAGGGGGCACTGCTTTACCACCTCACCGAACAATACTGGGGAAATGTATTACAGAGGGGGCACTGCTTTACCACCTCACCGGACAATACTGGGGAAATGTATTACAGAGGGGGCACTGCTTTACCACCTCACCGAACAATACTGTGGCAAATGTATTACAGAGGGGGCGTTGCTTTACCACCTCACCGAACAATACTGGGGCAAATGTATTACAGAGGGGGCACTGCTTTACCACCTCACCGAACAATACTGTGGCAAATGTATTACAGAGGGGGCACTGCTTTACCACCTCACCTAACAATACTGGAGCAAATGTATTACAGAGGGGGCACTGCTTTACCACCTCACCGAACAATGCTGGGGCAAATATATTACAGAGGGGGCACTGCTTTACCACCTCACCAAACAATACTGGGGCAAATGTATTACATGGGGGCACTGCTTTACCACCTCACCGGACAATACTGTGGCAAATGTATTACAGAAGGGGCACTGCTTTACCAACTCACCAAACAATACTGGGGCAAATGTATTACAGAGGGGGCACTGCTTTACCACCTCACCGGACAATACTGTGGCAAATGTATTACAGAGGGGGCACTGCTTTACCGCCTCACCGGACAATACTGTGGCAAATGTATTACAGAGGGGGCACTGCTTTACCACCTCACCGGACAATACTGTGGCAAATGTATTACAGAGGGGCACTGCTTTACCACCTCACCAAACAATACTGTGGAAAATGTATTACAGAGGGGGCACTGCTTTACCACCCCACCGAACAATACTGGGGAAATGTATTACAGAGGGGGCACTGCTTTACCACCTCACCGAACAATGCTGGGGCAAATGTTATACAGAGGGGGCACTGCTTTACCACCTCACCGAACAATACTGGGGAAATGTATTACAGAGGGGGCACTGCTTTACCACCTCACCAAACAAGACTTGGGCAAATGTATTACAGAGGGGGCACTGCTTTACCACCTCACTGAACAACACTGGGGCAAATGTATTACAGATGGGGCACTGCTTTACCACCTCAACGAACAACACTGTGGAAATGTATTACAGAGGGGGCACTGCTTTACCACCTCACCGAACAATACTGTGGAAATGTATTACAGAGGGGGCACTGCTTTACCACCTCACCGAACAATACTGGGGAAATGTATTACAGAGGGGGCGCTGCTTTACCACCTCACCGAACAATACTGGGAAAATGTATTACAGAGGGGGCACTGCTTTACCACCTCACCGAACAATACTGTGGCAACTGTATTACAGAGGGGGCACTGCTTTACCACCTCACCAAACAATACTTGGGCAAATGTATTACAGAGGGGGCACTGCTTTACCACCTCACCGGACAATACTGTGGCAAATGTATTACAGAGGGGGCACTGCTTTACCACCTCACCAAACAATACTGGGGCAAATGTATTACAGAGGGGGCACTGCTTTACCACCTCACTGAACAATACTGGGGGAAATGTATTACAGAGGGGGCGCTGCTTTACCACCTCACCGAACAATACTGGGGCAAATGTATTACAGAGGGGGCACTGCTTTACCACCGAACAATGCTGGGGCAAATGTTATACAGAGGGGGCACTGCTTTACCACCTCACCGAACAATACTGGGGCAAATATATTATAGAGGGGGCACTGCTTTACCACCTCACCGAACAATACTGGGGCAAATGTATTACAGAGGGGGCACTGCTTTACCACCTCACCGAACAATGCTGGGGCAAATGTTATACAGAGGGGGCACTGCTTTACCATCTCACCGAACAATACTGGGGAAATGTATTACAGAGGGGGCACTGCTTTACCACCTCACCAAACAATACTGGGGCAAATGTATTACAGAGGGAGCGCTGCTTTACCACCTCACTGAACAACACTGGGGCAAATGTATTACAGATGGGGCACTGCTTTACCACCTCAACGAACAATACTGTGGCAAATGTATTACAGAGTGGGCACTGCTTTACCACCTCACTGAACAACACTGTGGAAATGTATTACAGAGGGGGCACTGCTTTACCACCTCACCAAACAATACTGTGGAAATGTATTACAGAGGGGGCACTGCTTTACCACCTCACCGAACAATACTGGGGAAATGTATTACAGAGGGGGCGCTGCTTTACCACCTCACCGAACAATACTGGGGAAATGTATTACAGAGGGGGCACTGCTTTACCACCTCACCGAACAATACTGGGGAAATGTATTACAGAGGGGGCACTGCTTTACCACCTCACCGGACAATACTGGGGAAATGTATTACAGAGGGGGCACTGCTTTACAACCTCACCGAACAATACTGTGGCAAATGTATTACAGAGGGGGCGCTGCTTTACCACCTCACCGAACAATACTGGGGCAAATGTATTACAGAGGGGGCACTGCTTTACCACCTCACCGAACAATACTGTGGCAAATGTATTACAGAGGGGGCACTGCTTTACCACCTCACCAAACAATACTGGAGCAAATGTATTACAGAGGGGGCACTGCTTTACCACCTCACCGAACAATGCTGGGGCAAATATATTACAGAGGGGGCACTGCTTTACCACCTCACCAAACAATACTGGGGCAAATGTATTACATGGGGGCACTGCTTTACCACCTCACCGGACAATACTGTGGCAAATGTATTACAGAAGGGGCACTGCTTTACCACCTCACCAAACAATACTGGGGCAAATGTATTACAGAGGGGGCACTGCTTTACCACCTCACCGGACAATACTGTGGCAAATGTATTACAGAGGGGGCACTGCTTTACCGCCTCACCGGACAATACTGTGGCAAATGTATTACAGAGGGGGCACTGCTTTACCACCTCACCGGACAATACTGTGGCAAATGTATTACAGAGGGGCACTGCTTTACCACCTCACCAAACAATACTGTGGAAAATGTAATACAGAGGGGGCACTGCTTTACCACCCCACCGAACAATACTGGGGAAATGTATTACAGAGGGGGCACTGCTTTACCACCTCACCGAACAATGCTGGGGCAAATGTAATACAGAGGGGGCACTGCTTTACCACCTCACCGAACAATACTGGGGAAATGTATTACAGAGGGGGCACTGCTTTACCACCTCACCAAACAAGACTAGGGCAAATGTATTACAGAGGGGGCACTGCTTTACCACCTCACTGAACAACACTGGGGCAAATGTATTACAGATGGGGCACTGCTTTACCACCTCAACGAACAACACTGTGGAAATGTATTACAGAGGGGGCACTGCTTTACCACCTCTCCGAACAATACTGTGGAAATGTATTACAGAGGGGGCACTGCTTTACCACCTCACCGAACAATACTGGGGAAATGTATTACAGAGGGGGCGCTGCTTTACCACCTCACCGAACAATACTGGGGAAATGTATTACAGAGGGGGCACTGCTTTACCACCTCACCGAACAATACTGTGGAAATGTATTACAGAGGGGGCACTGCTTTACCACCTCACCGAACAATACTGGGGAAATGTATTACAGAGGGGGCGCTGCTTTACCACCTCACCGAACAATACTGGGGAAATGTATTACAGAGGGGGCACTGCTTTACCACCTCACCGAACAATACTGGGGAAATGTATTACAGAGGGGGCGCTGCTTTACCACCTCACCGAACAATACTGGGGAAATGTATTACAGAGAGGGCACTGCTTTACCACCTCACCGAACAATACTGGGGAAATGTATTACAGAGGGGGCACTGCTTTACCACCTCACCGGACAATACTGTGGCAAATGTATTACAGAGGGGGCACTGCTTTACCGCCTCACCGGACAATACCGTGGCAAATGTATTACAGAGGGGGCACTGCTTTACCACCTCACCGGACAATACTGTGGCAAATGTATTACAGAGAGGCACTGCTTTACCACCTCACCAAACAATACTGTGGAAAATGTATTACAGAGGGGGCACTGCTTTACCACCCCACCGAACAATACTGGGGAAATGTATTACAGAGGGGGCACTGCTTTACCACCTCACCGAACAATGCTGGGGCAAATGTTATACAGAGGGGGCACTGCTTTACCACCTCACCGAACAATACTGGGGAAATGTATTACAGAGGGGGCACTGCTTTACCACCTCACCAAACAAGACTTGGGCAAATGTATTACAGAGGGGGCACTGCTTTACCACCTCACTGAACAACACTGGGGCAAATGTATTACAGATGGGGCACTGCTTTACCACCTCAACGAACAACACTGTGGAAATGTATTACAGAGGGGGCACTGCTTTACCACCTCACCGAACAATACTGTGGAAATGTATTACAGAGGGGGCACTGCTTTACCACCTCACCGAACAATACTGGGGAAATGTATTACAGAGGGGGCGCTGCTTTACCACCTCACCGAACAATACTGGGGAAATGTATTAAATAGGGGGCACTGCTTTACCACCTCACCGAACAATACTGGGGAAATGTATTACAGAGGGGGCACTGCTTTACCACCTCACCGGACAATACTGGGGCAAATGTATTGCAGAGGGGGCACTGCTTTACCACCTCACCAAACAATACTGTGGCAAATGAATTACAGAGGGGGCACTGCTTTACCACCGAACAATGCTGGGGCAAATGTTATACAGAGGGGGCACTGCTTTACCACCTCACCAAACAATACTGGGGCAAATGTATTACAGGGGGGGCACTGCTTTACCACCTCACCGGACAATACTGTGGCAAATGTATTACAGAGGGGGCACTGCTTTACCACCTCACCAAACAATACTGGGGCAAATGTATTACAGAGGGGGCACTGCTTTACCACCTCACTGAACAATACTGGGGGAAATGTATTACAGAGGGGGCGCTGCTTTACCACCTCACCGAACAATACTGGGGCAAATGTATTACAGAGGGGGCACTGCTTTACCACCGAACAATGCTGGGGCAAATGTTATACAGAAGGGGCACTGCTTTACCACCTCACCGAACAATACTGGGGCAAATATATTATAGAGGGGGCACTGCTTTACCACCTCACCGAACAATACTGGGGCAAATGTATTACAGAGGGGGCACTGCTTTACCACCTCACCGAACAATGCTGGGGCAAATGTTATACAGAGGGGGCACTGCTTTACCATCTCACCGAACAATACTGGGGAAATGTATTACAGAGGGGGCACTGCTTTACCACCTCACCAAACAATACTGGGGCAAATGTATTACAGAGGGAGCGCTGCTTTACCACCTCACTGAACAACACTGGGGCAAATGTATTACAGATGGGGCACTGCTTTACCACCTCAACGAACAATACTGTGGCAAATGTATTACAGAGTGGGCACTGCTTTACCACCTCACTGAACAACACTGTGGAAATGTATTACAGAGGGGGCACTGCTTTACCACCTCACCAAACAATACTGTGGACATGTATTACAGAAGGGGCACTGCTTTACCACCTCACCGAACAATACTGGGGAAATGTATTACAGAGGGGGCGCTGCTTTACCACCTCACCGAACAATACTGGGGAAATGTATTACAGAGGGGGCACTGCTTTACCACCTCACCGAACAATACTGGGGAAATGTATTACAGAGGGGGCACTGCTTTACCACCTCACCGGACAATACTGGGGAAATGTATTACAGAGGGGGCACTGCTTTACCACCTCACCGAACAATACTGTGGCAAATGTATTACAGAGGGGGCGCTGCTTTACCACCTCACCGAACAATACTGGGGCAAATGTATTACAGAGGGGGCACTGCTTTACCACCTCACCGAACAATACTGTGGCAAATGTATTACAGAGGGGGCACTGCTTTACCACCTCACCAAACAATACTGGAGCAAATGTATTACAGAGGGGGCACTGCTTTACCACCTCACCGAACAATGCTGGGGCAAATATATTACAGAGGGGGCACTGCTTTACCACCTCACCAAACAATACTGGGGCAAATGTATTACATGGGGGCACTGCTTTACCACCTCACCGGACAATACTGTGGCAAATGTATTACAGAAGGGGCACTGCTTTACCACCTCACCAAACAATACTGGGGCAAATGTATTACAGAGGGGGCACTGCTTTACCACCTCACCGGACAATACTGTGGCAAATGTATTACAGAGGGGGCACTGCTTTACCGCCTCACCGGACAATACTGTGGCAAATGTATTACAGAGGGGGCACTGCTTTACCACCTCACCGGACAATACTGTGGCAAATGTATTACAGAGGGGCACTGCTTTACCACCTCACCAAACAATACTGTGGAAAATGTATTACAGAGGGGGCACTGCTTTACCACCCCACCGAACAATACTGGGGAAATGTATTACAGAGGGGGCACTGATTTACCACCTCACCGAACAATGCTGGGGCAAATGTTATACAGAGGGGGCACTGCTTTACCACCTCACCGAACAATACTGGGGAAATGTATTACAGAGGGGGCACTGCTTTACCACCTCACCAAACAAGACTTGGGCAAATGTATTACAGAGGGGGCACTGCTTTACCACCTCACTGAACAACACTGGGGCAAATGTATTACAGATGGGGCACTGCTTTACCACCTCAACGAACAACACTGTGGAAATGTATTACAGAGGGGGCACTGCTTTACCACCTCACCGAACAATACTGGGGAAATGTATTACAGAGGGGGCGCTGCTTTACCACCTCACCGAACAATACTGGGGCAAATGTATTACAGAGGGGGCACTGCTTTACCACCTCACCGAACAATACTGTGGCAACTGTATTACAGAGGGGGCACTGCTTTACCACCACTCCAAACAATACTTGGGCAAATGTATTACAGAGGGGGCACTGCTTTACCACCTCACCGGACAATACTGTGGCAAATGTATTACAGAGGGGGCACTGCTATACCACCTCACCAAACAATACTGTGGAAATGTATTACAGAGGGGGCACTGCTTTACCACCTCACCGAACAATACTGGGGAAATGTATTACAGAGGGGGCGCTGCTTTACCACCTCACCGAACAATACTGGGGCAAATGTATTACAGAGGGGGCACTGCTTTACCACCTCACCGAACAATACTGTGGCAACTGTATTACAGAGGGGGCACTGCTTTACCACCTCACCAAACAATACTTGGGCAAATGTATTACAGAGGGGGCACTGCTTTACCACCTCACCGGACAATACTGTGGCAAATGTATTACAGAGGGGGCACTGCTTTGCCACCTCACCAAACAATACTGGGGCAAATGTATTACAGAGGGGGCACTGCTTTACCACCTCACTGAACAATACTGGGGGAAATGTATTACAGAGGGGGCGCTGCTTTACCACCTCACCGAACAATACTGGGGCAAATGTATTACAGAGGGGGCACTGCTTTACCACCGAACAATGCTGGGGCAAATGTTATACAGAGGGGGCACTGCTTTACCACCTCACCGAACAATACTGGGGCAAATATATTATAGAGGGGGCACTGCTTTACCACCTCACCGAACAATACTGGGGCAAATGTATTACAGAGGGGGCACTGCTTTACCACCTCACCGAACAATGCTGGGGCAAATGTTATACAGAGGGGGCACTGCTTTACCATCTCACCGAACAATACTGGGGAAATGTATTACAGAGGGGGCACTGCTTTACCACCTCACCAAACAATACTGGGGCAAATGTATTACAGAGGGAGCGCTGCTTTACCACCTCACTGAACAACACTGGGGCAAATGTATTACAGATGGGGCACTGCTTTACCACCTCAACGAACAATACTGTGGCAAATGTATTACAGAGTGGGCACTGCTTTACCACCTCACTGAACAACACTGTGGAAATGTATTACAGAGGGGGCACTGCTTTACCACCTCACCAAACAAAACTGTGGAAATGTATTACAGAGGGGGCACTGCTTTACCACCTCACCGAACAATACTGGGGAAATGTATTACAGAGGGGGCGCTGCTTTACCACCTCACCGAACAATACTGGGGAAATGTATTACAGAGGGGGCACTGCTTTACCACCTCACCGAACAATACTGGGGAAATGTATTACAGAGGGGGCACTGCTTTACCACCTCACCGGACAATACTGGGGAAATGTATTACAGAGGGGGCACTGCTTTACCACCTCACCGAACAATACTGTGGCAAATGTATTACAGAGGGGGCGCTGCTTTACCACCTCACCGAACAATACTGGGGCAAATGTATTACAGAGGGGGCACTGCTTTACCACCTCACCGAACAATACTGTGGCAAATGTATATCAGAGGGGGCACTGCTTTACCACCTCACCAAACAATACTGGAGCAAATGTATTACAGAGGGGGCACTGCTTTACCACCTCACCGAACAATGCTGGGGCAAATATATTACAGAGGGGGCACTGCTTTACCACCTCACCAAACAATACTGGGGCAAATGTATTACATGGGGGCACTGCTTTACCACCTCACCGGACAATACTGTGGCAAATGTATTACAGAAGGGGCACTGCTTTACCACCTCACCAAACAATACTGGGGCAAATGTATTACAGAGGGGGCACTGCTTTACCACCTCACTGAACAACACTGGGGCAAATGTATTACAGATGGGGCACTGCTTTACCACCTCAACGAACAACACTGTGGAAATGTATTACAGAGGGGGCACTGCTTTACCACCTCACCGAACAATACTGTGGAAATGTATTACAGAGGGGGCACTGCTTTACCACCTCACCGAACAATACTGGGGAAATGTATTACAGAGGGGGCGCTGCTTTACCACCTCACCGAACAATACTGGGGAAATGTATTACAGAGAGGGCACTGCTTTACCACCTCACCGAACAATACTGGGGAAATGTATTACAGAGGGGGCACTGCTTTACCACGTCACCGGACAATACTGGGGCAAATGTATTACAGAGGGGGCACTGCTTTACCACCTCACCGAACAATACTGTGGCAAATGTATTACAGAGGGGGCGCTGCTTTACCACCTCACCGAACAATACTGGGGCAAATGTATTACAGAGGTGGCACTGCTTTTCCACCTCACCTAACAATACTGTGGTAAAAATGTATTACAGAGGGGGCACTGCTTTACCACCTCACCAAACAATACTGGAGCAAATGTATTACAGAGGGGGCACTGCTTTACCACCTCACCGAACAATGCTGGGGCAAATATATTACAGAGGGGGCACTGCTTTACCACCTCACCAAACAATACTGGGGCAAATGTATTACATGGGGGGCACTGCTTTACCACCTCACCGGACAATACTGTGGCAAATGTATAACAGAAGGGGCACTGCTTTACCACCTCACCAAACAATACTGGGGCAAATGTATTACAGAGGGGGCACTGCTTTACCACCTCACCGGACAATACTGTGGCAATTGTATTACAGAGAGGCACTGCTTTACCACCTCACCAAACAATACTGTGGAAAATGTATTACAGAGGGGGCACTGCTTTACCACCCCACCGAACAATACTGGGGAAATGTATTACAGAGGGGGCACTGCTTTACCACCTCACCGAACAATGCTGGGGCAAATGTTATACAGAGGGGGCACTGCTTTACCACCTCACCGAACAATACTGGGGAAATGTATTACAGAGGGGGCACTGCTTTACCACCTCACCAAACAAGACTTGGGCAAATGTATTACAGAGGGGGCACTGCTTTACCACCTCACTGAACAACACTGGGGCAAATGTATTACAGATGGGGCACTGCTTTACCACCTCAACGAACAACACTGTGGAAATGTATTACAGAGGGGGCACTGCTTTACCACCTCACCGAACAATACTGTGGAAATGTATTACAGAGGGGGCACTGCTTTACCACCTCACCGAACAATACTGGGGAAATGTATTACAGAGGGGGCGCTGCTTTACCACCTCACCGAACAATACTGGGGAAATGTATTAAATAGGGGGCACTGCTTTACCACCTCACCGAACAATACTGGGGAAATGTATTACAGAGGGGGCACTGCTTTACCACCTCACCGGACAATACTGGGGCAAATGTATTGCAGAGGGGGCACTGCTTTACCACCTCACCGAACAATACTGTGGCAAATGTATTACAGAGGGGGCGCTGCTTTACCACCTCACCGAACAATACTGGGGCAAATGTATTACAGAGGGGGCACTGCTTTACCACCTCACCGAACAATGCTGGGGCAAATGTAGTACAGAGGGGGCACTGCTTTACCACCTCACCAAACAATACTGGGGCAAATGTATTACAGGGGGGGCACTGCTTTACCACCTCACCGGACAATACTGTGGCAAATGTATTACAGAGGGGGCACTGCTTTACCACCTCACCAAACAATGCTGGGGCAAATGTTATACAGAGGGGGCACTGCTTTACCACCTCACCGAACAATGCTGGGGCAAATGTTATACAGAGGGGGCACTGCTTTACCACCTCACCGAACAATACTGGGGCAAATGTATTACAGAGGGGGCACTGCTTTACCACCTCACCGAACAATACTGGGGCAAATGTATTACAGAGGGGGCACTGCTTTACCACCTCACCGAACAATGCTGGGGCAAATGTTATACAGAGGGGGCACTGCTTTACCATCTCACCGAATAATACTGGGGAAATGCATTACAGAGGGGGCACTGCTTTACCACCTCACCAAACAATACTGGGGCAAATGTATTACAGAGGGGGCGCTGCTTTACCACCTCACTGAACAACACTGGGGCAAATGTATTACAGAGGGGGCACTGCTTTACCACCTCACCGAACAATGCTGTGGCAAATGTATTACAGAGTGGGCACTGCTTTACCACCTCACCGAACAACACTGTGGAAATGTATTACAGAGGGGGCACTGCTTTACCACCTCACCGAACAATACTGTGGAAATGTATTACAGAGGGGGCACTGCTTTACCACCTCACCGAACAATACTGGGGAAATGTATTACAGAGGGGGCGCTGCTTTACTACCTCACCGAACAATACTGGGGAAATGTATTACAGAGGGGGCGCTGCTTTACCACCTCACCGAACAATACTGGGGAAATGTATTACAGAGGGGGCACTGCTTTACCACCTCACCGGACAATACTGTGGCAAATGTATTACAGAGGGGGCACTGCTTTACCACCTCACCGGACAATACTGTGGCAAATGTATTACAGAGGGGGCACTGCTTTACCACCGAACAATGCTGGGGCATATGTTATACAGAGAGGGCACTGCTTTACCACCTCACCGAACAATACTGGGGCAAATGTATTACAGAGGGGGCACTGCTTTACCACCGAACAATGCTGGGGCATATGTTATACAGAGAGGGCACTGCTTTACCACCTCACCGAACAATACTGGGGCAAATATATTATAGAGGGGGCACTGCTTTACCACCTCACCGAACAATGCTGGGGCAAATGTTATACAGAGAGGGCACTGCTTTACCACCTCACCGAACAATACTGGGGCAAATATATTATAGAGGGGGCACTGCTTTACCACCTCACCGAACAATACTGGGGCAAATGTATTACAGAGGGGGCACTGCTTTACCACCTCACCGAACAATACTGGGGAAATGTATTACAGAGGGGGCGCTGCTTTACCACCTCACCGAACAATACTGGGGAAATTTATTACAGAGGGGGCGCTGCTTTACCACCTCACCGAACAATACTGGGGAAATGTATTACAGAGGGGGCACTGCTTTACCACCTCACCGAACAATACTGGGGAAATGTATTACAGAGGGGGCACTGCTTTACCACCTCACCGGACAATACTGGGGCAAATGTATTACAGAGGGGGCGCTGCTTTACCACCTCACCGAACAATACTGGGGAAATGTATTACAGAGGGGGCACTGCTTTACCACCTCACCGGACAATACTGGGGCAAATGTATTACAGAGGGGGCGCTGCTTTACCACCTCACCGAACAATACTGGGGAAATGTATTACAGAGGGGGCACTGCTTTACCACTTCACCGGACAATACTGGGGCAAATGTATTACAGAGGGGGCACTGCTTTACCACCTCACTGAACAATACTGTGGCAAATGTATTACAGAGGGGGCGCTGCTTTACCACCTCACCGAACAATACTGGGGCAAATGTATTACAGAGGTGTCACTGCTTTACCACCTCACCGAACAATACTGTGGCAAATGTATTACAGAGGGGGCACTGCTTTACCACCTCACCAAACAATACTGGGGCAAATGTATTACAGAGGGGGCGCTGCTTTACCACCTCACCGAACAATACTGGGGCAAATGTATTACAGAGGGGGCACTGCTTTACCACCGAACAATGCTGGGGCATATGTTATACAGAGAGGGCACTGCTTTACCACCTCACCGAACAATACTGGGGCAAATATATTATAGAGGGGGCACTGCTTTACCACCTCACCGAACAATGCTGGGGCAAATGTTATACAGAGAGGGCACTGCTTTACCACCTCACCGAACAATACTGGGGCAAATATATTATAGAGGGGGCACTGCTTTACCACCTCACCGAACAATACTGGGGCAAATGTATTACAGAGGGGGCACTGCTTTACCACCTCACCGAACAATACTGGGGAAATGTATTACAGAGGGGGCGCTGCTTTACCACCTCACCGAACAATACTGGGGAAATTTATTACAGAGGGGGCACTGCTTTACCACCTCACCAAACAATACTGGGGCAAATGTATTACAGAGGGGGCACTGCTTTACCACCTCACCGAACAATGCTTGGGCAAATGTATTACAGAGGGGGCACTGCTTTACCACCTCACCAAACAATACTGGGGCAAATGTATTACAGGGGGGGCACTGCTTTACCACCTCACCGGACAATACTGTGGCAAATGTATTACAGAGGGGGCACTGCTTTACCACCTCACCAAACAATGCTGGGGCAAATGTTATACAGAGGGGGCACTGCTTTACCACCTCACCGAACAATGCTGGGGCAAATGTTATACAGAGGGGGCACTGCTTTACCACCTCACCGAACAATACTGGGGCAAATGTATTACAGAGGGGGCACTGCTTTACCACCTCACCGAACAATGCTGGGGCAAATGTTATACAGAGGGGGCACTGCTTTACCATCTCACCGAACAATACTGGGGAAATGCATTACAGAGGGGGCACTGCTTTACCACCTCACCGGACAATACTGTGGCAAATGTATTACAGAGGGGGCACTGCTTTACCACCTCACCGGACAATACTGTGGCAAATGTATTACAGAAGGGGCACTGCTTTACCACCTCACCGGACAATACTGTGGCAAATGTATTACAGAGGGGGCACTGCTTTACCACCTCACCGGACAATACTGTGGCAAATGTATTACAGAGGGGGCACTGCTTTACCACCTCACCAAACAATACTGTGGAAAATGTATTACAGAGGGGGCACTGCTTTACCACCACACCGAACAATACTGGGGAAATGTATTACAGAAGGGGCACTGCTTTACCACCTCACCGAACAATACTGGGGAAATGTATTACAGAGGGGGCGCTGCTTTACCACCTCACCGAACAATACTGGGGAAATGTATTACAGAGGGGGCACTGCTTTACCACCTCACCGAACAATACTGGGGAAATGTATTACAGAGGGGGCTCTGCTTTACCACCTCACCGGACAATACTGGGGCAAATGTATTACAGAGGGGGCGCTGCTTTACCACCTCACCGAACAATACTGGGGAAATGTATTACAGAGGGGGCACTGCTTTACCACTTCACCGGACAATACTGGGGCAAATGTATTACAGAGGGGGCACTGCTTTACCACCTCACTGAACAATACTGTGGCAAATGTATTACAGAGGGGGCGCTGCTTTACCACCTCACCGAACAATACTGGGGCAAATGTATTACAGAGGGGTCACTGCTTTACCACCTCACCGAACAATACTGTGGCAAATGTATTACAGAGGGGGCACTGCTTTACCACCTCACCAAACAATACTGGGGCAAATGTATTACAGAGGGGGCGCTGCTTTACCACCTCACCGAACAATACTGGGGCAAATGTATTACAGAGGGGGCACTGCTTTACCACCGAACAATGCTGGGGCAAATGTTATACAGAGAGGGCACTGCTTTACCACCTCACCGAACAATACTGGGGAAATGTATTACAGAGGGGGCACTGCTTTACCACCTCACCGGACAATACTGGGGCAAATATATTATAGAGGGGGCACTGCTTTACCACCTCACCGAACAATGCTGGGGCAAATGTTATACAGAGAGGGCACTGCTTTACCACCTCACCGAACAATACTGGGGCAAATATATTATAGAGGGGGCACTGCTTTACCACCTCACCGAACAATACTGGGGCAAATGTATTACAGAGGGGGCACTGCTTTACCACCTCACCGAACAATACTGGGGAAATGTATTACAGAGGGGGCGCTGCTTTACCACCTCACCGAACAATACTGGGGAAATTTATTACAGAGGGGGCACTGCTTTACCACCTCACCGAACAATACTGGGGAAATGTATTACAGAGGGGGCACTGCTTTACCACCTCACCGGACAATACTGGGGCAAATGTATTACAGAGGGGGCGCTGCTTTACCACCTCACCGAACAATACTGTGGCAAATGTATTACAGAGGGGGCGCTGCTTTACCACCTCACCGAACAATACTGGGGCAAATGTATTACAGAGGGGGCACTGCTTTACCACCTCACCGAACAATACTGTGGCAAATGTATTACAGAGGGGGCACTGCTTTACCACCTCACCAAACAATACTGGGGCAAATGTATTACAGAGGGGGCACTGCTTTACCACCTCACCGAACAATGCTGGGGCAAATGTATTACAGAGGGGGCACTGCTTTACCACCTCACCAAACAATACTGGGGCAAATGTATTACAGGGGGGGCACTGCTTTACCACCTCACCGGACAATACTGTGGCAAATGTATTACAGAAGGGGCACTGCTTTACCACCTCACCAAACAATACTGGGGCAAATGTATTACAGAGGGGGCACTGCTTTACCACCTCACCGGACAATACTGTGGCAAATGTATTACAGAAGGGGCACTGCTTTACCACCTCACCAAACAATACTGGGGCAAATGTATTACAGAGGGGGCACTGCTTTACCACCTCACCGGACAATACTGTGGCAAATGTATTACAGAGGGGGCACTGCTTTACCACCTCACCGGACAATACTGTGGCAAATGTATTACAGAGGGGGCACTGCTTTACCACCCCACCGGACAATACTGTGGCAAATGTATTACAGAGGGGCACTGCTTTACCACCTCACCAAACAATACTGTGGAAAATGTATTACAGAGGGGGCACTGCTTTACCACCTCACCGAACAATACTGGGGAAATGTATTACAGAGGGGGCACTGCTTTACCACCTCACCGAACAATACTGTCGAAATGTATTACAGAGGGGGCACTGCTTTAACACCTCACCGAACAATACTGGGGCAAATGTATTACAGAAGGGGCACTGCTTTACCACCTCACCAAACAATACTGGGGCAAATGTATTACAGAGGGGGCACTGCTTTACCACCTCACCGGACAATACTGTGGCAAATGTATTACAGAGGGGGCACTGCTTTACAACCTCACCGGACAATACTGTGGCAAATGTATTACAGAGGGGGCACTGCTTTACCACCTCACCGGACAATACTGTGGCAAATGTATTACAGAGGGGCACTGCTTTACCACCTCACCAAACAATACTGTGGAAAATGTATTACAGAGGGGGCACTGCTTTACCACCTCACCGAACAATACTGGGGAAATGTATTACAGAGGGGGCACTGCTTTACCACCTCACCGAACAATACTGTGGAAATGTATTACAGAGGGGGCACTGCTTTACCACCTCACCGAACAATACTGGGGAAATGTATTACAGAGGGGGCGCTGCTTTACCACCTCACCGAACAATACTGGGAAAATGTATTACAGAGGGGGAACTGCTTTACCACCTCACCGAACAATACTGGGGAAATGTATTACAGAGGGGGCACTGCTTTACCACCTCACCGGACAATACTGGGGCAAATGTATTACAGAGGGGGCACTGCTTTACCACCTCACCGAACAATACTGTGGCAAATGTATTACAGAGGGGGCGCTGCTTTACCACCTCACCGAACAATACTGGGGTAAATGTATTACAGAGGGGGCACTGCTTTACCACTTCACCGAACAATACTGTGGCAAATGTATTACAGAGGGGGCACTGCTTTACCACCTCACCAAACAATACTGGGGCAAATGTATTACAGAGGGGGCACTGCTTTACCACCTCACCAAACAATACTGGGGCAAATGTATTACAGGGGGGGCACTGCTTTACCACCTCACCGGACAATACTGTGGCAAATGTATTACAGAGGGGGCACTGCTTTACCACCTCACCGGACAATACTGTGGCAAATGTATTACAGAGGGGGCACTGCTTTACCACCTCACCAAACAATACTGTGGAAAATGTATTACAGAGGGGGCACTGCTTTACCACCTCACCGAACAATACTGGGGAAATGTATTACAGAGGGGGCACTGCTTTACCACCTCACCGAACAATGCTGGGGCAAATGTTATACAGAGGGGGCACTGCTTTACCACCTCACCGAACAATACTGGGGCAAATGTATTACAGAGGGGGCACTGCTTTACCACCTCACCGAACAATACTGTGGCAAATGTGTTACAGAGGGGGCACTGCTTTACCACCTCACCGGACAATACTGGGGCAAATGTATTACAGAGGGGGCACTGCTTTACCACCTCACCAAACAATACTGGGGCAAATGTTTTACAGAGGGGGCACTGCTTTACCACCTCACTGAACAACACTGTGGAAATGTATTACAGAGGGGGCACTGCTTTACCACCTCACCGAACAATACTGTGGAAATGTATTACAGAGGGGGCACTGCTTTACCACCTCACCGAACAATACTGGGGAAATGTATTACAGAGGGCCACTGCTTTACCACCTCACCGAACAATACTGGGGAAATGTATTACAGAGGGGGCACTGCTTTACCACCTCACCGGACAATACTGTGGCAAATGTTTTACAGAGTGGGCACTGCTTTACCACCTCACCGGACAATACTGTGGCAAATGTATTACAGAGGGGGCACTGCTTTACCACCTCACCAAACAATACTGTGGCAAATGTATTACAGAGGGGGCACTGCTTTACCACCTCACCGAGCAATACTGGGGAAATGCATTACAGAGGGGGCACTGCTTTACCACCTCACCGAACAATGCTGGGGCAAATGTATTACAGAGGGGGCACTGCTTTACCACCTCACCAAACAATACTGGGGCAAATGTATTACAGAGGGGGCACTGCTTTACCACCTGACCGAACAATACTGGGGCAAATGTATTACAGAGGGGGCACTGCTTTACCACCTCACCGAACAATACTGTGGCAAATGTATTACAGAGGGGGCACTGGTTTACCACCTCACCAAACAATACTGTGGCAAATGTAATACAGAGGGGGCACTGCTTTACCACCTCACCGAACAATACTGGGGAAATGTATTACAGAGGGGGCACTGCTTTACCACCTCACCGAACAATGCTGGGGCAAATGTATTACAGAGGGGGCACTGCTTTTCCACCTCACCAAACAATACTGGGGCAAATGTATTACAGAGGGGGCACTGCTTTACCACCGAACAATGCTGGGGCAAATGTTATACAGAGGGGGCACTGCTTTACCACCTCACCGAGCAATACTGGGGAAATGCATTACAGAGGGGGCACTGCTTTACCACCTCACCGAACAATGCTGGGGCAAATGTATTACAGAGGGGGCACTGCTTTACCACCTCACCAAACAATACTGGGGCAAATGTATTACAGAGGGGGCACTGCTTTACCACCTCACCAAACAATACTGGGGCAAATGTATTACAGAGGGGGCACTGCTTTACCACCTGACCGAACAATACTGGGGCAAATGTATTACAGAGGGGGCACTGCTTTACCACCTCACCGAACAATACTGTGGCAAATGTATTACAGAGGGGGCACTGGTTTACCACCTCACCAAACAATACTGTGGCAAATGTAATACAGAGGGGGCACTGCTTTACCACCTCACCGAACAATACTGGGGAAATGTATTACAGAGGGGGCACTGCTTTACCACCTCACCGAACAATGCTGGGGCAAATGTATTACAGAGGGGGCACTGCTTTTCCACCTCACCAAACAATACTGGGGCAAATGTATTACAGAGGGGGCACTGCTTTACCACCTCACCAAACAATACTGGGGCAAATGTATTACAGAGGGGGCACTGCTTTACGACCTCACCGAACAATACTGTGACAAATGTATTACAGAGGGGGCGCTGCTTTACCACCTCTCCGAACAATACTGGGGAAATGTATTACAGAGGGGGCACTGCTTTACCACCTCACTGGACAATACTGGGGCAAATGTATTACAGAGGGGGCGCTGCTTTACCACCTCACCGAACAATACTGGGGAAATGTATTACAGAGGGGGCACTGCTTTACCACCTCACCGGACAATACTGGGGCAAATTTATTACAGAGGGGGCACTGCTTTACCACCTCACTGAAAAATACTGTGGCAAATGTATTACAGAGGGGGCGCTGCTTTACCACCTCACCGAACAATACTGGGGCAAATGTATTACAGAGGGGGCACTGCTTTACCACCTCACCGAACACTACTGTGGCAAATGTATTACAGAGGGGGCACTGCTTTACCACCTCACCAAACAATACTGGGGCAACTGTATTACAGAGGGGGCACTGCTTTACCACCTCACCAAACAATACTGGGGCAAATGTATTACAGAGGGGGCACTGCTTTACCACCTCACTGAACAATACTGGGGGAAATGTATTACAGAGGGGGCGCTGCTTTACCACCTCACCGAACAATACTGGGGCAAATGTATTACAGAGGGGGCGCTGATTTACCACCTCTCCGAACAATACTGGGGAAATGTATTACAGAGGGGGCACTGCTTTACCACCTCACCGGACAATACTGGGGCAAATGTATTACAGAGGGGGCGCTGCTTTAACACCTCACCGAACAATACTGGGGAAATGTATTACAGAGGGGGCACTGCTTTACCACCTCACCGGACAATACTGGGGCAAATGTATTACAGAGGGGGCACTGCTTTACCACCTCACTGAACAATACTGTGGCAAATGTATTACAGAGGGGGCGCTGCTTTACCACCTCACCGAACAATACTGGGGCAAATGTATTACAGAGGGGGCACTGCTTTACCACCTCACCGAACAATACTGTGGCAAATGTATTACAGAGGGGGCACTGCTTTACCACCTCACCAAACAATACTGGGGCAAATGTATTACAGAGGGGGCACTGCTTTACCACCTCACCGGACAATACTGTGGCAAATGTATTACAGAGGGGGCACTGCTTTACCACCTCACCAAACAATACTGGGGCAAATGTATTACAGAGGGGGCACTGCTTTACCACCTCACTGAACAATACTGGGGGAAATGTATTACAGAGGGGGCGCTGCTTTACCACCTCACCGAACAATACTGGGGCAACTGTATTACAGAGGGGGCACTGCTTTACCACCTCACCGAACAATGCTGGGGCAAATGTTATACAGAGGGGGCACTGCTTTACCATCTCACCGAACAATTCTGGGGCAAATATATTATAGAGGGGGCACTGCTTTACCACTTCACCGAACAATACTGGGGCAAATGTATTACAGAGGGGGCAGTGCTTTACCACCTCACCGAACAATGCTGGGGCAAATGTTATACAGAGGGGGCACTGCTTTACCATCTCACCGAACAATACTGGGGAAATGTATTACAGAGGGGGCACTGCTTTACCACCTCACCAAACAATACTGGGGCAAATGTATTACAGAGGGGGCGCTGCTTTACCACCTCACTGAACAACACTGGGGCAAATGTATTACAGATGGGGCACTGCTTTACCACCTCAACGAACAAGACTGTGGCAAATGTATTACAGAGTGGGCACTGCTTTACCACCTCACTGAACAACACTGTGGAAATGTATTACAGAGGGGGCACTGCTTTACCACCTTACCGAACAATACTGTGGAAATGTATTACAGAGGGGGCACTGCTTTACCACCTCACCGAACAATACTGGGGAAATGTATTACAGAGGGGGCGCTGCTTTACCACCTCACCGAACAATACTGGGGAAATGTATTACAGAGGGGGCACTGCTTTACTACCTCACCGAACAATACTAGGGAAATGTATTACAGAGGGGGCACTGCTTTACCACCTCACCGGACAATACTGGGGCAAATGTATTACAGAGGGGGCACTGCTTTACCACCTCACCGAACAATACTGTGGCAAATGTATTACAGAGGGGGCGCTGCTTTACCACCTCACCGAACAATACTGGGGCAAATGTATTACAGAGGGGGCACTGCTTTACCACCTCACCGAACAATACTGTGGCAAATGTATTACAGAGGGGGCACTGCTTTACCACCTCACCAAACAATACTGGAGCAAATGTATTACAGAGGGGGCACTGCTTTACCACCTCACGAACAATGCTGGGGCAAATATATTACAGAGGGGGCACTGCTTTACCACCTCACCAAACAATACTGGGGCAAATGTATTACAGGGGGGGCACTGCTTTACCACCTCACCGGACAATACTGTGGCAAATGTATTACAGAAGGGGCACTGCTTTACCACCTCACCAAACAATACTGGGGCAAATGTATTACAGAAGGGGCACTGCTTTACCACCTCACCGGACAATACTGTGGCAAATGTATTACAGAGGGGGCACTGCTTTACCGCCTCACCGGACAATACTGTGGCAAATGTATTACAGAGGGGGCACTGCTTTACCACCTCACCGGACAATACTGTGGCAAATGTATTACAGAGGAGCACTGCTTTACCACCTCACCAAACAATACTATGGAAAATGTATTACAGAGGGGGCACTGCTTTACCACCCCACCGAACAATACTGGGGAAATGTATTACAGAGGGGGCACTGCTTTACCACCTCACCGAACAATGCTGGGGCAAATGTTATACAGAGGGGGCACTGCTTTACCACCTCACCGAACAATACTGGGGCAAATGTATTACAGAGGGGGCACTGCTTTACCACCTCACCGAACAATACTGTGGTAAATGTATTACAGAGGGGGCACTGGTTTACCACCTCACCAAACAATACTGTGGCAAATGTAATACAGAGGGGGCACTGCTTTACCACCTCACCGAACAATACTGGGGAAATGTATTACAGAGGGGGCACTGCTTTACCACCTCACCGAACAATGCTGGGGCAAATGTATTACAGAGGGGGCACTGCTTTTCCACCTCACCAAACAATACTGGGGCAAATGTATTACAGAGGGGGCACTGCTTTACCACCTCACCAAACAATACTAGGGCAAATGTATTACAGAGGGGGCACTGCTTTACCACCTCACCGAACAATACTGTGACAAATGTATTACAGAGGGGGCGCTGCTTTACCACCTCTCCGAACAATACTGGGGAAATGTATTACAGAGGGGGCACTGCTTTACCATCTCACCGAACAATTCTGGGGCAAATATATTATAGAGGGGGCACTGCTTTACCACTTCACCGAACAATACTGGGGCAAATGTATTACAGAGGGGGCAGTGCTTTACCACCTCACCGAACAATGCTGGGGCAAATGTTATACAGAGGGGGCACTGCTTTACCATCTCACCGAACAATACTGGGGAAATGTATTACAGAGGGGGCACTGCTTTACCACCTCACCAAACAATACTGGGGCAAATGTATTACAGAGGGGGCACTGCTTTACCACCTCACTGAACAATACTGGGGGAAATGTATTACAGAGGGGGCGCTGCTTTACCACCTCACCGAACAATACTGGGGCAAATGTATTACAGAGGGGGCACTGCTTTACCACCTCACCGAACAATGCTGGGGCAAATGTTATACAGAGGGGGCACTGCTTTACCATCTCACCGAACAATTCTGGGGCAAATATATTATAGAGGGGGCACTGCTTTACCACTTCACCGAACAATACTGGGGCAAATGTATTACAGAGGGGGCAGTGCTTTACCACCTCACCGAACAATGCTGGGGCAAATGTTATACAGAGGGGGCACTGCTTTACCATCTCACCGAACAATACTGGGGAAATGTATTACAGAGGGGGCACTGCTTTACCACCTCACCAAACAATACTGGGGCAAATGTATTACAGAGGGGGCGCTGCTTTACCACCTCACTGAACAACACTGGGGCAAATGTATTACAGATGGGGCACTGCTTTACCACCTCAACGAACAAGACTGTGGCAAATGTATTACAGAGTGGGCACTGCTTTACCACCTCACTGAACAACACTGTGGAAATGTACTACAGAGGGGGCACTGCTTTACCACCTCACCGAACAATACTGTGGAAATGTATTACAGAGGGGGCACTGCTTTACCACCTCACCGAACAATACTGGGGAAATGTATTACAGAGGGGGCGCTGCTTTACCACCTCACCGAACAATACTGGGGAAATGTATTACAGAGGGGGCACTGCTTTACTACCTCACCGAACAATACTGGGGAAATGTATTACAGAGGGGGCACTGCTTTACCACCTCACCGGACAATACTGGGGCAAATGTATTACAGAGGGGGCACTGCTTTACCACCTCACCGAACAATACTGTGGCAAATGTATTACAGAGGGGGCGCTGCTTTACCACCTCACCGAACAATACTGGGGCAAATGTATTACAGAGGGGGCGCTGCTTTACCACCTCACCGAACAATACTGTGGCAAATGTATTACAGAGGGGGCACTGCTTTACCACCTCACCAAACAATACTGGAGCAAATGTATTACAGAGGGGGCACTGCTTTACCACCTCACGAACAATGCTGGGGCAAATATATTACAGAGGGGGCACTGCTTTACCACCTCACCAAACAATACTGGGGCAAATGTATTACAGGGGGGGCACTGCTTTACCACCTCACCGGACAATACTGTGGCAAATGTATTACAGAAGGGGCACTGCTTTACCACCTCACCAAACAATACTGGGGCAAATGTATTACAGAAGGGGCACTGCTTTACCACCTCACCGGACAATACTGTGGCAAATGTATTACAGAGGGGGCACTGCTTTACCGCCTCACCGGACAATACTGTGGCAAATGTATTACAGAGGGGGCACTGCTTTACCACCTCACCGGACAATACTGTGGCAAATGTATTACAGAGGAGCACTGCTTTACCACCTCACCAAACAATACTATGGAAAATGTATTACAGAGGGGGCACTGCTTTACCACCCCACCGAACAATACTGGGGAAATGTATTACAGAGGGGGCACTGCTTTACCACCTCACCGAACAATGCTGGGGCAAATGTTATACAGAGGGGGCACTGCTTTCCCACCTCACCGAACAATACTGGGGCAAATGTATTACAGAGGGGGCACTGCTTTACCACCTCACCGAACAATACTGTGGTAAATGTATTACAGAGGGGGCACTGGTTTACCACCTCACCAAACAATACTGTGGCAAATGTAATACAGAGGGGGCACTGCTTTACCACCTCACCGAACAATATTGGGGAAATGTATTACAGAGGGGGCACTGCTTTACCACCTCACCGAACAATGCTGGGGCAAATGTATTACAGAGGGGGCACTGCTTTTCCACCTCACCAAACAATACTGGGGCAAATGTATTACAGAGGGGGCACTGCTTTACCACCTCACCAAACAATACTAGGGCAAATGTATTACAGAGGGGGCACTGCTTTACCACCTCTCCGAACAATACTGGGGAAATGTATTACAGAGGGGGCACTGCTTTACCACCTCACCGGACAATACTGGGGCAAATGTATTACAGAGGGGGCGCTGCTTTAACACCTCACCGAACAATACTGGGGAAATGTATTACAGAGGGGGCACTGCTTTACCACCTCACCGGACAATACTGGGGCAAATGTATTAAAGAGGGGGCACTGCTTTACCACCTCACTGAACAATACTGTGGCAAATGTATTACAGAGGGGGCGCTGCTTTACCACCTCACCGAACAATACTGGGGCAAATGTATTACAGAGGGGGCACTGCTTTACCACCTCACCGAACAATACTGTGGCAAATGTATTACAGAGGGGGCACTGCTTTACCACCTCACCAAACAATACTGGGGCAAATGTATTACAGAGGGGGCACTGCTTTACCACCTCACCAAACAATACTGGGGCAAATGTATTACAGAGGGGGCACTGCTTTACCTCCTCACTGAACAATACTGGGGGAAATGTATTACAGAGGGGGCACTGCTTTACCACCTCACCGGACAATACTGGGGCAAATGTATTGCAGAGGGGGCACTGCTTTACCACCTCACCGAACAATACTGTGGCAAATGTATTACAGAGGGGGCGCTGCTTTACCACCTCACCGAACAATACTGGGGCAAATGTATTACAGAGGGGGCACTGCTTTACCACCTCACCGAACAATGCTGGGGCAAATGTAGTACAGAGGGGGCACTGCTTTACCACCTCACCAAACAATACTGGGGCAAATGTATTACAGGGGGGGCACTGCTTTACCACCTCACCGGACAATACTGTGGCAAATGTATTACAGAGGGGGCACTGCTTTACCACCTCACCAAACAATGCTGGGGCAAATGTTATACAGAGGGGGCACTGCTTTACCACCTCACCGAACAATGCTGGGGCAAATGTTATACAGAGGGGGCACTGCTTTACCACCTCACCGAACAATACTGGGGCAAATGTATTACAGAGGGGGCACTGCTTTACCACCTCACCGAAAAATACTGGGGCAAATGTATTACAGAGGGGGCACTGCTTTACCACCTCACCGAACAATACTGGGGAAATGCATTACAGAGGGGGCACTGCTTTACCACCTCACCAAACAATACTGGGGCAAATGTATTACAGAGGGGGCGCTGCTTTACCACCTCACTGAACAACACTGGGGCAAATGTATTACAGAGGGGGCACTGCTTTACCACCTCACCGAACAATGCTGTGGCAAATGTATTACAGAGTGGGCACTGCTTTACCACCTCACCGAACAACACTGTGGAAATGTATTACAGAGGGGGCACTGCTTTACCACCTCACCGAACAATACTGTGGAAATGTATTACAGAGGGGGCACTGCTTTACCACCTCACCGAACAATACTGGGGAAATGTATTACAGAGGGGGCGCTGCTTTACTACCTCACCGAACAATACTGGGGAAATGTATTACAGAGGGGGCGCTGCTTTACCACCTCACCGAACAATACTGGGGAAATGTATTACAGAGGGGGCACTGCTTTACCACCTCACCGGACAATACTGTGGCAAATGTATTACAGAGGGTGCACTGCTTTACCACCTCACCGGACAATACTGTGGCAAATGTATTACAGAGGGGGCACTGCTTTACCACCTCACCGGACAATACTGTGGCAAATGTATTACAGAGGGGGCACTGCTTTACCACCTCACCGGACAATACTGTGGCAAATGTATTACAGAGGGGGCACTGCTTTACCACCTCACCAAACAATACTGTGGAAAATGTATTACAGAGGGGGCACTGCTTTACCACCACACCGAACAATACTGGGGAAATGTATTACAGAAGGGGCACTGCTTTACCACCTCACCGGACAATACTGTGGCAAATGTATTACAGAGGGGGCACTGCTTTACCACTTCACCGGACAATACTGGGGCAAATGTATTACAGAGGGGGCACTGCTTTACCACCTCACTGAACAATACTGTGGCAAATGTATTACAGAGGGGGCGCTGCTTTACCACCTCACCGAACAATACTGGGTCAAATGTATTACAGAGGGGTCACTGCTTTACCACCTCACCGAACAATACTGTGGCAAATGTATTACAGAGGGGGCACTGCTTTACCACCTCACCAAACAATACTGGGGCAAATGTATTACAGAGGGGGCGCTGCTTTACCACCTCACCGAACAATACTGGGGCAAATGTATTACAGAGGGGGCACTGCTTTACCACCGAACAATGCTGGGGCAAATGTTATACAGAGAGGGCACTGCTTTACCACCTCACCGAACAATACTGGGGCAAATATATTATAGAGGGGGCACTGCTTTACCACCTCACCGAACAATGCTGGGGCAAATGTTATACAGAGAGGGCACTGCTTTACCACCTCACCGAACAATACTGGGGCAAATATATTATAGAGGGGGCACTGCTTTACCACCTCACCGAACAATACTGGGGCAAATGTATTACAGAGGGGGCACTGCTTTACCACCTCACCGAACAATACTGGGGAAATGTATTACAGAGGGGGCGCTGCTTTACCACCTCACCGAACAATACTGGGGAAATTTATTACAGAGGGGGCACTGCTTTACCACCTCACCGAACAATACTGGGGAAATGTATTACAGAGGGGGCACTGCTTTACCACCTCACCAAACAATACTGGGGCAAATGTATTACAGAGGGGGCACTGCTTTACCACCTCACCGGACAATACTGTGGCAAATGTATTACAGAAGGGGCACTGCTTTACCACCTCACCAAACAATACTGGGGCAAATGTATTACAGAGGGGGCACTGCTTTACCACCTCACCGGACAATACTGTGGCAAATGTATTACAGAGGGGGCACTGCTTTACCACCTCACCGGACAATACTGTGGCAAATGTATTACAGAGGGGGCACTGCTTTACCACCTCACCGGACAATACTGTGGCAAATGTATTACAGAGGGGCACTGCTTTACCACCTCACCAAACAATACTGTGGAAAATGTATTACAGAGGGGGCACTGCTTTACCACCTCACCGAACAATACTGGGGAAATGTATTACAGAGGGGGCACTGCTTTACCACCTCACCGAACAATACTGTGGAAATGTATTACAGAGGGGGCACTGCTTTACCACCTCACCGAACAATACTGGGGCAAATGTATTACAGAAGGGGCACTGCTTTACCACCTCACCAAACAATACTGGGGCAAATGTATTACAGAGGGGGCACTGCTTTACCACCTCACCGGACAATACTGTGGCAAATGTATTACAGAGGGGGCACTGCTTTACCACCTCACCGGACAATACTGTGGCAAATGTATTACAGAGGGGGCACTGCTTTACCACCTCACCGGACAATACTGTGGCAAATGTATTACAGAGGGGCACTGCTTTACCACCTCACCAAACAATACTGTGGAAAATGTATTACAGAGGGGGCACTGCTTTACCACCTCACCGAACAATACTGGGGAAATGTATTACAGAGGGGGCACTGCTTTACCACCTCACCGAACAATACTGTGGAAATGTATTACAGAGGGGGCACTGCTTTACCACCTCTCCGAACAATACTGGGGAAATGTATTACAGAGGGGGCGCTGCTTTACCACCTCACCGAACAATACTGGGAAAATGTATTACAGAGGGGGAACTGCTTTACCACCTCACCGAACAATACTGGGGAAATGTATTACAGAGGGGGCACTGCTTTACCACCTCACCGGACAATACTGGGGCAAATGTATTACAGAGGGGGAACTGCTTTACCACCTCACCGAACAATACTGTGGCAAATGTATTACAGAGGGGGCGCTGCTTTACCACCTCACCGAACAATACTGGGGTAAATGTATTACAGAGGGGGCACTGCTTTACCACTTCACCGAACAATACTGTGGCAAATGTATTACAGAGGGGGCACTGCTTTACCACCTCACCAAACAATACTGGGGCAAATGTATTACAGAGGGGGCACTGCTTTACAACCTCACCAAACAATACTGGGGCAAATGTATTACAGGGGGGGCACTGCTTTACCACCTCACCGGACAATACTGTGGCAAATGTATTACAGAGTGGGCACTGCTTTACCACCTCACCAAACAATACTGGGGCAAATGTATTACAGAGGGGGCACTGCTTTACCACCTCACCGGACAATACTGTGGCAAATGTATTACAGAGGGGGCACTGCTTTACCACCTCACCAGACAATACTGTGGCAAATGTATTACAGAGGGGGCACTGCTTTACCACCTCACCGGACAATACTGTGGCAAATGTATTACAGAGGGGGCACTGCTTTACCACCTCACCAAACAATACTGTGGAAAATGTATTACAGAGGGGGCACTGCTTTACCACCTCACCGAACAATACTGGGGAAATGTATTACAGAGGGGGCACTGCTTTACCACCTCACCGAACAATGCTGGGGCAAATGTTATACAGAGGGGGCACTGCTTTACCACCTCACCGGACAATACTGGGGCAAATGTATTACAGAGGGGGCACTGCTTTACCACCTCACCGAACAATACTGTGGCAAATGTGTTACAGAGGGGGCACTGCTTTACCACCTCACCGGACAATACTGGGGCAAATGTATTACAGAGGGGGCACTGCTTTACCACCTCACCAAACAATACTGGGGCAAATGTTTTACAGAGGGGGCACTGCTTTACCACCTCACTGAACAACACTGTGGAAATGTATTACAGAGGGGGCACTGCTTTACCACCTCACCGAACAATACTGTGGAAATGTATTACAGAGGGGGCACTGCTTTACCACCTCACCGAACAATACTGGGGAAATGTATTACAGAGGGCCACTGCTTTACCACCTCACCGAACAATACTGGGGAAATGTATTACAGAGGGGGCACTGCTTTACCACCTCACCGGACAATACTGTGGCAAATGTATTACAGAGGGGGCACTGCTTTACCACCTCACCGGACAATACTGTGGCAAATGTATTACAGAGGGGGCACTGCTTTACCACCTCACCGGACAATACTGTGGCAAATGTATTACAGAGGGGGCACTGCTTTACCACCTCACCGGACAATACTGTGGCAAATGTATTACAGAGTGGGCACTGCTTTACCACCTCATCGGACAATACTGTGGCAAATGTATTACAGAGGGGGCACTGCTTTACCACCTCACCAAACAATACTGTGGCAAATGTATTACAGAGGGGGCACTGCTTTACCACCTCTCCGGACAATACTGTGGCAAATGTATTACAGAGGGGGCACTGCTTTACCACCTCACCGGACAATACTGTGGCAAATGTTTTACAGAGTGGGCACTGCTTTACCACCTCACCGGACAATACTGTGGCAAATGTATTACAGAGGGGGCACTGCTTTACCACCTCACCAAACAATACTGTGGCAAATGTATTACAGAGGGGGCACTGCTTTACCACCTCACCGAGCAATACTGGGGAAATGCATTACAGAGGGGGCACTGCTTTACCACCTCACCGAACAATGCTGGGGCAAATGTATTACAGAGGGGGCACTGCTTTACCACCTCACCAAACAATTCTGGGGCAAATGTATTACAGAGGGGGCACTGCTTTACCACCTCACCAAACAATACTGGGGCAAATGTATTACAGAGGGGGCACTGCTTTACCACCTGACCGAACAATACTGGGGCAAATGTATTACAGAGGGGGCACTGCTTTACCACCTCACCAAACAATACTGGGGCAAATGTATTACAGAGGGGGCACTGCTTTACAACCTCACCAAACAATACTGGGGCAAATGTATTACAGGGGGGGCACTGCTTTACCACCTCACCGGACAATACTGTGGCAAATGTATTACAGAGTGGGCACTGCTTTACCACCTCACCAAACAATACTGGGGCAAATGTATTACAGAGGGGGCACTGCTTTACCACCTCACCGGACAATACTGTGGCAAATGTATTACAGAGGGGGCACTGCTTTACCACCTCACCAGACAATACTGTGGCAAATGTATTACAGAGGGGGCACTGCTTTACCACCTCACCGGACAATACTGTGGCAAATGTATTACAGAGGGGGCACTGCTTTACCACCTCACCGAACAATGCTGGGGCAAATGTTATACAGAGGGGGCACTGCTTTACCACCTCACCGAACAATACTGGGGCAAATGTATTACAGAGGGGGCACTGCTTTACCACCTCACCGAACAATACTGTGGCAAATGTGTTACAGAGGGGGCACTGCTTTACCACCTCACCGGACAATACTGGGGCAAATGTATTACAGAGGGGGCACTGCTTTACCACCTCACCAAACAATACTGGGGCAAATGTTTTACAGAGGGGGCACTGCTTTACCACCTCACTGAACAACACTGTGGAAATGTATTACAGAGGGGGCACTGCTTTACCACCTCACCGAACAATACTGTGGAAATGTATTACAGAGGGGGCACTGCTTTACCACCTCACCGAACAATACTGGGGAAATGTATTACAGAGGGCCACTGCTTTACCACCTCACCGAACAATACTGGGGAAATGTATTACAGAGGGGGCACTGCTTTACCACCTCACCGGACAATACTGTGGCAAATGTATTACAGAGGGGGCACTGCTTTACCACCTCACCGGACAATACTGTGGCAAATGTATTACAGAGGGGGCACTGCTTTACCACCTCACCGGACAATACTGTGGCAAATGTATTACAGAGGGGGCACTGCTTTACCACCTCACCGGACAATACTGTGGCAAATGTATTACAGAGTGGGCACTGCTTTACCACCTCATCGGACAATACTGTGGCAAATGTATTACAGAGGGGGCACTGCTTTACCACCTCACCAAACAATACTGTGGCAAATGTATTACAGAGGGGGCACTGCTTTACCACCTCTCCGGACAATACTGTGGCAAATGTATTACAGAGGGGGCACTGCTTTACCACCTCACCGGACAATACTGTGGCAAATGTTTTACAGAGTGGGCACTGCTTTACCACCTCACCGGACAATACTGTGGCAAATGTATTACAGAGGGGGCACTGCTTTACCACCTCACCAAACAATACTGTGGCAAATGTATTACAGAGGGGGCACTGCTTTACCACCTCACCGAGCAATACTGGGGAAATGCATTACAGAGGGGGCACTGCTTTACCACCTCACCGAACAATGCTGGGGCAAATGTATTACAGAGGGGGCACTGCTTTACCACCTCACCAAACAATTCTGGGGCAAATGTATTACAGAGGGGGCACTGCTTTACCACCTCACCAAACAATACTGGGGCAAATGTATTACAGAGGGGGCACTGCTTTACCACCTGACCGAACAATACTGGGGCAAATGTATTACAGAGGGGGCACTGCTTTACCACCTCACCAAACAATACTGGGGCAAATGTATTACAGAGGGGGCACTGCTTTACAACCTCACCAAACAATACTGGGGCAAATGTATTACAGAGGGGGCACTGCTTTACCACCTCACCGGACAATACTGTGGCAAATGTATTACAGAGTGGGCACTGCTTTACCACCTCACCAAACAATACTGGGGCAAATGTATTACAGAGGGGGCACTGCTTTACCACCTCACCGGACAATACTGTGGCAAATGTATTACAGAGGGGGCACTGCTTTACCACCTCACCAGACAATACTGTGGCAAATGTATTACAGAGGGGGCACTGCTTTACCACCTCACCGGACAATACTGTGGCAATTGTATTACAGAGGGGGCACTGCTTTACCACCTCACCAAACAATACTGTGGAAAATGTATTACAGAGGGGGCACTGCTTTACCACCTCACCGAACAATACTGGGGAAATGTATTACAGAGGGGGCACTGCTTTACCACCTCACCGAACAATGCTGGGGCAAATGTTATACAGAGGGGGCACTGCTTTACCACCTCACCGAACAATACTGGGGCAAATGCATTACAGAGGGGGCACTGCTTTACCACCTCACCGAACAATACTGTGGCAAATGTGTTACAGAGGGGGCACTGCTTTACCACCTCACCGGACAATACTGGGGCAAATGTATTACAGAGGGGGCACTGCTTTACAGCCTCACCAAACAATACTGGGGCAAATGTTTTACAGATGGGGCACTGCTTTACCACCTCACTGAACAACACTGTGGAAATGTATTACAGAGGGGGCACTGCTTTACCACCTCACCGAACAATACTGTGGAAATGTATTACAGAGGGGGCACTGCTTTACCACCTCACCGAACAATACTGGGGAAATGTATTACAGAGGGCCACTGCTTTACCACCTCACCGAACAATACTGGGGAAATGTATTACAGAGGGGGCACTGCTTTACCACCTCACCGGACAATACTGTGGCAAATGTATTACAGAGGGGGCACTGCTTTACCACCTCACCGGACAATACTGTGGCAAATGTATTACAGAGGGGGCACTGCTTTACCACCTCACCGGACAATACTGTGGCAAATGTATTACAGAGGGGGCACTGCTTTACCACCTCACCGGACAATACTGTGGCAAATGTATTACAGAGTGGGCACTGCTTTACCACCTCATCGGACAATACTGTGGCAAATGTATTACAGAGGGGGCACTGCTTTACCACCTCACCAAACAATACTGTGGCAAATGTATTACAGAGGGGGCACTGCTTTACCACCTCTCCGGACAATACTGTGGCAAATGTATTACAGAGGGGGCACTGCTTTACCACCTCACCGGACAATACTGTGGCAAATGTTTTACAGAGTGGGCACTGCTTTACCACCTCACCGGACAATACTGTGGCAAATGTATTACAGAGGGGGCACTGCTTTACCACCTCACCAAACAATACTGTGGCAAATGTATTACAGAGG
Organism: Pseudophryne corroboree; assembly: GCF_028390025.1. Taxonomy (NCBI): domain Eukaryota; kingdom Metazoa; phylum Chordata; class Amphibia; order Anura; family Myobatrachidae; genus Pseudophryne; species Pseudophryne corroboree. The sequence continues at coordinate 272,025 of NW_026970293.1, read as the reverse complement.
GGGCACTGCTTTACCACCTCACCGAGCAATACTGGGGAAATGCATTACAGAGGGGGCACTGCTTTACCACCTCACCGAACAATGCTGGGGCAAATGTATTACAGAGGGGGCACTGCTTTACCACCTCACCAAACAATTCTGGGGCAAATGTATTCCAGAGGGGGCACTGCTTTACCACCTCACCAAACAATACTGGGGCAAATGTATTACAGAGGGGGCACTGCTTTACCACCTGACCGAACAATACTGGGGCAAATGTATTACAGAGGGGGCACTGCTTTACCACCCCACCGAACAATACTGTGGCAAATGTATTACAGAGGGGGCACTGGTTTACCACCTCACCAAACAATACTGTGGCAAATGTAATACAGAGGGGGCACTGCTTTACCACCTCACCGAACAATACTGGGGAAATGTATTACAGAGGGGGCACTGCTTTACCACCTCACCGAACAATGCTGGGGCAAATGTATTACAGAGGGGGCACTGCTTTACCACCTCACCAAACAATACTGGGGCAAATGTATTACAGATGGGGCACTGCTTTACCACCTCACCAAACAATACTGGGGCAAATGTATTACAGAGGGGGCACTGCTTTACGACCTCACCGAACAATACTGTGACAAATGTATTACAGAGGGGGCGCTGCTTTACCACCTCTCCGAACAATGCTGGGGCAAATGTATTACAGAGGGGGCACTGCTTTTCCACCTCACCAAACAATACTGGGGAAATGTATTACAGAGGGGGCACTGCTTTACCACCTCACCGAACAATGCTGGGGCAAATGTATTACAGAGGGGGCACTGCTTTTCCACCTCACCAAACAATACTGGGGCAAATGTATTACAGAGGGGGCACTGCTTTACCACCTCACCAAACAATACTGGGGCAAATGTATTACAGAGGGGGCACTGCTTTACGACCTCACCGAACAATACTGTGACAAATGTATTACAGAGGGGGCGCTGCTTTACCACCTCTCCGAACAATACTGGGGAAATGTATTACAGAGGGGGCACTGCTTTACCACCTCACCGGACAATACTGGGGCAAATGTATTACAGAGGGGGCACTGCTTTACCACCTCACCGAACAATACTGGGGAAATGTATTACAGAGGGGGCACTGCTTTATCACCTCACCGGACAATACTGGGGCAAATGTATTACAGAGGGGGCACTGCTTTACCACCTCACTGAAAAATACTGTGGCAAATGTATTACAGAGGGGGCGCTGCTTTACCACCTCACCGAACAATACTGGGGCAAATGTATTACAGAGGGGGCACTGCTTTACCACCTCACCGAACAATACTGTGGCAAATGTATTACAGAGGGGGCACTGCTTTACCACCTCACCAAACAATACTGGGGCAAATGTATTACAGAGGGGGCACTGCTTTACCACCTCACCAAACAATACTGGGGCAAATGTATTACAGAGGGGGCACTGCTTTACCACCTCACTGAACAATACTGGGGGAAATGTATTACAGAGGGGGCGCTGCTTTACTACCTCACCGAACAATACTGGGGCAAATGTATTACAGAGGGGGCACTGCTTTACCACCTCACCGAACAATGCTGGGGCAAATGTTATACAGAGGTGGCACTGCTTTACCATCTCACCGAACAATTCTGGGGCAAATATATTATAGAGGGGGCACTGCTTTACCACCTCACCGAACAATACTGTGACAAATGTATTACAGAGGGGGCGCTGCTTTACCACCTCTCCGAACAATACTGGGGAAATGTATTACAGAGGGGGCACTGCTTTACCACCTCACCGGACAATACTGGGGCAAATGTATTACAGAGGGGGCGCTGCTTTACCACCTCACCGAACAATACTGGGGAAATGTATTACAGAGGGGGCACTGCTTTACCACCTCACCGGACAATACTGGGGCAAATGTATTACAGAGGGGGCACTGCTTTACCACCTCACTGAACAATACTGTGGCAAATGTATTACAGAGGGGGCGCTGCTTTACCACCTCACCGAACAATACTGGGGCAAATTTATTACAGAGGGGGCACTGCTTTACCACCTCACCGAACAATACTGTGGCAAATGTATTACAGAGGGGGCACTGCTTTACCACCTCACCAAACAATACTGGGGCAAATGTATTACAGAGGGGGCACTGCTTTACCACCTCACCGGACAATACTGTGGCAAATGTATTACAGAGGGGGCACTGCTTTACCACCTCACCAAACAATACTGGGGCAAATGTATTACAGAGGGGGCACTGCTTTACCACCTCACTGAACAATACTGGGGGAAATATATTATAGAGGGGGCACTGCTTTACCACCTCACCGAACAATACTGGGGCAAATGTATTACAGAGGGGGCACTGCTTTACCACCTCACCGAACAATGCTGGGGCAAATGTTATACAGAGGGGGCACTGCTTTACCATCTCACCGAACAATACTGGGGAAATGTATTACAGAGGGGGCACTGCTTTACCACCTCACCAAACAATACTGGGGCAAATGTATTACAGAGGGGGCACTGCTTTACCACCTCACCGAACAATGCTGGGGCAAATGTTATACAGAGGGGGCACTGCTTTACCATCTCACCGAACAATTCTGGGGCAAATATATTATAGAGGGGGCACTGCTTTACCACCTCACCGAACAATACTGGGGCAAATGTATTACAGAGGGGGCACTGCTTTACCACCTCACCGAACAATGCTGGGGCAAATGTTATACAGAGGGGGCACTGCTTTACCATCTCACCGAACAATACTGGGGAAATGTATTACAGAGGGGGCACTGCTTTACCACCTCACCAAACAATACTGTGGCAAATGTATTACAGAGGGGGCACTGCTTTACCACCTCACCGGACAATACTGTGGCAAATGTTTTACAGAGTGGGCACTGCTTTACCACCTCACCGGACAATACTGTGGCAAATGTATTACAGAGGGGGCACTGCTTTACCACCTCACCAAACAATACTGTGGCAAATGTATTACAGAGGGGGCACTGCTTTACCACCTCACCGAACAATACTGGGGAAATGCATTACAGAGGGGGCACTGCTTTACCACCTCACCGAACAATGCTGGGGCAAATGTATAACAGAGGGGGCACTGCTTTACCACCTCACCAAACAATACTGGGGCAAATGTATTACAGAGGGGGCACTGCTTTACCACCTCACCGGACAATACTGGGGCAAATGTATTACAGAGGGGGCGCTGCTTTAACACCTCACCGAACAATACTGGGGAAATGTATTACAGAGGGGGCACTGCTTTACCACCTCACCGGACAATACTGGGGCAAATGTATTACAGAGGGGGCACTGCTTTACCACCTCACTGAACAATACTGTGGCAAATGTATTACAGAGGGGGCGCTGCTTTACCACCTCACCGAACAATACTGGGGCAAATGTATTACAGAGGGGGCACTGCTTTACCACCTCACCGAACAATACTGTGGCAAATGTATTACAGAGGGGGCACTGCTTTACCACCTCACCAAACAATACTGGGGCAAATGTATTACAGAGGGGGCACTGCTTTACCACCTCAACGGACAATACTGTGGCAAATGTATTACAGAGGGGGCACTGCTTTACCACCTCACCAAACAATACTGGGGCAAATGTATTACAGAGGGGGCACTGCTTTACCACCTCACTGAACAATACTGGGGGAAATGTATTACAGAGGGGGCGCTGCTTTACCACCTCACCGAACAATACTGGGGCAAATGTATTACAGAGGGGGCACTGCTTTACCACCTCACCGAACAATGCTGGGGCAAATGTTATACAGAGGGGGCACTGCTTTACCATCTCACCGAACAATTCTGGGGCAAATATATTATAGAGGGGGCACTGCTTTACCACTTCACCGAACAATACTGGGGCAAATGTATTACAGAGGGGGCAGTGCTTTACCACCTCACCGAACAATGCTGGGGCAAATGTTATAAAGAGGGGGCACTGCTTTACCATCTCACCGAACAATACTGGGGAAATGTATTACAGAGGGGGCACTGCTTTACCACCTCACCAAACAATACTGGGGCAAATGTATTACAGAGGGGGCGCTGCTTTACCACCTCACTGAACAACACTGGGGCAAATGTATTACAGATGGGGCACTGCTTTACCACCTCAACGAACAAGACTGTGGCAAATGTATTACAGAGTGGGCACTGCTTTACCACCTCACTGAACAACACTGTGGAAATGTATTACAGAGGGGGCACTGCTTTACCACCTCACCGAACAATACTGTGAAAATGTATTACAGAGGGGGCACTGCTTTACCACCTCACCGAACAATACTGGGGAAATGTATTACAGAGGGGGCGCTGCTTTACCACCTCACCGAACAATACTGGGGAAATGTATTACAGAGGGGGCACTGCTTTACCACCTCACCGAACAATACTGGGGAAATGTATTACAGAGGGGGCACTGCTTTACCACCTCACCGGACAATACTGGGGCAAATGTATTACAGAGGGGGCACTGCTTTACCACCTCACCGAACAATACTGTGGCAAATGTATTACAGAGGGGGCGCTGCTTTACCACCTCACCGAACAATACTGGGGCAAATGAATTACAGAGGGGGCACTGCTTTACCACCTCACCGAACAATACTGTGGCAAATGTATTACAGAGGGGGCACTGCTTTACCACCTCACCAAACAATACTGGAGCAAATGTATTACAGAGGGGGCACTGCTTTACCACCTCACGAACAATGCTGGGGCAAATATATTACAGAGGGGGCACTGCTTTACCACCTCACCAAACAATACTGGGGCAAATGTATTACAGGGGGGGCACTGCTTTACCACCTCACCGGACAATACTGTGGCAAATGTATTACAGAAGGGGCACTGCTTTACCACCTCACCAAACAATACTGGGGCAAATGTATTACAGAGGGGGCACTGCTTTACCACCTCACCGGACAATACTGTGGCAAATGTATTACAGAGGGGGCACTGCTTTACCGCCTCACCGGACAATACTGTGGCAAATGTATTACAGAGGGGGCACTGCTTTACCACCTCACCGGACAATACTGTGGCAAATGTATTACAGAGGAGCACTGCTTTACCACCTCACCAAACAATACTGTGGAAAATGTATTACAGAGGGGGCACTGCTTTACCACCCCACCGAACAATACTGGGGAAATGTATTACAGAGGGGGCACTGCTTTACCACCTCACCGAACAATGCTGGGGCAAATGTTATACAGAGGGGGCACTGCTTTACCACCTCACCGAACAATACTGGGGCAAATGTATTACAGAGGGGGCACTGCTTTACCACCTCACCGAACAATACTGTGGTAAATGTATTACAGAGGGGGCACTGGTTTACCACCTCACCAAACAATACTGTGGCAAATGTAATACAGAGGGGGCACTGCTTTACCACCTCACCGAACAATACTGGGGAAATGTATTACAGAGGGGGCACTGCTTTACCACCTCACCGAACAATGCTGGGGCAAATGTATTACAGAGGGGGCACTGCTTTTCCACCTCACCAAACAATACTGGGGCAAATGTATTACAGAGGGGGCACTGCTTTACCACCTCACCAAACAATACTAGGGCAAATGTATTACAGAGGGGGCACTGCTTTACCACCTCACCGAACAATACTGTGACAAATGTATTACAGAGGGGGCGCTGCTTTACCACCTCTCCGAACAATACTGGGGAAATGTATTACAGAGGGGGCACTGCTTTACCACCTCACCGGACAATACTGGGGCAAATGTATTACAGAGGGGGCGCTGCTTTAACACCTCACCGAACAATACTGGGGAAATGTATTACAGAGGGGACACTGCTTTACCACCTCACCGGACAATACTGGGGCAAATGTATTAAAGAGGGGGCACTGCTTTACCACCTCACTGAACAATACTGTGGCAAATGTATTACAGAGGGGGCGCTGCTTTACCACCTCACTGAACAACACTGGGGCAAATGTATTACAGATGGGGCACTGCTTTACCACCTCAACGAACAATACTGTGGCAAATGTATTACAGAGTGGGCACTGCTTTACCACCTCACTGAACAACACTGTGGAAATGTATTACAGAGGGGGCACTGCTTTACCACCTCACCGAACAATACTGTGGAAATGTATTACAGAGGGGGCACTGCTTTACCACCTCACCGAACAATACTGGGGAAATGTATTACAGAGGGGGCGCTGCTTTACCACCTCACCGAACAATACTGGGGAAATGTATTACAGAGGGGGCACTGCTTTACCACCTCACCGAACAATACTGGGGAAATGTATTACAGAGGGGGCACTGCTTTACCACCTCACCGGACAATACTGGGGCAAATGTATTGCAGAGGGGGCACTGCTTTACCACCTCACCGAACAATACTGTGCAAATGTATTACAGAGGGGGCGCTGCTTTACCACCTCACCGAACAATACTGGGGCAAATGTATTACAGAGGGGGCACTGCTTTACCACCTCACCGAACAATATTGTGGCAAATGTATTACAGAGGGGGCACTGCTTCACCACCTCACCAAACAATACTGGAGCAAATGTATTACAGAGGGGGCACTGCTTTACCACCTCACCGAACAATGCTGGGGCAAATATATTACAGAGGGGGCACTGCTTTACCACCTCACCAAACAATACTGGGGCAAATGTATTACAGGGGGGGCACTGCTTTACCACCTCACCGGACAATACTGTGGCAAATGTATTACAGAAGGGGCACTGCTTTACCACCTCACCAAACAATACTGGGGCAAATGTATTACAGAGGGGGCACTGCTTTACCACCTCACCGGACAATACTGTGGCAAATGTATTACAGAGGGGGCACTGCTTTACCGCCTCACCGGACAATACGGTGGCAAATGTATTACAGAGGGGGCACTGCTTTACCACCTCACCGGACAATACTGTGGCAAATGTATTACAGAGGGGCACTGCTTTACCACCTCACCAAACAATACTGTGGAAAATGTATTACAGAGGGGGCACTGCTTTACCACCCCACCGAACAATACTGGGGCAAATGTATTACAGAGGGGGCACTGCTTTACCACCTCACCGAACAATACTGTGGCAAATGTATTACAGAGGGGGCACTGCTTTACCACCTCACCAAACAATACTGGTGCAAATGTATTACAGAGGGGGCACTGCTTTACCACCTCACCGAACAATGCTGGGGCAAATATATTACAGAGGGGGCACTGCTTTACCACCTCACCAAACAATACTAGGGCAAATGTATTACAGGGGGGGCACTGCTTTACCACCTCACCAGACAATACTGTGGCAAATGTATTACAGAAGGGGCACTGCTTTACCACCTCACCGGATAATACTGTGGCAAATGTATTACAGAGGGGGCACTGCTTTACCGCCTCACCGGACAATACTGTGGCAAATGTATTACAGAGGGGGCACTGCTTTACCACCTCACCGGACAATACTGTGGCAAATGTATTACAGAGGGGCACTGCTTTACCACCTCACCAAACAATACTGTGGAAAATGTATTACAGAGGGAGCACTGCTTTACCACCCCACCGAACAATACTGGGGAAATGTATTACAGAGGGGGCACTGCTTTACCACCTCACTGAACAATGCTGGGGCAAATGTTATACAGAGGGGGCACTGCTTTACCACCTCACCGAACAATACTGGGGAAATGTATTACAGAGGGGGCACTGCTTTACCACCTCACCAAACAAGACTTGGGCAAATGTATTACAGAGGGGGCGCTGCTTTACCACCTCACTGAACAACACTGGGGAAAATGTATTACAGATGGGGCACTGCTTTACCACCTCAACGAACAATACTGTGGCAAATGTATTACAGAGTGGGCACTGCTTTACCACCTCACTGAACAACACTGTGGAAATGTATTACAGAGGGGGCACTGCTTTACCACCTCACCGAACAATACTGTGGAAATGTATTACAGAGGGGGCACTGCTTTACCACCTCACCGAACAATACTGGGGAAATGTATTACAGAGGGGGCGCTGCTTTACCACCTCACCGAACAATACTGGGGAAATGTATTACAGAGGGGGCACTGCTTTACCACCTCACCGAACAATACTGGGGAAATGTATTACTGAGGGGGCACTGCTTTACCACCTCACCGGACAATACTGGGGCAAATGTATTGCAGAGGGGGCACTGCTTTACCACCTCACCGAACAATACTGAGGCAAATGTATTACAGAGGGGGCGCTGCTTTACCACCTCACCGAACAATACTGGGGCAAATGTATTACAGAGGGGGCACTGCTTTACCACCTCACCGAACAATACTGTGGCAAATGTATTACAGAGGGGGCACTGCTTTAACACCTCACCAAACAATACTGGGGCAAATGTATTACAGAGGGGGCACTGCTTTACCACCTCACCGAACAATGCTGGGGCAAATGTAGTACAGAGGGGGCACTGCTTTACTACCTCACCAAACAATACTGGGGCAAATGTATTACAGGGGGGGCACTGCTTTACCACCTCACCGGACAATATTGTGGCAAATGTATTACAGAGGGGGCACTGCTTTACCACCTCACCAAACAATGCTGGGGCAAATGTTATACAGAGGAGGCACTGCTTTACCACCTCACCGAACAATACTGGGGCAAATGTATTACAGAGGGGGCACTACTTTACCACCTCACCGAACAATACTGGGGCAAATGTATTACAGAGGGGGCACTGCTTTACCACCTCACCAAACAATACGGGGGCAAATGTATTACAGAGGGGGCACTGCTTTACCACCTCACCGAACAATGCTGGGGCAAATGTAGTACAGAGGGGGCACTGCTTTACCACCTCACCAAACAATACTGGGGCAAATGTATTACAGGGGGGGCACTGCTTTACCACCTCACCGAACAATACTGGGGCAAATGTATTACAGAGGGGGCACTGCTTTACCACCTCACCGAACAATACTGGGGCAAATGTATTACAGAGGGGGCACTGCTTTACCACCTCACCGAACAATACTGGGGCAAATGTATTACAGAGGGGGCACTGCTTTACCACCTCACCGAACAATGCTGGGGCAAATGTTATACAGAGGAGGCACTGCTTTACCACCTCACCAAACAATGCTGGGGCAAATGTTATACAGAGGGGGCACTGCTTTACCACCTCACCAAACAATGCTGGGGCAAATGTTATACAGAGGGGGCACTGCTTTACCACCTCACCGAACAATACTGGGGCAAATGTATTACAGAGGGGGCACTGCTTTACCACCTCACCGAACAATACTGGGGCAAATGTATTACAGAGGGGGCACTGCTTTACCACCTCACCGAACAATGCTGGGGCAAATGTTATACAGAGGGGGCACTGCTTTACCATCTCACCGAACAATGCTGGGGCAAATGTTATACAGAGGGGGCACTGCTTTACCATCTCACCGAACAATACTGGGGAAATGTATTACAGAGGGGGCACTGCTTTACCACCTCACCAAACAATACTGGGGCAAATGTATTACAGAGGGGGCGCTGCTTTACCACCTCACTGAACAACACTGGGGCAAATGTATTACAGAGGGGGCACTGCTTTACCACCTCACCGAACAATACTGTGGCAAATGTATTACAGAGTGGGCACTGCTTTACCACCTAACCGAACAACACTGTGGAAATGTATTACAGAGGGGGCACTGCTTTACCACCTCACCGAACAATACTGTGGAAATGTATTACAGAGGGGGCACTGCTTTACCACCTCACCGAACAATACTGAGGAAATGTATTACAGAGGGGGCGCTGCTTTACTACCTCACCGAACAATACTGGGGAAATGTATTACAGAGGGGGCGCTGCTTTACCACCTCACCGAACAATCCTGGGGAAATGTATTACAGAGGGGGCACTGCTTTACCACCTCACCGGACAATACTGTGGCAAATGTATTACAGAGGGGCACTGCTTTACCACCTCACCGGACAATACTGTGGCAAATGTATTACAGAGGGGGCACTGCTTTACCACCTCACCGGACAATACTGTGGCAAATGTATTACAGAGGGGGCACTGCTTTACCACCTCACCGGACAATACTGTGGCAAATGTATTACAGAGGGGGCACTGCTTTACCACCTCACCAAACAATACTGTGGAAAATGTGTTACAGAGGGGGCACTGCTTTACCACCACACCGAACAATACTGGGGAAATGTATTACAGAGGGGGCACTGCTTTACCACCTCACCAAACAATACTGGGGAAATGTATTACAGAGGGGGCGCTGCTTTACCACCTCACCGAACAATACTGGGGAAATGTATTACAGAGGGGGCACTGCTTTACCACCTCACCGAACAATACTGGGGAAATGTATTACAGAGGGGGCACTGCTTTACCACCTCACCGGACAATACTGGGGCAAATGTATTACAGAGGGGGCGCAGCTTTACCACCTCACCGAACAATACTGGGGAAATGTATTACAGAGGTGGCACTGCTTTACCACCTCACCGGACAATACTGGGGCAAATGTATTACAGAGGTGGCACTGCTTTACCACCTCACCGAACAATACTGGGGCAAATGTATTACAGAGGGGGCACTGCTTTACCACCGAACAATGCTGGGGCAAATGTTATACAGAGGGGGCACTGCTTTACCACCTCACCGAACAATACTGGGGCAAATATATTATAGAGGGGGCACTGCTTTACCACCTCACCGAACAATACTGGGGCAAATGTATTACAGAGGGGGCACTGCTTTACCACCTCACCAAACAATACTGGGGCAAATGTATTACAGAGGGGGCACTGCTTTACCACCTCACCGAACAATACTGGGGCAAATGTATTACAGGGGGGGCACTGCTTTACCACCTCACCGGACAATACTGTGGCAAATGTATTACAGAGGGGGCACTGCTTTACCACCTCACCAAACAATGCTGGGGCAAATTTAGTACAGAGGGGGCACTGCTTTACCACCTCACCAAACAATACTGGGGCAAATGTATTACAGAGGGGGCACTGCTTTACTACCTCACCAAACAATACGGGGGCAAATGTATTACAGAGGGGGCACTGCTTTACCACCTCACCGAACAATGCTGGGGCAAATGTAGTACAGAGGGGGCACTGCTTTACCACCTCACCAAACAATACTGGGGCAAATGTATTACAGGGGGGGCACTGCTTTACCACCTCACCGGACAATACTGTGGCAAATGTATTACAGAGGGGGCACTGCTTTACCACCTCACCAAACAATGCTGGGGCAAATGTTATACAGACGGGGCACTGCTTTACCACCTCACCGAACAATACTGGGGCAAATGTATTACAGAGGGGGCACTGCTTTACCACCTCACCGAACAATACTGGGGCAAATGTATTACAGAGGGGGCACTGCTTTACCACCTCACCGAACAATGCTGGGGCAAATGTTATACAGAGGGGGCACTGCTTTACCATCTCACCGAACAATGCTGGGGCAAATGTTATACAGAGGGGGCACTGCTTTACCATCTCACCGAACAATACTGGGGAAATGTATTACAGAGGGGGCACTGCTTTACCACCTCACCAAACAATACTGGGGCAAATGTATTACAGAGGGGGCGCTGCTTTACCACCTCACTGAACAACACTGTGGCAAATGTATTACAGATGGGGCACTGCTTTACCACCTCAACGAACAATACTGTGGCAAATGTATTACAGAGTGAGCACTGCTTTACCACCTCACTGAACAACACTGTGGAAATGAATTACAGAGGGGGCACTGCTTTACCACCTCACCGAACAATACTGTGGAAATGTATTACAGAGGGGGCACTGCTTTACCACCTCACCGAACAATACTGGGGAAATGTATTACAGAAGGGGCGCTGCTTTACCACCTCACCGAACAATACTGGGGAAATGTATTACAGAGGGGGCACTGCTTTACCACCTCACCGAACAATACTGGGGAAATGTATTACAGAGGGGGCACTGCTTTACCACCTCACCGGACAATACTGGGGCAAATGTATTACAGAGGGGGCACTGCTTTACCACCTCACCGAACAATACTGTGGCAATTGTATTACAGAGGGGGCGCTGCTTTACCACCTCACCGAACAATACTGGGGCAAATGTATTACAGAGGGGGCACTGCTTTACCACCTCACCGAACAATACTGTGGCAAATGTATTACAGAGGGGGCACTGCTTTACCACCTCACCAAACAATACTGGGGCAAATGTATTACAGAGGGGGCACTGCTTTACCACCTCACCGAACAATGCTGGGGCAAATGTATGTCAAAGTCAGAAAAATATCTCTATGCACACTACCATATTTGCACCTCACACAGGTCCGTGCTGCGCATGCGTACGCTCTCCCGTACGTGCGCCTACTCACAGTCGCGGGCACCCGCAGGCGCACGGTATGCGTATTTACGGTAGCGTTTATGTGATCGTAGCGTGCGACTCAATCGTTACATATTTTCACTATATAATGTATTTTGTAGATCATGGTCCCTTTGATAGATTCTGAAAGTTTGGTTAATGTAGAATGTTCATGAACAGAGAAATCCCTCTTTGTTTGATATGAAGGGACAGACAGGAGTAATACAGTGGTGTTTAGTACCCATCGGAAGAGTATTTAATTAGCAATATTCCGGTGTTGGTTTGAAGCGGATTAATCGCTTGTGCAAATAATTATGGACATAAGAAGTTTATGTCCATTTACTATTATTTGCACTTAATTATCCATGCGGCGGGAAACCCAGTTTCCCTCCCACCTGAGCTGTTGGAAATAGTCACAGCCCACCTGTATGAATCAACCTATGACCTTTTGTTATAATGCGAGGAGGAATTCCTGTGTCCAATGAACAATGAGATTGTAGGGACCATTGAATTGTATTGTGTGTGGGGCATAAATAGACAAGCCGATCACATCCAGCTCTCACTCTTCAACGGTTATCATTGCTGAAAATCGGGAGCTGGATGTCCAGAGGCGCATGCGATCGTTTCCCCTTGTGCGTAAGTGTTTCTCCGCAACCATATTGTTCTTACTGTTATTGTGGGCCATTTCTCTCTCTCTCTCTCTTCTCCTCTTTCTCTCTTATTTTTCCCTTAAAACGTAATTGTATTGTATTGTATTTCCTGTGTAGTTATCTGGTTAGGTAGTCTATGTTATATTGTAGTGTATGACTTGTATTGTGTTAATTCTTTTGCAAGTATATCATTCATAATATATATTTATTAGGCGTTGGACCCTAAGCCCAGGTATCTGTGTATTTCTTATAGTGTTTAGTATTCTCAGAGCGTCGGTGACGCACGAACAGCATTTGAGTTAATAAGGTTACACTAGGTTGCATCTACACCCTATTTCTACACTAAGGTTTTACTGCATAATATACTGTTTATGGTTTAGATATAAAGGTTTAACATTGTGAGCGTCAGCGCCGCTGGTGATCTCCTCGTGGTCCCGAGCGTCCGCTACGCTATAGCGAATCATTACGTTAGACGGCAGCCAATAGCGTGCCTGCCCGTGATCTCTTGGCCGTGAGCGAACGTGACGCTTGAGCGTCTCGACTACGGCTAAGCGATTGCTACGCAACGTGCGTACCCTTACGGTACTCCATACGTAAATAGCGTACAGTGTTCTTAGACCTCATAAAGGGTTTTATATAAGATAAATATCCAGCTTTATCAATTGGAGGCTCGCCCGTCCGTCACATATCTGCACTAGGTAATTTCAGCAGACATTATCCAGCAGCAAAGGGCGGGAGGTCATATTCCTCGTAGTGCTGTTTGGATAAGCGTCTGCTTCGCTTAGTAAAGGGTGCTGAAGGAATCCGGGACCGGAGGTAAGAACAAAACGATAGTGTCCTTTTAAAACTGTTTATTTCTGTCTTGCGTACACACGCACGCATATCTGCATTTCTTTTCATTCGTGTATTTTCATATATCACTCTCCTGTTTGCCATTGTATAATTGATAAACGTACTAAGAGAGATTTGCCGCTATTTCATAGTTAAAGAGTAAAGGTAATACAGTTAAGGCATAGAAATACACACAGCTCTACCTAAAGGTAAAATGAGAGATTGGTGTGGTGTGCGGTAGATGATCGAGGATCATCTACATTGATAAAACGTGTTAGTTGTGTTACGGTAGACAAGGACTGGTGTACACGTGTCTCTAACAAAGGGAGAGACTCGCGTACGCAAAGGCCGACGCACGCAGCGTAAATTACGCAACGGAGCGTCTGGGTACGCCTACGTAACTCAAGTCACACGATAGTGTTGATTTTTAAGTAACGCAACAAGCGATAAATAACGCAACAGGCGATAAGTAGCGCAAATCTATTTTAAATTCGAAATTTAAATTAACAGATCCTTCTCCTAATTTGTAACACATCTGGTCTAAAGAGAAATTTCTGCGCAGAAATAGAAATAGAAACAAAAGTGTACATGTGGTGAGTGAGTGTTTTTACATACAATTTTGAGGTTGAACCAAAAGAAATCATCGAGTTCTCGTGAGGTACATACGTGTAAGTGACATGCACGGTGGCTAGGGAGGCATCCTTGGTTAAACATAAAATTTGAGCATTAGAGTATAGCAGACCAGGAGGTCATACTGTAACAGACCAGGAGGTCATAGCAGACCAGCAGGTTCAGGTACAGCAGACAAGGAAGTCCGCTATACAGTCCACAGGCACAACACCAAAAAAAGGGTTGGTGCAACACCCATATAGGCCATACAAGCTCTTGCTGAAGGAATTCGCAGCCGCAATTTTCGATTCCGCTGGTCGCTCCGTACATAAGATTAGTTGCTTATGTGCTGAACGATTGTACCGCACGTAATTGTGTGCATTAGTAAACCTGACCGGTACTATTTGTGTACGAAGGTCATAAACGCTATTTGTACATTCTGACGTGATTTGTGTAATTTTTTATTTTTACAAAGGGAAGTTCGCTGGTCACTCAGGAATTATCCAACAACCTCACCTTTACTGGAAAGAGTAAGTGTTCTGCGGATATCCCTCGCATGTTCCAGTAAACAAAGGTTAAATAGGTGCCCTGGGTCGAGTACGCCAGCACCATATCGGTGTGATCAGGTCGTATTGGTCGGCGTGGGCAGAGTGAGTAAGGTGCTCGGTAAACCTTACCGTCAACCTATCGTGAATATCTTGGTTTTTTGTAAGGGTCCGTAACACCTGCAAATTATGGGGGCCAGTTGTTCAGGAAGGGGGCGATCAACCTCGGTTCGGGTTGATTCCATAAACCGACCAGTCGGGTCGGCAAGGTACGTAATGTGTGAAAAGTACGGAAGTCACACAGAAGCTTTATGTGATGAATGGGAGAGAATGACAGTACATGACGGGGAGAAATTCCCAAGAGTAGGTAGCTTCAGCACAGAAGTGTTAACGAATTTAAGGAGAAGGATATGTCTCATTAAATCAGCAAAGAGACGAATCAAGCATTATGATTATTTGCAGTTGTGGCAACAGGAGGGTGACATACAGAGAGGATTGGCTCAGGCGGCGGGATCTGGCTCGATCAGGAAACTGATAGCCACGGCCCCACCGCCACCATACATATTATCGGGAGAGAAATTGGTTGCGGAGATTGACGCACTAAGGTGTAACAAACAAACACTTAGCAACTGTGTAAATGTTAAAGATAATGTTAACCAATTAACCAATGCAAGTATTAACCAGTGCAAGTTGTACCCTGTTTTGAACTTTCCTCAGGAGTGTGATCAAGAGGACGAATCGGCAACAATTTCAGCGCTCTCTCTAGCAGCCACCATAGCAGAGACCACAGTAGGCACAGCTCCACCCCCGAGATTAGTAACAAAGGCCCCTAGCGGAGGGATAGATGAGGTCGTATCAACGGGTAAGTACGGCACCATACACTATGCTGAAACTATTTCACCACAGCCTGTAGAATCTACACAGAATGAGGTTGTTAGAGTTAATCCTGTTAAGGTAATAGTAGTTCCAAATGGGAAAACAGACACTTCAGGAGTCACTCCTGTTAGGAACATTGCCATGTATAGCCCATTTTCCCGAATGGAATTAAGGACCATAGTGTCTGAATTCCCTGACCCTAGAAAAGACTTAGTTGCCAGCCAAAAATACATCAGAGACCTAGGTAACATGTTAGAGCCCAACAACAAAGACTGGCAGATATTGCTGAGAGCATGTTTACCCTCCAATGTTGACGCAACTCAATTTTTAGCTGACTGTGGATTAGATCAGGATGTACCTCTTACAGAAGTGTACAACAAAGACAATGTAAAAAGAATAAGCTTACAGTTAAAAGAGTATTTCCCAGCGGTAGTTAAATGGAACAAGATATTCTCCATTAAACAAAAGGAGTCATAAACAGCTACAGAGTATTTTCACAGAGCATTATTAGAGATGGCAAAATACACAGGCATAGAGGACATTAAAACAAACATAAACCATCGAGAAGTAGCAGTATCGGTACTGATGGATGGTTTAAAAGAGTCATTAAAGACTAGGGTACAGACCACACAACCATGTTGGCGAGGTCTGTCTGTGGCTACTTTGAGAGAGGCTGCTATTGATCACGACCGGAATATCACCAGACACAGGGAACAACAAGGTGATAAGTTAATGGCAGTAAGTATACAGGCCTTGACCACAAAACAGCCTGTGTTAATATCACCAAACCCTGTGGGTAAGTCAAATGTGGTAACATGTTATTCTTGTCACAAACAGGGACACTTTGCACGAGACTGTAGTTCGAGAAATATACAAAAATCTTATCAACCCCCTAGACAACGACACGATACACGACATTGGGATCAGGGTCCGCAGAAACGGAGTTATGAGCCACATGCAGGGGAAACAAAAAGATATCCCCCGAACAGAGACTGGCAAGCCTCTGGTAGCTCCCAATTAACTCCATCACAAGTAGTTGCTGCCAGCGGGATTCAGGGAGGTCACCATACCCAATAGGGGTGTGGCCATACCTGTAATCTGCAGCCAGTAAAATTGATTGCAAGCCTTGGAAGTGAACCCGAAATTGCAATTAATGTAGCTGGTAAATCATTAAACTTTCTTGTAGATACGGGGGCGGCCAAATCAGTGATAAATTCGACAGTGGGCATGAGAACCACTGGTAAGACAATTCCAGCCATAGGGGTAACGGGGGTAGTCCAGCATTACCCTGTTAGCAAACCAGCCGAGATTACAGTAGGGCCGTTACATACCAAGCATTCCTTTTTGCTGGCTGCATCGGCACCGACCAATCTCCTGGGTAGAGACTTACTGTGTAAAATGGGGTGCGTCATTTATTGTACTCCTGAAGGTGTATTCTTGGACATACCTGAGAATCACGCTCAGGAAGTGCGAGACATGTTAGACTCCCCATCAAAATTAATGTCACATACCATTATGACAAATAGGACTCCATCCCAAGTAGAAGAAATGACATCTCAGATACCAGAGTCACTTTGGACTAAAGATGGACAGGACACTGGATTAATGGCAAACGTAGCTCCGGTAGTTGTACAAGTAAAAGATGGTAGGATAGCTCCAAAAATCCCACAGTACCCTCTGAAGCCAGAGGTGGAGTTAGGAGTTTACCCAGTAATAGAGCGCTTGCTACAACAGGGCATTCTGGTAAGAACGTCCAGCACTGCCAATAGTCCCATCTTCCCTGTTAAAAAGAGTGGGGGGAGGGGTTACCGGCTAGTGCAGGATCTAAGGGGGATTAACAAAATAGTTGAGAGTCAGTTCCCCGTAGTGCCAAATCCAGCTGTCATCCTAATGCAAATCCCTCCCACTGCGAAATTTTTCACTGTTATTGACCTCTGCTCCGCTTTCTTTTCGGTACCTCTGCACCCTGACAGTCAATATTTGTTTGCATTCACATACAGAGGAGTCCAATACACATGGACTCGATTACCACAAGGATTCATAGATAGTCCAAGTATATTTTCCCAGGCTTTGCATGATTGTTTACAGTCTTTCCAACCAGTGAGTGGATCAGTATTAATACAGTACGTGGATGATCTACTACTGTGTTCTGATTCATTGGAAGCATCCCTGAAGGATACGAAACAGCTCCTGTTTCATCTTTCAGACACAGGACACAAGGTTTCCAAAGACAAGTTGCAATTATGCCAAACTAAGGTAAAATATTTGGGACACTGTCTAACACAAGGACTGAGACACCTGACCGCTGATAGAATTCAAGCAATTAGAGACATGACTCTGCCACAAACCCAGCAACAGATCAGGACGTTTTTAGGAATGTGTGGGTATTGCCGAAACTGGATCCCAGGGTTTTCCATTCTAGCGTTACCCTTGCAGGAGATGGTCTCCTCAAACAAACCTGATCGGATTTCGCATACAGACGAGTCTGAGACAGCATTTGAGAGACTTAAACAGTGCCTAACGCAGGCACCAGCATTAGGTATGCCAGACTATGGGAAACCCTTTGAACTATACGGAACAGAAAGTGCTGGTTGCGCGGCAGGCGTACTAACCCAAAAGCACGGTGATGCCAGCAGGCCAGTAGCATATTACAGCGCTCAGCTAGACACGGTAGCGCGATCCCTCCCCACATGCTTGCGAAGCGTTGCTGCGATAGCATTGCTAGTAACGAAAAGCGAAGATGTCGTGCTAGGTCACAACCTCACAATTCATACACCACATGCGGTGTCAGCCTTGCTGAATTCTGCCCAAACCAGGCACGTCTCATCAGCGCGGTTTACAAGATGGGAATTGGCACTAATGGCCCCCGTAAACATCACCATAAGGAGATGCAGTGCATTAAATCCTGCAACATATCTCCCAGGTGTGCCTGGACAGGCACAAAGGGTGGAGGATGAGAGTGGTGGGGAAGGAGGATTTAATACAAAGGAAGACACACATGATTGTATGGAATATTTGACCCAAAATTTTACCGCAAGGCCTGACATCAGTGACAACCCACTGGAAGATGTAGAACTTACGTTCTACACGGACGGTAGTTGTCATAGACAGTCAGACTCGGGAGACTTGTGTACTGGATACGCAGTCGTAGATGACCAAGGCACCATAGAAGCGGAACCGCTAGGCCCACCTCACTCAGCCCAGGTTGCTGAACTGGTCGCCCTAACCAGAGCATGCGAATTGGCTAAGGGCAAATCAGCCAATATCTACACCGACTCTAGATACGCATTCGGGGTAGTCCATGATTTCGGAGCCCTATGGCGCCTCAGAAATTTCATGACGGCAGCTGGTACACCGGTAGCGCATGCAGCTCACATAAAAAGGCTTCTAACAGCGATACAGGAACCCGACAGAGTGGCTGTTATCAAATGTAAAGCACACACATATAGCCAAGACCCAGTATCACTTGGTAACAGCCGAGCAGACGAAGCTGCTAAGTTAGCAGCTGCTACCCCCAGACAGACAGACACCACACAACTGATGGTATTTAATACCATCAACACACAGAAGTTGTGTGAGATGCAAAATTTGTGTTCCACACAGGAAAAGGCAGTCTGGAAGGCAAAAGGATATGGCCAGGAGTCCTCAGGACTCTGGACGGATGGACACGGTAAACCAGTGGCCCCCAGAGCATACCTTCCATGTTTAGCTGAGGCAGCTCACGGGCTGACTCATCTGGGCAAGGAAGGGATGTGCAAGTTGGTAAGAGCATATTGGTGTGCCCCAGGATTTTCATCTCATGCGAGTAAAAGAGCAATGTCATGCCTTACCTGTTTGAGAAAGAACATCGGAAAGGCAATACCTACAGAACCATCTCATATCCCACCTGCCGGCGGCCCTTTCCAGGTAATACAGATTGACTTTATTCAATTACCCCCTTGTCGAAATTTGAAATATGTACTTGTTTGTATAGATGTTTTCTCAAATTGGGTCGAAGCATTTCCGGCGGCCACAAATACCGCTATGTTTACTGCTAAGAAAATTGTGCAGGAATTTGTATGTAGATATGGTATCCCTAGAATTATCGAAAGTGATAGGGGTACCCATTTTACAGGTGATGTCTTTCAAGGAATGTGTAAATTGATGGGAATTGATAGCAAGCTGCACACTCCATACCGTCCACAGGCGAGTGCGAAAGTGGAAAGAGTGAACAGCACTATTAAAAATAAACTGAGTAAAGTGATGGCAGAGACAGGATTGACATGGCCAGAAGCTTTACCCATTGTACTGTACAGCATCAGAACCACTCCCAGGTCCCCTCTTAATCTGTCTCCCTTTGAAATCTTGTTTGGTCGACAACCGCATGTTATGATTAACCCTCAGGATGATTTGAAGTGTAACAATGAAGTGACTGTAAAATACTTGATTAACATGAGTAAACAGTTAAGGAATCAAAATGATAATCTGAAGTTAGTGATTCCTGATTTACCAGATAGTAATTGTCGTGACATTGAACCTGGGGATTATGTAATGATACGGAATTTTCTACGCTCAGGTTGCCTTATTGACAGATGGGAAGGACCATACCAGGTCTTATTGACTAGCACTACAGCATTGAAGGTTGCTGAGAGAGAGACTTGGGTTCATTCGTCCCACTGTAAGAAGGTTGCTGATCCAGAGAGGTCCCGTGATAAGGAAAAGACGGTAGAGGTTGTATCACTGGAGTGTCTGTTCCAGGAGGATTGAGGCGGCACCTGAGCATTGAAAATCACAAGACCAAAAGCAGTTGTCGATCCCCTGTTCCCTTTTATTGTTTTTCTCCAACTTCCCATCCCCTCTCCCTCAAATTATTTTTTCCCCCTTCTCATTCTTCTCCGTTTCCTCCTACAAGATGGACTTGCCCCAAGAGACTGTGATCCGGATTTTCCTGTTGACCATGATGTTGACCAGAGCAGTCTGTTCCGGCGAGAGTACCATGGAGGTCGAGAGAGGTTCTGGAATGGGTTCTGATGATAAAGATGGAGGCGTAGTTTTCCAAGAACAACTTAACCAACAAGTAAAGGCGAGTATCAGAAAACGATCCGATAGCATTGACCATAGAAGGAATTGTGAAGGATTGTTAGCTGAAGAAAACTGTATCTGTCGGCTCTGTAACAATGTCATTGAGGATGGGTGCATAAAGAAATGCCAATCCAGTTTTAATATCCATATGGACCGGCATCCATTGAGTGACTATCACTCCTTAGTGGGTAGTGTGTTAAATAAAACAGATTGTTGGGTATGCTCTCAAGTACCTCAAGGTCATAGCAAATCAGGGCTAGTACCATTTCCTTTAACGTTAGGGGAGGTACTTGAGTTAAGTGGTGGGAGACCGGTGGACAGGAGGTTTAATATCTCCAGCCCTCCTAGTTTGAAGCTCCACCAATACCATGTGGATAGGTCCCTATTATGTTTTAACATCTCCAATCCCCGAAAGCCGGGAAATTGGGAAGTGTCATGGAGTAATCAAACCATGACCTTTTCGCATAGAGCAGATAGAATGCCTACAGATACAGAGCTTATACGCCACATAGCCAGTAGAGGAAAATCTTTCCGATATAGGTATACCTTAGGAAATAGGATTACGAGAGTTGGAGAGGTATCACCAGGATACTGTGCACATATCGTACAACCTGATACGTGTACTAAGCAGATGGAAGAATTAGGGTTAGGAGATTTCACATGGAAGGTGTGTAATATGGTTATGTCCTACTCCGTCCCATATGTTCTCCCCGATGATGCATATTTCATATGCGGGAGAAAGGCGTATAAGTGGCTTGCCCCAAACTCTGAAGGATTGTGTTATATTGGAAAAGTACTGCCTGAAGTAATGACTGTATCACATGATAAAATGAAAGACATACACCGTGTTGCCCAAACTCCTTATACTCACACCCATTACGAGCACGTAGTTAAACGGCACCTGATAGAAAGAACAGAGCATCCGGCCTCTGACATGATCCATGAATCCACCGGGATTCAGTTTCTAATCGCGTTAGACATCACTCGCACCACCAGAGGAGTGTTGAATTATAAATACATATCTGCGCTTGCAAATTTGTTAGATAATATCACTGAAATGTATGATGACACGTTTAGGTATACTGGAAGAGAACTTCAAGCTTATAAAACAGAACTGGTACAGCATAGAATGGTTCTTAATTACCTCACAGCAGTGACAGGCGGATATTGTGTCACACTGGCAACACAATACGGCGTGAAATGTTGCACATATATTACGAATAGCACCGAGGATCCGGTCGAGGTCATAGACCAAAAGATGGACGATATTCTCCAACTGAAGTGGGAATTTCGCAGGAGACACAATCTCACTCTTGCTGCTGTAGGTAATGAGCTGACTGGTTGGGTGTCATGGTTGAACCCGCGAAATTGGTTCTCTGGTTTAGGAGACTGGGCTCAAGGAGTCATAATGGATGTTGGGAAGTTTCTCCTATGTATCTTAGGTGTTATCATAACGATTGGCTTGATATTTAGATGCGGTCAGGCTTTAATGAAGTGCAATCGTCGTACTAGGGTGATGAGTTTAAGGAGTGAGGAAACTGTAATTCCCATGGATCTGATTTATGACCCAAATGTAGAAACAATGATGTGATGAAAATGCGATTTCTACGGTCCGTTTCTTTCACCTGTTTTTCCGTTTCCTCCAAGGTAAAAAGACCCACTTGGACGAGGAATTTGATGAGCCGATATACAGACAACAGATGGATTAAAGAAGAAGTTTTGACAACCTTATACACAGATTTTTGATGAACTATGCCATGGATCCCAAGTTTCCCTAGAAATTTTAAAATTACGCTAGCCCAACACTTTTGTAAATCTATGGACATTGACAGCTTTTGCTCGCACCTGATGGGCAAAAGCACAAAGAAGACTGCAACCAACAGACACCAAACAAGACCTCAATCGACGAATGTACATTTACCTGACATAGAATACCACCGCATTTACCGTAATTATGTCTTTTCTTCATTTCTACAACCCTCAGGTAATGACACACATAGTCGATAGGGAATACAGGCACAGATATCAGCAATCACATATCTCCCCCATTCATGTATCATCAACTAAAATGTGCTCCCCCATTTTGTTACAACCAAAGCCGAAAAGAGCTCGGTAAAGTTTGACAGCCCATCCACAGACCCGTACCACGGGATAAGAAGGAATTCAAATGTATACTTCGCAATACCTCGAAGCTTGATTAAAAACACGTACGGCACGATGATACATGACCCCCAAGCACGGATTCATACACACATGCTTCTACTATCTCACTAGGTCATACCCTCTTCACACCTTCTCCACTCTCCTCCCTTACCCTACCATGGAAATGTATTAACCCCTGACATATATTTTTCTCTTTTTGAATTGTTTTAGAAGGTGGCAGTTATTGTTGACTGCCAAAGGGTGGACTGTCAAAGTCAGAAAAATATCTCTATGCACACTACCATATTTGCACCTCACACAGGTCCGTGCTGCGCATGCGTACGCTCTCCCGTACGTGCGCATACTCACAGTCGCGGGCACCCGCAGGTGCACGGTATGCGTATTTACGGTAGAGTTTATGTGATCGTAGCGTGCGACTCAATCGTTACATATTTTCACTATATAATGTATTTTGTAGATCATGGTCCCTTTGATAGATTCTGAAAGTTTGGTTAATGTAGAATGTTCATGAACAGAGAAATCCCTCTTTGTTTGATACGAAGGGACAGACAGGAGTAATACAGTGGTGTTTAGTACCCATCGGAAGAGTATTTAATTAGCAATATTCCGGTGTTGGTTTGAAGCGGATTAATCGCTCGTGCAAATAATTATGGACATAAGAAGTTTATGTCCATTTACTATTATTTGCACTTAATTATCCATGCGGCGGGAAACCCAGTTTCCCTCCCACCTGAGCTGTTGGAAATAGTCACAGCCCACCTGTATGAATCAACCTATGACCTTTTGTATTAATGCGAGGAGGAATTCCTGTGTCCAATGAACAATGAGATTGTAGGGACCATTGAATTGTATTGTGTGTGGGGCATAAATAGACAAGCTGATCACATCCAGCTCTCACTCTTCAACGGTTATCATTGCTGAAAATCGGGAGCTGGATGTCCAGAGGCGCATGCGATCGTTTCCCCTTGTGCGTAAGTGTTTCTCCGCAACCATATTGTTCTTACTGTTATTGTGGGCCATTTCTCTCTCTCTCTCTCTTCTCCTCTTTCTCTCTTATTTTTCCCTTAAAACGTAATTGTATTGTATTGTATTTCCTGTGTAGTTATCTGGTTAGGTAGTCTATGTTATATTGTAGTGTATGACTTGTATTGTGTTAATTCTTTTGCAAGTATATCATTCATAATATATATTTATTAGGCGTTGGACCCTAAGCCCAGGTATCTGTGTATTTCTTATAGTGTTTAGTATTCTCAGAGCGTCGGTGACGCACGAACAGCATTTGAGTTAATAAGGTTACACTAGGTTGCATCTACACCCTATTTCTACACTAAGGTTTTACTGCATAATATACTGTTTATGGTTTAGATATAAAGGTTTAACATTGTGAGCGTCAGCGCCGCTGGTGATCTCCTCGTGGTCCCGAGCGTCCGCTACGCTATAGCGAATCATTACGTTAGACGGCAGCCAATAGCGTGCCTGCCCGTGATCTCTTGGCCGTGAGCGAACGTGACGCTTGAGCGTCTCGACTACGGCTAAGCGATTGCTACGCAACGTGCGTACCCTTACGGTACTCCATACGTAAATAGCGTACAGTGTTCTTAGACCTCATAAAGGGTTTTATATAAGATAAATATCCAGCTTTATCATGTATTACAGAGGGGGCACTGCTTTACCACCTCACCAAACAATACTGGGGCAAATGTATTACAGGGGGGGCACTGCTTTACCACCTCACCGGACAATACTGTGGCAAATGTATTACAGAAGGGGCGCTGCTTTACCACCTCACCAAACAATACTGGGGCAAATGTATTACAGAGGGGGCACTGCTTTACCACCTCACCGGACAATACTGTGGCAAATGTATTACAGAGGGGGCACTGCTTTACCACCTCACCGAACAATGCTGGGGCAAATATATTACAGAGGGGGCACTGCTTTACCACCTCACCAAACAATACTGGGGCAAATGTATTACAGGGGGGGCATTGCTTTACCACCTCACCGGACAATACTGTGGCAAATGTATTACAGAAGGGGCACTGCTTTACCACCTCACCAAACAATACTGGGGCAAATGTATTACAGAGGGGGCACTGCTTTACCACCTCACCGGACAATACTGTGGCAAATGTATTACAGAGGGGGCACTGCTTTACCGCCTCACCGGACAATACTGTGGCAAATGTATTACAGAGGGGGCACTGCTTTACCACCTCACCGGACAATACTGTGGCAAATGTATTACAGAGGGGCACTGCTTTACCACCTCACCAAACAATACTGTGGAAAATGTATTACAGAGGGGGCACTGCTTTACCACCCCACCGAACAATACTGGGGAAATGTATTACAGAGGGGGCACTGCTTTACCACCTCACCGAACAATGCTGGGGCAAATGTTATACAGAGGGGGCACTGCTTTACCACCTCACCGAACAATACTGGGGAAATGTATTACAGAGGGGGCACTGCTTTACCACCTCACCAAACAAGACTTGGGCAAATGTATTACAGAGGGGGCACTGCTTTACCACCTCACTGAACAACACTGGGGCAAATGTATTACAGATGGGGCACTGCTTTACCACCTCAACGAACAATACTGTGGCAAATGTATTACAGAGTGGGCACTGCTTTACCACCTCACTGAACAACACTGTGGAAATGTATTACAGAGGGGGCACTGCTTTACCACCTCACCGAACAATACTGTGGAAATGTATTACAGAGGGGGCACTGCTTTACCACCTCACCGAACAATACTGGGGAAATGTATTACAGAGGGGCCGCTGCTTTACCACCTCACCGAACAATACTGGGGAAATGTATTACAGAGGGGGCACTGCTTTACCACCTCACCGAACAATACTGGGGAAATGTATTACAGAGGGGGCACTGCTTTACCACCTCACCGAACAATACTGGGGCAAATGTATTGCAGAGGGGGCACTGCTTTACCACCTCACCGAACAATACTGTGGCAAATGTATTACAGAGGGGGCGCTGCTTTACCACCTCACCGAACAATACTGGGGCAAATGTATTACAGAGGGGGCACTGCTTTAACACCTCACCAAACAATACTGGGGCAAATGTATTACAGAGGGGGCACTGCTTTACCACCTCACCGAACAATGCTGGGGCAAATGTAGTACAGAGGGGGCACTGCTTTACCACCTCACCAAACAATACTGGGGCAAATGTATTACAGGGGGGGCACTGCTTTACCACCTCACCGGACAATACTGTGGCAAATGTATTACAGAGGGGGCACTGCTTTACCACCTCACCAAACAATGCTGGGGCAAATGTTATACAGAGGGGGCACTGCTTTACCACCTCACCGAACAATGCTGGGGCAAATGTTATACAGAGGGGGCACTGCTTTACCACCTCACCGAACAATACTGGGGCAAATGTATTACAGAGGGGGCACTGCTTTACCACCTCACCGAACAATACTGGGGCAAATGTATTACAGAGGGGGCACTGCTTTACCACCTCACCGAACAATGCTGGGGCAAATGTTATACAGAGGGGGCACTGCTTTACCATCTCACCGAACAATACTGGGGAAATGTATTACAGAGGGGGCACTGCTTTACCACCTCACCAAACAATACTGGGGCAAATGTATTACAGAGGGGGTGCTGCTTTACCACCTCACTGAACAACACTGGGGCAAATGTATTACAGAGGGGGCACTGCTTTACCACCTCACCGAACAATACTGTGGCAAATGTATTACAGAGGGGGCGCTGCTTTACCACCTCACCGAACAATACTGGGGCAAATGTATTACAGAGGGGGCACTGCTTTACCACCTCACCGAACAATACTGTGGCAAATGTATTACAGAGGGGGCACTGCTTTACCACCTCACCAAACAATACTGGGGCAAATGTATTACAGAGGGGGCACTGCTTTACCACCTCACCGAACAATGCTGGGGCAAATGTAGTACAGAGGGGGCACTGCTTTACCACCTCACCAAACAATACTGTGGCAAATGTATTACAGAGTGAGCACTGCTTTACCACCTCACTGAACAACACTGTGGAAATGTATTACAGAGGGGGCACTGCTTTACCACCTCACCGAACAATACTGTGGAAATGTATTACAGAGGGGGCACTGCTTTACCACCTCACCGAACAATACTGGGGAAATGTATTATAGAGGGGGCACTGCTTTACCACCTCTCCGGACAATACTGGGGCAAATGTATTACAGAGGGGGCACTGCTTTACCACCTCACCGAACAATACTGTGGCAAATGTATTACAGAGGGGGCGCTGCTTTACCACCTCACCGAACAATACTGGGGCAAATGTATTACAGAGGGGGCACTGCTTTACCACCTCACCGAACAATACTGTGGCAAATGTATTACAGAGGGGGCACTGCTTTACCACCTCACCAAACAATACTGGGGCAAATGTATTACAGAGGGGGCACTGCTTTACCACCTCACCGAACAATGCTGGTGCAAATGTAGTACAGAGGGGGCACTGCTTTACCACCTCACCAAACAATACTGGGGCAAATGTATTACAGGGGGGGCACTGCTTTACCACCTCACCGGACAATACTGTGGCAAATGTATTACAGAGGGGGCACAGCTTTACCACCTCACCAAACAATGCTGGGACAAATGTTATACAGAGGGGGCACTGATTTACCACCTCACCGAACAATGCTGGGGCAAATGTTATACAGAGGGGGCACTGCTTTACCACCTCACCGAACAATACTGGGGCAAATGTATTACAGGGGGGGCACTGCTTTACCACCTCACCGGACAATACTGTGGCAAATGTATTACAGAAGGGGCACTGCTTTACCACCTCACCAAACAATACTGGGGCAAATGTATTACAGAGGGGGCACTGCTTTACCACCTCACCGGACAATACTGTGGCAAATGTATTACAGAGGGGGCACTGCTTTACCGCCTCACCGGACAATACTGTGGCAAATGTATTACAGAGGGGGCACTGCTTTACCACCTCACCGGACAATACTGTGGCAAATGTATTACAGAGGGGCACTGCTTTACCACCTCACCAAACAATACTGTGGAAAATGTATTACAGAGGGGGCACTGCTTTACCACCCCACCGAACAATACTGGGGAAATGTATTACAGAGGGGGCACTGCTTTACCACCTCACCGAACAATGCTGGGGCAAATGTTATACAGAGGGGGCACTGCTTTACCACCTCACCGAACAATACTGGGGAAATGTATTACAGAGGGGGCACTGCTTTACCACCTCACCAAACAAGACTTGGGCAAATGTATTACAGAGGGGGCGCTGCTTTACCACCTCACTGAACAACACTGGGGCAAATGTATTACAGATGGGGCACTGCTTTACCACCTCAACGAACAATACTGTGGCAAATGTATTACAGAGTGGGCACTGCTTTACCACCTCACTGAACAACACTGTGGAAATGTATTACAGAGGGGGCACTGCTTTACCACCTCACCGAACAATACTGTGGAAATGTATTACAGAGGGGGCACTGCTTTACCACCTCACCGAACAATACTGGGGAAATGTATTACAGAGGGGGCGCTGCTTTACCACCTCACCGAACAATACTGGGGAAATGTATTACAGAGGGGGCACTGCTTTACCACCTCACCGAACAATACTGGGAAAATGTATTACAGAGGGGGCACTGCTTTACCACCTCACCGAACAATACTGGGGCAAATGTATTGCAGAGGGGGCACTGCTTTACCACCTCACCGAACAATACTGTGGCAAATGTATTACAGAGGGGGCGCTGCTTTACCACCTCACCGAACAATACTGGGGCAAATGTATTACAGAGGGGGCACTGCTTTACCACCTCACCGAACAATACTGTGGCAAATGTATTACAGAGGGGGCACTGCTTTAACACCTCACCAAACAATACTGGGGCAAATGTATTACAGAGGGGGCACTGCTTTACCACCTCACCGAACAATGCTGGGGCAAATGTAGTACAGAGGGGGCACTGCTTTACCACCTCACCAAACAATACTGGGGCAAATGTATTACAGGGGGGCACTGCTTTACCACCTCACCGGACAATACTGTGGCAAATGTATTACAGAGGGGGCACTGCTTTACCACCTCACCAAACAATGCTGGGGCAAATGTTATACAGAGGGGGCACTGCTTTACCACCTCACCGAACAATGCTGGGGCAAATGTTATACAGAGGGGGCACTGCTTTACCACCTCACCGAACAATACTGGGGCAAATGTATTACAGAGGGGGCACTGCTTTACCACCTCACCGAACAATACTGGGGCAAATGTATTACAGAGGGGGCACTGCTTTACCACCTCACCGAACAATGCTGGGGCAAATGTTATACAGAGGGGGCACTGCTTTACCATCTCACCGAACAATACTGGGGAAATGTATTACAGAGGGGGCACTGCTTTACCACCTCACCAAACAATACTGGGGCAAATGTATTACAGAGGGGGTGCTGCTTTACCACCTCACTGAACAACACTGGGGCAAATGTATTACAGAGGGGGCACTGCTTTACCACCTCACCGAACAATACTGTGGCAAATGTATTACAGAGGGGGCGCTGCTTTACCACCTCACCGAACAATACTGGGGCAAATGTATTACAGAGGGGGCACTGCTTTACCACCTCACCGAACAATACTGTGGCAAATGTATTACAGAGGGGGCACTGCTTTACCACCTCACCAAACAATACTGGGGCAAATGTATTACAGAGGGGGCACTGCTTTACCACCTCACCGAACAATGCTGGGGCAAATGTAGTACAGAGGGGGCACTGCTTTACCACCTCACCAAACAATACTGTGGCAAATGTATTACAGAGTGAGCACTGCTTTACCACCTCACTGAACAACACTGTGGAAATGTATTACAGAGGGGGCACTGCTTTACCACCTCACCGAACAATACTGTGGAAATGTATTACAGAGGGGGCACTGCTTTACCACCTCACCGAACAATACTGGGGAAATGTATTTCAGAGGGGGCACTGCTTTACCACCTCTCCGGACAATACTGGGGCAAATGTATTACAGAGGGGGCACTGCTTTACCACCTCACCGAACAATACTGTGGCAAATGTATTACAGAGGGGGCGCTGCTTTACCACCTCACCGAACAATACTGGGGCAAATGTATTACAGAGGGGGCACTGCTTTACCACCTCACCGAACAATACTGTGGCAAATGTATTACAGAGGGGGCACTGCTTTACCACCTCACCAAACAATACTGGGGCAAATGTATTACAGAGGGGGCACTGCTTTACCACCTCACCGAACAATGCTGGTGCAAATGTAGTACAGAGGGGGCACTGCTTTACCACCTCACCAAACAATACTGGGGCAAATGTATTACAGGGGGGGCACTGCTTTACCACCTCAACGGACAATACTGTGGCAAATGTATTACAGAGGGTGCACAGCTTTACCACCTCACCAAACAATGCTGGGACAAATGTTATACAGAGGTGGCACTGATTTACCACCTCACCGAACAATGCTGGGGCAAATGTTATACAGAGGGGGCACTGCTTTACCACCTCACCGAACAATACTGGGGCAAATGTATTACAGGGGGGGCACTGCTTTACCACCTCACCGGACAATACTGTGGCAAATGTATTACAGAAGGGGCACTGCTTTACCACCTCACCAAACAATACTGGGGCAAATGTATTACAGAGGGGGCACTGCTTTACCACCTCACCGGACAATACTGTGGCAAATGTATTACAGAGGGGGCACTGCTTTACCGCCTCACCGGACAATACTGTGGCAAATGTATTACAGAGGGGGCACTGCTTTACCACCTCACCGGACAATACTGTGGCAAATGTATTACAGAGGGGCACTGCTTTACCACCTCACCAAACAATACTGTGGAAAATGTATTACAGAGGGGGCACTGCTTTACCACCCCACCGAACAATACTGGGGAAATGTATTACAGAGGGGGCACTGCTTTACCACCTCACCGAACAATGCTGGGGCAAATGTTATACAGAGGGGGCACTGCTTTACCACCTCACCGAACAATACTGGGGAAATGTATTACAGAGGGGGCACTGCTTTACCACCTCACCAAACAAGACTTGGGCAAATGTATTACAGAGGGGGCGCTGCTTTACCACCTCACTGAACAACACTGGGGCAAATGTATTACAGATGGGGCACTGCTTTACCACCTCAACGAACAATACTGTGGCAAATGTATTACAGAGTGGGCACTGCTTTACCACCTCACTGAACAACACTGTGGAAATGTATTACAGAGGGGGCACTGCTTTACCACCTCACCGAACAATACTGTGGAAATGTATTACAGAGGGGGCACTGCTTTACCACCTCACCGAACAATACTGGGGAAATGTATTACAGAGGGGGCGCTGCTTTACCACCTCACCGAACAATGCTGGGGCAAATGTAGTACAGAGGGGGCACTGCTTTACCACCTCACCAAACAATGCTGGGGCAAATGTTATACAGAGGGGGCACTGCTTTACCACCTCACCGAACAATGCTGGGGCAAATGTTATACAGAGGGGGCACTGCTTTACCACCTCACCGAACAATACTGGGGCAAATGTATTACAGAGGGGGCACTGCTTTACCACCTCACCGAACAATACTGGGGCAAATGTATTACAGAGGGGGCACTGCTTTACCACCGAACAATGCTGGGGCAAATGTTATACAGAGGGGGCACTGCTTTACCACCTCACCGAACAATACTGGGGCAAATATATTATAGAGGGGGCACTGCTTTACCACCTCACCGAACAATACTGGGGCAAATGTATTACAGAGGGGGCACTGCTTTACCACCTCACCGAACAATGCTGGGGCAAATGTTATACAGAGGGGGCACTGCTTTACCATCTCACCGAACAATACTGGGGAAATGTATTACAGAGGGGGCACTTCTTTACCACCTCACCAAACAATACTGGGGCAAATGTATTACAGAGGGGGCGCTGCTTTACCACCTCACTGAACAACACTGTGGCAAATGTATTACAGATGGGGCACTGCTTTACCACCTCAACGAACAATACTGTGGCAAATGTATTACAGAGTGAGCACTGCTTTACCACCTCACTGAACAACACTGTGGCAAATGTATTACAGAGGGGGCACTGCTTTACCACCTCACCGAACAATACTGTGGAAATGTATTACAGAGGGGGCACTGCTTTACCACCTCACCGAACAATACTGGGGAAATGTATTACAGAGGGGGCGCTGCTTTACCACCTCACCGAACAATACTGGGGAAATGTATTACAGAGGGGGCACTGCTTTACCACCTCACCGAACAATACTGGGGAAATGTATTACAGAGGGGGCACTGCTTTACCACCTTACCGGACAATACTGGGGCAAATGTATTACAGAGGGGGCACTGCTTTACCACCTCACCGAACAATACTGTGGCAAATGTATTACAGAGGGGGCGCTGCTTTATCACCTCACCGAACAATACTGGGGCAAATGTATTACAGAGGGGGCACTGCTTTACCACCTCACCGAACAATACTGTGGCAAATGTATTACAGAGGGGGCACTGCTTTACCACCTCACCAAACAATACTGGGGCAAATGTATTACAGAGGGGGCACTGCTTTACCACCTCACCGAACAATGCTGGGGCAAATGTATTACAGAGGGGGCACTGCTTTACCACCTCACCAAACAATACTGGGGCAAATGTATTACAGGGGGGGCACTGCTTTACCACCTCACCGGACAATACTGTGGCAAATGTATTACAGAAGGGGCGCTGCTTTACCACCTCACCAAACAATACTGGGGCAAATGTATTACAGAGGGGGCACTGCTTTACCACCTCACCGGACAATACTGTGGCAAATGTATTACAGAGGGGGCACTGCTTTACCACCTCACCGGACAATGCTGTGGCAAATGTATTACAGAGGGGGCACTGCTTTACCACCTTACCGGACAATACTGTGGCAAATGTATTACAGAGGGGCACTGCTTTACCACCTCACCAAACAATACTGTGGAAAATGTATTACAGAGGGGGCACTGCTTTACCACCTCACCGAACAATACTGGGGAAATATATTACAGAGGGGGCACTGCTTTACCACCACACCAAACAATGCTGGGGCAAATGTTATACAGAGGGGGCACTGCTTTACCACCTCACCGAACAATACTGGGGAAATGTATTACAGAGGGGGCACTGCTTTACCACCTCACCAAACAAGACTGGGGCAAATGTATTACAGAGGGGGCGCTGCTTTACCACCTCACTGAACAACACTGGGGCAAATGTATTACAGATGGGGCACTGCTTTACCACCTCAACGAACAATACTGTGGCAAATGTATTACAGAGTGGGCACTGCTTTACCACCTCACTGAACAACACTGTGGAAATGTATTACAGAGGGGGCACTGCTTTACCACCTCACCGAACAATACTGTGGAAATGTATTACAGAGGGGGCACTGCTTTACCACCTCACCGAACAATACTGGGGAAATGTATTACAGAGGGGGCGCTGCTTTACCACCTCACCGAACAATACTGGGGAAATGTATTACAGAGGGGGCACTGCTTTACCACCTCACCGAACAATACTGGGGAAATGTATTACAGAGGGGGCACTGCTTTACCACCTCTCCGGACAATACTGGGGCAAATGTATTACAGAGGGGGCACTGCTTTACCACCTCACCGAACAATACTGTGGCAAATGTATTACAGAGGGGGCGCTGCTTTACCACCTCACCGAACAATACTGGGGCAAATGTATTACAGAGGGGGCACTGCTTTACCACCTCACCGAACAATACTGTGGCAAATGTATTACAGAGGGGGCACTGCTTTACCACCTCACCAAACAATACTGGGGCAAATGTATTACAGAGGGGGCACTGCTTTACCACCTCACCGAACAATGCTGGGGCAAATGTAGTACAGAGGGGGCACTGCTTTACCACCTCACCAAACAATACTGTGGCAAATGTATTACAGAGTGAGCACTGCTTTACCACCTCACTGAACAACACTGTGGAAATGTATTACAGAGGGGGCACTGCTTTACCACCTCACCGAACAATACTGTGGAAATGTATTACAGAGGGGGCACTGCTTTACCACCTCACCGAACAATACTGGGGAAATGTATTACAGAGGGGGCACTATTTTACCACCTCTCCGGACAATACTGGGGCAAATGTTTTACAGAGGGGGCACTGCTTTACCACCTTACCGAACAATACTGTGGCAAATGTATTACAGAGGGGGCGCTGCTTTACCACCTCACCGAACAATACTGGGGCAAATGTATTACAGAGGGGGCACTGCTTTACCACCTCACCGAACAATACTGTGGCAAATGTATTACAGGGGGGGCACTGCTTTACCACCTCACCGGACAATACTGTGGCAAATGTATTACAGAGGGGGCACAGCTTTACCACCTCACCAAACAATGCTTGGACAAATATTATACAGAGGGGGCACTGCTTTACCACCTCACCGAACAATGCTGGGGCAAATGTTATACAGAGGGGGCACTGCTTTACCACCTCACCGAACAATACTGGGGAAAATGTATTACAGAGGGGGCACTGCTTTACCACCTCACCGAACAATGCTGGGGCAAATGTTATACAGAGGGGGCACTGCTTTACCATCTCACCGAACAATACTTGGGAAATGTATTACAGAGGGGGCACTGCTTTACCACCTCACCAAACAATACTGGGGCAAATGCATTACAGAGGGGGCGCTGCTTTACCACCTCACTGAACAACACTGGTGCAAATGTACTACAGATGGGGCACTGCTTTACCACCTCAACGAACAATACTGTGGCAAATGTATTACAGAGTGAGCACTGCTTTACCACCTCACTGAACAACACTGTGGAAATGTATTACAGAGGGGGCACTGCTTTACCACCTCACCGAACAATACTGTGGAAATGTATTACAGAGGGGGCACTGCTTTACCACCTCACCGAACAATACAGGGGAAATGTATTACAGAGGGGGCGCTGCTTTACCACCTCACCGAACAATACTGGGGAAATGTATTACAGAGGGGGCACTGCTTTACCACCTCACCGAACAATACTGTGGCAAATGTATTACAGAGGGGGCGCTGCTTTACCACCTCACCGAACAATACTGGGGCAAATGTATTACAGAGGGGGCACTGCTTTACCACCTCACCGAACAATACTGTGGCAAATGTATTACAGAGGGGGCACTGCTTTACCACCTCACCAAACAATACTGGGGCAAATGTATTACAGAGGGGGCACTGCTTTACCACCTCACCGAACAATACTGTGGCAAATGTATTACAGAGGGGGCACTGCTTTACCACCTCACCAAACAATACTGGGGCAAATGTATTACAGAGGGGGCACTGCTTTACCACCTCACCGAACAATGCTGGGGCAAATGTATTACAGAGGGGGCACTGCTTTACCACCTCACCAAACAATACTGGGGCAAATGTATTACAGGGGGGGCACTGCTTTACCACCTCACCGGACAATACTGTGGCAAATGTATTACAGAAGGGGCGCTGCTTTACCACCTCACCAAACAATACTGGGGCAAATGTATTACAGAGGGGGCACTGCTTTACCACCTCACCGGACAATACTGTGGCAAATGTATTACAGAGGGGGCACTGCTTTACCACCTCACCCGACAATGCTGTGGCAAATGTATTACAGAGGGGGCACTGCTTTACCACCTTACCGGACAATACTATGGCAAATGTATTACAGAGGGGCACTGCTTTACCACCTCACCAAACAATACTGTGGAAAATTTATTACAGAGGGGGCACTGCTTTACCACCTCACCGAACAATACTGGGGAAATATATTACAGAGGGGGCACTGCTTTACCACCTCACCAAACAATGCTGGGGCAAATGTTATACAGAGGGGGCACTGCTTTACCACCTCACCGAACAATACTGGGGAAATGTATTACAGAGGGGGCACTGCTTTACCACCTCACCAAACAAGACTGGGGCAAATGTATTACAGAGGGGGCGCTGCTTTACCACCTCACTGAACAACACTGGGGCAAATGTATTACAGATGGGGCACTGCTTTACCACCTCAACGAACAATACTGTGGCAAATGTAT
Source organism: Pseudophryne corroboree (assembly GCF_028390025.1). Classification (NCBI taxonomy): domain Eukaryota; kingdom Metazoa; phylum Chordata; class Amphibia; order Anura; family Myobatrachidae; genus Pseudophryne; species Pseudophryne corroboree. The sequence goes on along the minus strand of NW_026970293.1, from coordinate 235,650 downwards.
TACAGAGTGGGCACTGCTTTACCACCTCACTGAACAACACTGTGGAAATGTATTACAGAGGGGGCACTGCTTTACCACCTCACCGAACAATGCTGGGGCAAATGTTATACAGAGGGGGCACTGCTTTACCATCTCACCGAACAATACTGGGGAAATGTATTACAGAGGGGGCACTGCTTTACCACCTCACCAAACAATACTGGGGCAAATGTATTACAGAGGGGGCGCTGCTTTACCACCTCACTGAACAACACTGGGGCAAATGTACTACAGATGGGGCACTGCTTTACCACCTCAACGAACAATACTGTGGCAAATGTATTACAGAGTGAGCACTGCTTTACCACCTCACTGAACAACACTGTGGAAATGTATTACAGAGGGGGCACTGCTTTACCACCTCACCGTACAATACTGTGGAAATGTATTACAGAGGGGGCACTGCTTTACCACCACACCGAACAATACTGGGGAAATGTATTACAGAGGGGGCGCTGCTTTACCACCTCACCGAACAATACTGGGGAAATGTATTACAGAGGGGGCACTGCTTTACCACCTCACCGAACAATACTGGGGAAATGTATTACAGAGGGGGCACTGCTTTACCACCTCACCGGACAATACTGGGGCAAATGTATTACAGAGGGGGCACTGCTTTACCACCTCACCGAACAATACTGTGGCAAATGTATTACAGAGGGAGCACTGCTTTACCACCTCACCGAACAATACTGGGGCAAATGTATTACAGAGGGGGCACTGCTTTACCACCTCACCGAACAATACTGTGGCAAATGTATTACAGAGGGGGCACTGCTTTACCACCTCACCAAACAATACTGGGGCAAATGTATTACAGAGGGGGCACTGCTTTACCACCTCACCAAACAATACTGGGGCAAATGTATTACATGGGGGGCACTGCTTTACCACCTCACCGGACAATACTGTGGCAAATGTATTACAAAAGGGGCGCTGCTTTACCACCTCACCAAACAATACTGGGGCAAATGTATTACAGAGGGGGCACTGCTTTACCACCTCACCGGACAATACTGTGGCAAATGTATTACAGAGGGGGCACTGCTTTACCACCTCACCAAACAATACTGGGGCAAATGTATTACAGAGGGGGCACTGCTTTACCACCTCACCGAACAATACTGTGGCAAATGTATTACAGAGGGGGCACTGCTTTACCACCTCACCGAACAATACTGTGGCAAATGTATTACAGAGGGGGCACTGCTTTACCACCTCACCGAACAATGCTGGGGCAAATGTATTACAGAGGGGGCACTGCTTTACCACCTCACCAAACAATACTGGGGCAAATGTATTACATGGGGGGACTGCTTTACCACCTCACCGGACAATACTGTGGCAAATGTATTACAAAAGGGGCGCTGCTTTACCACCTCACCAAACAATACTGGGGCAAATGTATTACAGAGGGGGCACTGCTTTACCACCTCACCGGACAATACTGTGGCAAATGTATTACAGAGGGGGCACTGCTTTACCACCTCACCAAACAATACTGGGGCAAATGTATTACAGAGGGGGCACTGCTTTACCACCTCACCGAACAATACTGTGGCAAATGTATTACAGAGGGGGCACTGCTTTACCACCTCACCAAACAATACTGGGGCAAATGTATTACAGAGGGGGCACTGCTTTACCACCTCACCGAACAATGCTGGGGCAAATGTATTACAGAGGGGGCACTGCTTTACCACCTCACCAAACAATACTGGGGCAAATGTATTACAGGGGGGACACTGCTTTACCACCTCACCGGACAATACTGTGGCAAATGTATTACAGAAGGGGCGCTGCTTTACCACCTCACCAAACAATACTGGGGCAAATGTATTACAGAGGGGGCACTGCTTTACCACCTCACCGGACAATACTGTGGCAAATGTATTACAGAGGGGGCACTGCTTTACCACCTCACCCGACAATGCTGTGGCAAATGTATTACAGAGGGGGCACTGCTTTACCACCTTACCGGACAATACTGTGGCAAATGTATTACAGAGGGGCACTGCTTTACCACCTCACCAAACAATACTGTGGAAAATGTATTACAGAGGGGGCACTGCTTTACCACCTCACCGAACAATACTGGGGAAATATATTACAGAGGGGGCACTGCTTTACCACCTCACCAAACAATGCTGGGGCAAATGTTATACAGAGGGGGCACTGCTTTACCACCTCACCGAACAATACTGGGGAAATGTATTACAGAGGGGGCACTGCTTTACCACCTCACCAAACAAGACTGGGGCAAATGTATTACAGAGGGGGCGCTGCTTTACCACCTCACTGAACAACACTGGGGCAAATGTATTACAGATGGGGCACTGCTTTACCACCTCAACGAACAATACTGTGGCAAATGTATTACAGAGTGGGCACTGCTTTACCACCTCACTGAACAACACTGTGGAAATGTATTACAGAGGGGGCACTGCTTTACCACCTCACCGAACAATGCTGGGGCAAATGTTATACAGAGGGGGCACTGCTTTACCATCTCACCGAACAATACTGGGGAAATGTATTACAGAGGGGGCACTGCTTTACCACCTCACCAAACAATACTGGGGCAAATGTATTACAGAGGGGGCGCTGCTTTACCACCTCACTGAACAACACTGTGGCAAATGTACTACAGATGGGGCACTGCTTTACCACCTCAACGAACAATACTGTGGCAAATGTATTACAGAGTGAGCACTGCTTTACCACCTCACTGAACAACACTGTGGAAATGTATTACAGAGGGGGCACTGCTTTACCACCTCACCGTACAATACTGTGGAAATGTATTACAGAGGGGGCACTGCTTTACCACCTCACCGAACAATACTGGGGAAATGTATTACAGAGGGGGCGCTGCTTTACCACCTCACCGAACAATACTGGGGAAATGTATTACAGAGGGGGCACTGCTTTACCACCTCACCGAACAATACTGGGGAAATGTATTACAGAGGGGGCACTGCTTTACCACCTCACCGGACAATACTGGGGCAAATGTATTACAGAGGGGGCACTGCTTTACCACCTCACCGAACAATACTGTGGCAAATGTATTACAGAGGGAGCGCTGCTTTACCACCTCACCGAACAATACTGGGGCAAATGTATTACAGAGGGGGCACTGCTTTACCACCTCACCGAACAATACTGTGGCAAATGTATTACAGAGGGGGCACTGCTTTACCACCTCACCAAACAATACTGGGGCAAATGTATTACAGAGGGGGCACTGCTTTACCACCTCACCGAACAATGCTGGGGCAAATGTATTACAGAGGGGGCACTGCTTTACCACCTCACCAAACAATACTGGGGCAAATGTATTACATGGGGGGCACTGCTTTACCACCTCACCGGACAATACTGTGGCAAATGTATTACAGAAGGGGCGCTGCTTTACCACCTCACCAAACAATACTGGGGCAAATGTATTACAGAGGGGGCACTGCTTTACCACCTCACCGGACAATACTGTGGCAAATGTATTACAGAGGGGGCACTGCTTTACCACCTCACCGGACAATGCTGTCGCAAATGTATTACAGAGGGGGCACTGCTTTACCACCTTACCGGACAATACTGTGGCAAATGTATTACAGAGGGGCACTGCTTTACCACCTCACCAAACAATACTGTGGAAAATGTATTACAGAGGGGGCACTGCTTTACCACCTCACCGAACAATACTGGGGAAATATATTACAGAGGGGGCACTGCTTTACCACCTCACCAAACAATGCTGGGGCAAATGTTATACAGAGGGGGCACTGCTTTACCACCTCACCAAACAATACTGGGGCAAATGTATTACACGGGGGGCACTGCTTTACCACCTCACCGGACAATACTGTGGCAAATGTATTACAGAAGGGGCGCTGCTTTACCACCTCACCAAACAATACTGGGGCAAATGTATTACAGAGGGGGCACTGCTTTACCACCTCACCGGACAATACTGTGGCAAATGTATTACAGAGGGGGCACTGCTTTACCACCTCACCGGACAATGCTGTGGCAAATGTATTACAGAGGGGGCACTGCTTTACCACCTTACCTGACAATACTGTGGCAAATGTATTACAGAGGGGCACTGCTTTACCACCTCACCAAACAATACTGTGGAAAATGTATTACAGAGGGGGCACTGCTTTACCACCTCACCGAACAATACTGGGGAAATATATTACAGAGGGGGCACTGCTTTACCACCTCACCAAACAATGCTGGGGCAAATGTTATACAGAGGGGGCACTGCTTTACCACCTCACCGAACAATACTGGGGAAATGTATTACAGAGGGGGCACTGCTTTACCACCTCACCGAACAATACTGGGGAAATGTATTACAGAGGGGGCACTGCTTTACCACCTCACCGGACAATACTGGGGCAAATGTATTACAGAGGGGGCACTGCTTTACCACCTCACCGAACAATACTGTGGCAAATGTATTACAGAGGGAGCGCTGCTTTACCACCTCACCGAACAATACTGGGGCAAATGTATTACAGAGGGGGCACTGCTTTACCACCTCACCGAACAATACTGTGGCAAATGTATTACAGAGGGGGCACTGCTTTACCACCTCACCAAACAATACTGGGGCAAATGTATTACAGAGGGGGCACTGCTTTACCACCTCACCGAACAATGCTGGGGCAAATGTATTACAGAGGGGGCACTGCTTTACCACCTCACCAAACAATACTGGGGCAAATGTATTACATGGGGGGCACTGCTTTACCACCTCACCGGACAATACTGTGGCAAATGTATTACAGAAGGGGCGCTGCTTTACCACCTCACCAAACAATACTGGGGCAAATGTATTACAGAGGGGGCACTGCTTTACCACCTCACCGGACAATACTGTGGCAAATGTATTACAGAGGGGGCACTGCTTTACCACCTCACCGGACAATGCTGTCGCAAATGTATTACAGAGGGGGCACTGCTTTACCACCTTACCGGACAATACTGTGGCAAATGTATTACAGAGGGGCACTGCTTTACCACCTCACCAAACAATACTGTGGAAAATGTATTACAGAGGGGGCACTGCTTTACCACCTCACCGAACAATACTGGGGAAATATATTACAGAGGGGGCACTGCTTTACCACCTCACCAAACAATGCTGGGGCAAATGTTATACAGAGGGGGCACTGCTTTACCACCTCACCAAACAATACTGGGGCAAATGTATTACACGGGGGGCACTGCTTTACCACCTCACCGGACAATACTGTGGCAAATGTATTACAGAAGGGGCGCTGCTTTACCACCTCACCAAACAATACTGGGGCAAATGTATTACAGAGGGGGCACTGCTTTACCACCTCACCGGACAATACTGTGGCAAATGTATTACAGAGGGGGCACTGCTTTACCACCTCACCGGACAATGCTGTGGCAAATGTATTACAGAGGGGGCACTGCTTTACCACCTTACCTGACAATACTGTGGCAAATGTATTACAGAGGGGCACTGCTTTACCACCTCACCAAACAATACTGTGGAAAATGTATTACAGAGGGGGCACTGCTTTACCACCTCACCGAACAATACTGGGGAAATATATTACAGAGGGGGCACTGCTTTACCACCTCACCAAACAATGCTGGGGCAAATGTTATACAGAGGGGGCACTGCTTTACCACCTCACCGAACAATACTGGGGAAATGTATTACAGAGGGGGCACTGCTTTACCACCTCACCAAACAAGACTGGGGCAAATGTATTACAGAGGGGGCGCTGCTTTACCACCTCACTGAACAACACTGGGGCAAATGTATTACAGATGGGGCACTGCTTTACCACCTCAACGAACAATACTGTGGCAAATGTATTACAGAGTGGGCACTGCTTTACCACCTCACTGAACAACACTGTGGAAATGTATTACAGAGGGGGCACTGCTTTACCACCTCACCGAACAATGCTGGGGCAAATGTTATACAGAGGGGGCACTGCTTTACCATCTCACCGAACAATACTGGGGAAATGTATTACAGAGGGGGCACTGCTTTACCACCTCACCAAACAATACTGGGGCAAATGTATTACAGAGGGGGCGCTGCTTTACCACCTCACTGAACAACACTGGGGCAAATGTACTACAGATGGGGCACTGCTTTACCACCTCAACGAACAATACTGTGGCAAATGTATTACAGAGTGAGCACTGCTTTACCACCTCACTGAACAACACTGTGGAAATGTATTACAGAGGGGGCACTGCTTTACCACCTCACCGAACAATACTGTGGAAATGTATTACAGAGGGGGCACTGCTTTACCACCTCACCAAACAAGACTGGGGCAAATGTATTACAGAGGGGGCGCTGCTTTACCACCTCACTGAACAACACTGGGGCAAATGTATTACAGATGGGGCACTGCTTTACCACCTCAACGAACAATACTGTGGCAAATGTATTACAGAGTGGGCACTGCTTTACCACCTCACTGAACAACACTGTGGAAATGTATTACAGAGGGGGCACTGCTTTACCACCTCACCGAACAATACTGTGGCAAATGTATTACAGAGGGGGCACTGCTTTACCACCTCACCAAACAATACTGGGGCAAATGTATTACAGAGGGGGCACTGCTTTACCACCTCACCGAACAATGCTGGGGCAAATGTATTACAGAGGGGGCACTGCTTTACCACCTCTCCAAACAATACTGGGGCAAATGTATTACATGGGGGGCACTGCTTTACCACCTCACCGGACAATACTGTGGCAAATGTATTACAGAAGGGGCGCTGCTTTACCACCTCACCAAACAATACTGGGGCAAATGTATTACAGAGGGGGCACTGCTTTACCACCTCACCGGACAATACTGTGGCAAATGTATTACAGAGGGGGCACTGCTTTACCACCTCACCGGACAATGCTGTCGCAAATGTATTACAGAGGGGGCACTGCTTTACCACCTTACCGGACAATACTGTGGCAAATGTATTACAGAGGGGCACTGCTTTACCACCTCACCAAACAATACTGTGGAAAATGTATTACAGAGGGGGCACTGCTTTACCACCTCACCGAACAATACTGGGGAAATATATTACAGAGGGGGCACTGCTTTACCACCTCACCAAACAATGCTGGGGCAAATGTTATACAGAGGGGGCACTGCTTTACCACCTCACCAAACAATACTGGGGCAAATGTATTACACGGGGGGCACTGCTTTACCACCTCACCGGACAATACTGTGGCAAATGTATTACAGAAGGGGCGCTGCTTTACCACCTCACCAAACAATACTGGGGCAAATGTATTACAGAGGGGGCACTGCTTTACCACCTCACCGGACAATACTGTGGCAAATGTATTACAGAGGGGGCACTGCTTTACCACCTCACCGGACAATGCTGTGGCAAATGTATTACAGAGGGGGCACTGCTTTACCACCTTACCGGACAATACTGTGGCAAATGTATTACAGAGGGGCACTGCTTTTCCACCTCACCAAACAATACTGTGGAAAATGTATTACAGAGGGGGCACTGCTTTACCACCTCACCGAACAATACTGGGGAAATATATTACAGAGGGAGCACTGCTTTACCACCTCACCAAACAATGCTGGGGCAAATGTTATACAGAGGGGGCACTGCTTTACCACCTCACCGAACAATACTGGGGAAATGTATTACAGAGGGGGCACTGCTTTACCACCTCACCAAACAAGACTGGGGCAAATGTATTACAGAGGGGGCGCTGCTTTACCACCTCACTGAACAACACTGGGGCAAATGTATTACAGATGGGGCACTGCTTTACCACCTCAACGAACAATACTGTGGCAAATGTATTACAGAGTGGGCACTGCTTTACCACCTCACTGAACAACACTGTGGAAATGTATTACAGAGGGGGCACTGCTTTACCACCTCACCGAACAATGCTGGGGCAAATGTTATACAGAGGGGGCACTGCTTTACCATCTCACCGAACAATACTGGGGAAATGTATTACAGAGGGGGCACTGCTTTACCACCTCACCAAACAATACTGGGGCAAATGTATTACAGAGGGGGCGCTGCTTTACCACCTCACTGAACAACACTGGGGCAAATGTACTACAGATGGGGCACTGCTTTACCACCTCAACGAACAATACTGTGGCAAATGTATTACAGAGTGAGCACTGCTTTACCACCTCACTGAACAACACTGTGGAAATGTATTACAGAGGGGGCACTGCTTTACCACCTCACCGAACAATACTGTGGAAATGTATTACAGAGGGGGCACTGCTTTACCACCTCACCGAACAATACTGGGGAAATGTATTACAGAGGGGGCGCTGCTTTACCACCTCACCGAACAATACTGGGGAAATGTATTACAGAGGGGGCACTGCTTTACCACCTCACCGAACAATACTGGGGAAATGTATTACAGAGGGGGCACTGCTTTACCACCTCACCGGACAATACTGTGGCAAATGTATTACAGAAGGGGCGCTGCTTTACCACCTCACCAAACAATACTGGGGCAAATGTATTACAGAGGGGGCACTGCTTTACCACCTCACCGGACAATACTGTGGCAAATGTATTACAGAGGGGGCACTGCTTTACCACCTCACCGGACAATGCTGTGGCAAATGTATTACAGAGGGGGCACTGCTTTACCACCTTACCGGACAATACTGTGGCAAATGTATTACAGAGGGGCACTGCTTTACCACCTCACCAAACAATACTGTGGAAAATTTATTACAGAGGGGGCACTGCTTTACCACCTCACCGAACAATACTGGGGAAATATATTACAGAGGGGGCACTGCTTTACCACCTCACCAAACAATGCTGGGGCAAATGTTATACAGAGGGGGCACTGCATTACCACCTCACCGAACAATACTGGGGAAATGTATTACAGAGGGGGCACTGCTTTACCACCTCACCAAACAAGACTGGGGCAAATGTATTACAGAGGGGGCGCTGCTTTACCACCTCACTGAACAACACTGGGGCAAATGTATTACAGATGGGGCACTGCTTTACCACCTCAACGAACAATACTGTGGCAAATGTATTACAGAGTGGGCACTGCTTTACCACCTCACTGAACAACACTGTGGAAATGTATTACAGAGGGGGCACTGCTTTACCACCTCACCGAACAATGCTGGGGCAAATGTTATACAGAGGGGGCACTGCTTTACCATCTCACCGAACAATACTGGGGAAATGTATTACAGAGGGGGCACTGCTTTACCACCTCACCAAACAATACTGGGGCAAATGTATTACAGAGGGGGCGCTGCTTTACCACCTCACTGAACAACACTGGGGCAAATGTACTACAGATGGGGCACTGCTTTACCACCTCAACGAACAATACTGTGGCAAATGTATTACAGAGTGAGCACTGCTTTACCACCTCACTGAACAACACTGTGGAAATGTATTACAGAGGGGGCACTGCTTTACCACCTCACCGTACAATACTGTGGAAATGTATTACAGAGGGGGCACTGCTTTACCACCTCACCGAACAATACTGGGGAAATGTATTACAGAGGGGGCGCTGCTTTACCACCTCACTGAACAATACTGGGGAAATGTATTACAGAGGGGGCACTGCTTTACCACCTCACCGAACAATACTGGGGAAATGTATTACAGAGGGGGCACTGCTTTACCACCTCACCGGACAATACTGGGGCAAATGTATTACAGAGGGGGCACTGCTTTACCACCTCACCGAACAATACTGTGGCAAATGTATTACAGAGGGAGCACTGCTTTACCACCTCACCGAACAATACTGGGGCAAATGTATTACAGAGGGGGCACTGCTTTACCACCTCACCGAACAATACTGTGGCAAATGTATTACAGAGGGGGCACTGCTTTACCACCTCACCAAACAATACTGGGGCAAATGTATTACAGAGGGGGCACTGCTTTACCACCTCACCGAACAATGCTGGGGCAAATGTATTACAGAGGGGGCACTGCTTTACCACCTCACCAAACAATACTGGGGCAAATGTATTACATGGGGGGCACTGCTTTACCACCTCACCGGACAATACTGTGGCAAATGTATTACAAAAGGGGCGCTGCTTTACCACCTCACCAAACAATACTGGGGCAAATGTATTACAGAGGGGGCACTGCTTTACCACCTCACCGGACAATACTGTGGCAAATGTATTACAGAGGGGGCACTGCTTTACCACCTCACCAAACAATACTGGGGCAAATGTATTACAGAGGGGGCACTGCTTTACCACCTCACCGAACAATACTGTGGCAAATGTATTACAGAGGGGGCACTGCTTTACCACCTCACCAAACAATACTGGGGCAAATGTATTACAGAGGGGGCACTGCTTTACCACCTCACCGAACAATGCTGGGGCAAATGTATTACAGAGGGGGCACTGCTTTACCACCTCACCAAACAATACTGGGGCAAATGTATTACAGGGGGGACACTGCTTTACCACCTCACCGGACAATACTGTGGCAAATGTATTACAGAAGGGGCGCTGCTTTACCACCTCACCAAACAATACTGGGGCAAATGTATTACAGAGGGGGCACTGCTTTACCACCTCACCGGACAATACTATGGCAAATGTATTACAGAGGGGGCACTGCTTTACCACCTCACCCGACAATGCTGTGGCAAATGTATTACAGAGGGGGCACTGCTTTACCACCTTACCGGACAATACTGTGGCAAATGTATTACAGAGGGGCACTGCTTTACCACCTCACCAAACAATACTGTGGAAAATGTATTACAGAGGGGGCACTGCTTTACCACCTCACCGAACAATACTGGGGAAATATATTACAGAGGGGGCACTGCTTTACCACCTCACCAAACAATGCTGGGGCAAATGTTATACAGAGGGGGCACTGCTTTACCACCTCACCGAACAATACTGGGGAAATGTATTACAGAGGGGGCACTGCTTTACCACCTCACCAAACAAGACTGGGGCAAATGTATTACAGAGGGGGCGCTGCTTTACCACCTCACTGAACAACACTGGGGCAAATGTATTACAGATGGGGCACTGCTTTACCACCTCAACGAACAATACTGTGGCAAATGTATTACAGAGTGGGCACTGCTTTACCACCTCACTAAACAACACTGTGGAAATGTATTACAGAGGGGGCACTGCTTTACCACCTCACCGAACAATGCTGGGGCAAATGTTATACAGAGGGGGCACTGCTTTACCATCTCACCGAACAATACTGGGGAAATGTATTACAGAGGGGGCACTGCTTTACCACCTCACCGAACAATACTGGGGAAATGTATTACAGAGGGGGCACTGCTTTACCACCTCACCGGACAATACTGGGGCAAATGTATTACAGAGGGGGCACTGCTTTACCACCTCACCGAACAATACTGTGGCAAATGTATTACAGAGGGAGCGCTGCTTTACCACCTCACCGAACAATACTGGGGCAAATGTATTACAGAGGGGGCACTGCTTTACCACCTCACCGAACAATACTGTGGCAAATGTATTACAGAGGGGGCACTGCTTTACCACCTCACCAAACAATACTGGGGCAAATGTATTACAGAGGGGGCACTGCTTTACCACCTCACCGAACAATGCTGGGGCAAATGTATTACAGAGGGGGCACTGCTTTACCACCTCACCAAACAATACTGGGGCAAATGTATTACATGGGGGGCACTGCTTTACCACCTCACCGGACAATACTGTGGCAAATGTATTACAGAAGGGGCGCTGCTTTACCACCTCACCAAACAATACTGGGGCAAATGTATTACAGAGGGGGCACTGCTTTACCACCTCACCGGACAATACTGTGGCAAATGTATTACAGAGGGGGCACTGCTTTACCACCTCACCGGACAATGCTGTCGCAAATGTATTACAGAGGGGGCACTGCTTTACCACCTTACCGGACAATACTGTGGCAAATGTATTACAGAGGGGCACTGCTTTACCACCTCACCAAACAATACTGTGGAAAATGTATTACAGAGGGGGCACTGCTTTACCACCTCACCGAACAATACTGGGGAAATATATTACAGAGGGGGCACTGCTTTACCACCTCACCAAACAATGCTGGGGCAAATGTTATACAGAGGGGGCACTGCTTTACCACCTCACCAAACAATACTGGGGCAAATGTATTACACGGGGGGCACTGCTTTACCACCTCACCGGACAATACTGTGGCAAATGTATTACAGAAGGGGCGCTGCTTTACCACCTCACCAAACAATACTGGGGCAAATGTATTACAGAGGGGGCACTGCTTTACCACCTCACCGGACAATACTGTGGCAAATGTATTACAGAGGGGGCACTGCTTTACCACCTCACCGGACAATGCTGTGGCAAATGTATTACAGAGGGGGCACTGCTTTACCACCTTACCTGACAATACTGTGGCAAATGTATTACAGAGGGGCACTGCTTTACCACCTCACCAAACAATACTGTGGAAAATGTATTACAGAGGGGGCACTGCTTTACCACCTCACCGAACAATACTGGGGAAATATATTACAGAGGGGGCACTGCTTTACCACCTCACCAAACAATGCTGGGGCAAATGTTATACAGAGGGGGCACTGCTTTACCACCTCACCGAACAATACTGGGGAAATGTATTACAGAGGGGGCACTGCTTTACCACCTCACCAAACAAGACTGGGGCAAATGTATTACAGAGGGGGCGCTGCTTTACCACCTCACTGAACAACACTGGGGCAAATGTATTACAGATGGGGCACTGCTTTACCACCTCAACGAACAATACTGTGGCAAATGTATTACAGAGTGGGCACTGCTTTACCACCTCACTGAACAACACTGTGGAAATGTATTACAGAGGGGGCACTGCTTTACCATCTCACCGAACAATACTGGGGAAATGTATTACAGAGGGGGCACTGCTTTACCACCTCACCAAACAATACTGGGGCAAATGTATTACAGAGGGGGCGCTGCTTTACCACCTCACTGAACAACACTGGGGCAAATGTACTACAGATGGGGCACTGCTTTACCACCTCAACGAACAATACTGTGGCAAATGTATTATAGAGTGAGCACTGCTTTACCACCTCACTGAACAACACTGTGGAAATGTATTACAGAGGGGGCACTGCTTTACCACCTCACCGAACAATACTGTGGAAATGTATTACAGAGGGGGCACTGCTTTACCACCTCACCAAACAAGACTGGGGCAAATGTATTACAGAGGGGGCGCTGCTTTACCACCTCACTGAACAACACTGGGGCAAATGTATTACAGATGGGGCACTGCTTTACCACCTCAACGAACAATACTGTGGCAAATGTATTACAGAGTGGGCACTGCTTTACCACCTCACTGAACAACACTGTGGAAATGTATTACAGAGGGGGCACTGCTTTACCACCTCACCGAACAATACTGTGGCAAATGTATTACAGAGGGGGCACTGCTTTACCACCTCACCAAACAATACTGGGGCAAATGTATTACAGAGGGGGCACTGCTTTACCACCTCACCGAACAATGCTGGGGCAAATGTATTACAGAGGGGGCACTGCTTTACCACCTCTCCAAACAATACTGGGGCAAATGTATTACATGGGGGGCACTGCTTTACCACCTCACCGGACAATACTGTGGCAAATGTATTACAGAAGGGGCGCTGCTTTACCACCTCACTGAACAACACTGGGGCAAATGTATTACAGATGGGGCACTGCTTTACCACCTCAACGAACAACACTGTGGAAATGTATTACAGAGGGGGCACTGCTTTACCACCTCACCGAACAATACTGTGGAAATGTATTACAGAGGGGGCACTGCTTTACCACCTCACCGAACAATACTGGGGAAATGTATTACAGAGGGGGCGCTGCTTTACCACCTCACCGAACAATACTGGGGAAATGTATTAAATAGGGGGCACTGCTTTACCACCTCACCGAACAATACTGGGGAAATGTATTACAGAGGGGGCACTGCTTTACCACCTCACCGGACAATACTGGGGCAAATGTATTGCAGAGGGGGCACTGCTTTACCACCTCACCAAACAATACTGTGGCAAATGAATTACAGAGGGGGCACTGCTTTACCACCGAACAATGCTGGGGCAAATGTTATACAGAGGGGGCACTGCTTTACCACCTCACCAAACAATACTGGGGCAAATGTATTACAGGGGGGGCACTGCTTTACCACCTCACCGGACAATACTGTGGCAAATGTATTACAGAGGGGGCACTGCTTTACCACCTCACCAAACAATACTGGGGCAAATGTATTACAGAGGGGGCACTGCTTTACCACCTCACTGAACAATACTGGGGGAAATGTATTACAGAGGGGGCGCTGCTTTACCACCTCACCGAACAATACTGGGGCAAATGTATTACAGAGGGGGCACTGCTTTACCACCGAACAATGCTGGGGCAAATGTTATACAGAAGGGGCACTGCTTTACCACCTCACCGAACAATACTGGGGCAAATATATTATAGAGGGGGCACTGCTTTACCACCTCACCGAACAATACTGGGGCAAATGTATTACAGAGGGGGCACTGCTTTACCACCTCACCGAACAATGCTGGGGCAAATGTTATACAGAGGGGGCACTGCTTTACCATCTCACCGAACAATACTGGGGAAATGTATTACAGAGGGGGCACTGCTTTACCACCTCACCAAACAATACTGGGGCAAATGTATTACAGAGGGAGCGCTGCTTTACCACCTCACTGAACAACACTGGGGCAAATGTATTACAGATGGGGCACTGCTTTACCACCTCAACGAACAATACTGTGGCAAATGTATTACAGAGTGGGCACTGCTTTACCACCTCACTGAACAACACTGTGGAAATGTATTACAGAGGGGGCACTGCTTTACCACCTCACCAAACAATACTGTGGACATGTATTACAGAAGGGGCACTGCTTTACCACCTCACCGAACAATACTGGGGAAATGTATTACAGAGGGGGCGCTGCTTTACCACCTCACCGAACAATACTGGGGAAATGTATTACAGAGGGGGCACTGCTTTACCACCTCACCGAACAATACTGGGGAAATGTATTACAGAGGGGGCACTGCTTTACCACCTCACCGGACAATACTGGGGAAATGTATTACAGAGGGGGCACTGCTTTACCACCTCACCGAACAATACTGTGGCAAATGTATTACAGAGGGGGCGCTGCTTTACCACCTCACCGAACAATACTGGGGCAAATGTATTACAGAGGGGGCACTGCTTTACCACCTCACCGAACAATACTGTGGCAAATGTATTACAGAGGGGGCACTGCTTTACCACCTCACCAAACAATACTGGAGCAAATGTATTACAGAGGGGGCACTGCTTTACCACCTCACCGAACAATGCTGGGGCAAATATATTACAGAGGGGGCACTGCTTTACCACCTCACCAAACAATACTGGGGCAAATGTATTACATGGGGGCACTGCTTTACCACCTCACCGGACAATACTGTGGCAAATGTATTACAGAAGGGGCACTGCTTTACCACCTCACCAAACAATACTGGGGCAAATGTATTACAGAGGGGGCACTGCTTTACCACCTCACCGGACAATACTGTGGCAAATGTATTACAGAGGGGGCACTGCTTTACCGCCTCACCGGACAATACTGTGGCAAATGTATTACAGAGGGGGCACTGCTTTACCACCTCACCGGACAATACTGTGGCAAATGTATTACAGAGGGGCACTGCTTTACCACCTCACCAAACAATACTGTGGAAAATGTATTACATAGGGGGCACTGCTTTACCACCCCACCGAACAATACTGGGGAAATGTATTACAGAGGGGGCACTGATTTACCACCTCACCGAACAATGCTGGGGCAAATGTTATACAGAGGGGGCACTGCTTTACCACCTCACCGAACAATACTGGGGAAATGTATTACAGAGGGGGCACTGCTTTACCACCTCACCAAACAAGACTTGGGCAAATGTATTACAGAGGGGGCACTGCTTTACCACCTCACTGAACAACACTGGGGCAAATGTATTACAGATGGGGCACTGCTTTACCACCTCAACGAACAACACTGTGGAAATGTATTACAGAGGGGGCACTGCTTTACCACCTCACCGAACAATACTGGGGAAATGTATTACAGAGGGGGCGCTGCTTTACCACCTCACCGAACAATACTGGGGCAAATGTATTACAGAGGGGGCACTGCTTTACCACCTCACCGAACAATACTGTGGCAACTGTATTACAGAGGGGGCACTGCTTTACCACCACTCCAAACAATACTTGGGCAAATGTATTACAGAGGGGGCACTGCTTTACCACCTCACCGGACAATACTGTGGCAAATGTATTACAGAGGGGGCACTGCTATACCACCTCACCAAACAATACTGTGGAAATGTATTACAGAGGGGGCACTGCTTTACCACCTCACCGAACAATACTGGGGAAATGTATTACAGAGGGGGCGCTGCTTTACCACCTCACCGAACAATACTGGGGCAAATGTATTACAGAGGGGGCACTGCTTTACCACCTCACCGAACAATACTGTGGCAACTGTATTACAGAGGGGGCACTGCTTTACCACCTCACCAAACAATACTTGGGCAAATGTATTACAGAGGGGGCACTGCTTTACCACCTCACCGGACAATACTGTGGCAAATGTATTACAGAGGGGGCACTGCTTTGCCACCTCACCAAACAATACTGGGGCAAATGTATTACAGAGGGGGCACTGCTTTACCACCTCACTGAACAATACTGGGGGAAATGTATTACAGAGGGGGCGCTGCTTTACCACCTCACCGAACAATACTGGGGCAAATGTATTACAGAGGGGGCACTGCTTTACCACCGAACAATGCTGGGGCAAATGTTATACAGAGGGGGCACTGCTTTACCACCTCACCGAACAATACTGGGGCAAATATATTATAGAGGGGGCACTGCTTTACCACCTCACCGAACAATACTGGGGCAAATGTATTACAGAGGGGGCACTGCTTTACCACCTCACCGAACAATGCTGGGGCAAATGTTATACAGAGGGGGCACTGCTTTACCATCTCACCGAACAATACTGGGGAAATGTATTACAGAGGGGGCACTGCTTTACCACCTCACCAAACAATACTGGGGCAAATGTATTACAGAGGGAGCGCTGCTTTACCACCTCACTGAACAACACTGGGGCAAATGTATTACAGATGGGGCACTGCTTTACCACCTCAACGAACAATACTGTGGCAAATGTATTACAGAGTGGGCACTGCTTTACCACCTCACTGAACAACACTGTGGAAATGTATTACAGAGGGGGCACTGCTTTACCACCTCACCAAACAAAACTGTGGAAATGTATTACAGAGGGGGCACTGCTTTACCACCTCACCGAACAATACTGGGGAAATGTATTACAGAGGGGGCGCTGCTTTACCACCTCACCGAACAATACTGGGGAAATGTATTACAGAGGGGGCACTGCTTTACCACCTCACCGAACAATACTGGGGAAATGTATTACAGAGGGGGCACTGCTTTACCACCTCACCGGACAATACTGGGGAAATGTATTACAGAGGGGGCACTGCTTTACCACCTCACCGAACAATACTGTGGCAAATGTATTACAGAGGGGGCGCTGCTTTACCACCTCACCGAACAATACTGGGGCAAATGTATTACAGAGGGGGCACTGCTTTACCACCTCACCGAACAATGCTGGGGCAAATGTATTACAGAGGGGGCACTGCTTTACCACCTCACCAAACAATACTGGGGCAAATGTATTACAGAGGGGGCACTGCTTTACCACCTCACCGAACAATGCTGGGGCAAATGTATTACAGAGGGGGCACTGCTTTACCACCTCACCAAACAATACTGGGGCAAATGTATTACATGGGGGGCACTGCTTTACCACCTCACCGGACAATACTGTGGCAAATGTATTACAAAAGGGGCGCTGCTTTACCACCTCACCAAACAATACTGGGGCAAATGTATTACAGAGGGGGCACTGCTTTACCACCTCACCGGACAATACTGTGGCAAATGTATTACAGAGGGGGCACTGCTTTACCACCTCACCAAACAATACTGGGGCAAATGTATTACAGAGGGGGCACTGCTTTACCACCTCACCGAACAATACTGTGGCAAATGTATTACAGAGGGGGCACTGCTTTACCACCTCACCAAACAATACTGGGGCAAATGTATTACAGAGGGGGCACTGCTTTACCACCTCACCGAACAATGCTGGGGCAAATGTATTACAGAGGGGGCACTGCTTTACCACCTCACCAAACAATACTGGGGCAAATGTATTACAGGGGGGACACTGCTTTACCACCTCACCGGACAATACTGTGGCAAATGTATTACAGAAGGGGCGCTGCTTTACCACCTCACCAAACAATACTGGGGCAAATGTATTACAGAGGGGGCACTGCTTTACCACCTCACCGGACAATACTATGGCAAATGTATTACAGAGGGGGCACTGCTTTACCACCTCACCCGACAATGCTGTGGCAAATGTATTACAGATGGGGCACTGCTTTACCACCTTACCGGACAATACTGTGGCAAATGTATTACAGAGGGGCACTGCTTTACCACCTCACCAAACAATACTGTGGAAAATGTATTACAGAGGGGGCACTGCTTTACCACCTCACCGAACAATACTGGGGAAATATATTACAGAGGGGGCACTGCTTTACCACCTCACCAAACAATGCTGGGGCAAATGTTATACAGAGGGGGCACTGCTTTACCACCTCACCGAACAATACTGGGGAAATGTATTACAGAGGGGGCACTGCTTTACCACCTCACCAAACAAGACTGGGGCAAATGTATTACAGAGGGGGCGCTGCTTTACCACCTCACTGAACAACACTGGGGCAAATGTATTACAGATGGGGCACTGCTTTACCACCTCAACGAACAATACTGTGGCAAATGTATTACAGAGTGGGCACTGCTTTACCACCTCACTAAACAACACTGTGGAAATGTATTACAGAGGGGGCACTGCTTTACCACCTCACCGAACAATGCTGGGGCAAATGTTATACAGAGGGGGCACTGCTTTACCATCTCACCGAACAATACTGGGGAAATGTATTACAGAGGGGGCACTGCTTTACCACCTCACCGAACAATACTGGGGAAATGTATTACAGAGGGGGCACTGCTTTACCACCTCACCGGACAATACTGGGGCAAATGTATTACAGAGGGGGCACTGCTTTACCACCTCACCGAACAATACTGTGGCAAATGTATTACAGAGGGAGCGCTGCTTTACCACCTCACCGAACAATACTGGGGCAAATGTATTACAGAGGGGGCACTGCTTTACCACCTCACCGAACAATACTGTGGCAAATGTATTACAGAGGGGGCACTGCTTTACCACCTCACCAAACAATACTGGGGCAAATGTATTACAGAGGGGGCACTGCTTTACCACCTCACCGAACAATGCTGGGGCAAATGTATTACAGAGGGGGCACTGCTTTACCACCTCACCAAACAATACTGGGGCAAATGTATTACATGGGGGGCACTGCTTTACCACCTCACCGGACAATACTGTGGCAAATGTATTACAGAAGGGGCGCTGCTTTACCACCTCACCAAACAATACTGGGGCAAATGTATTACAGAGGGGGCACTGCTTTACCACCTCACCGGACAATACTGTGGCAAATGTATTACAGAGGGGGCACTGCTTTACCACCTCACCGGACAATGCTGTCGCAAATGTATTACAGAGGGGGCACTGCTTTACCACCTTACCGGACAATACTGTGGCAAATGTATTACAGAGGGGCACTGCTTTACCACCTCACCAAACAATACTGTGGAAAATGTATTACAGAGGGGGCACTGCTTTACCACCTCACCGAACAATACTGGGGAAATATATTACAGAGGGGGCACTGCTTTACCACCTCACCAAACAATGCTGGGGCAAATGTTATACAGAGGGGGCACTGCTTTACCACCTCACCAAACAATACTGGGGCAAATGTATTACACGGGGGGCACTGCTTTACCACCTCACCGGACAATACTGTGGCAAATGTATTACAGAAGGGGCGCTGCTTTACCACCTCACCAAACAATACTGGGGCAAATGTATTACAGAGGGGGCACTGCTTTACCACCTCACCGGACAATACTGTGGCAAATGTATTACAGAGGGGGCACTGCTTTACCACCTCACCGGACAATGCTGTGGCAAATGTATTACAGAGGGGGCACTGCTTTACCACCTTACCTGACAATACTGTGGCAAATGTATTACAGAGGGGCACTGCTTTACCACCTCACCAAACAATACTGTGGAAAATGTATTACAGAGGGGGCACTGCTTTACCACCTCACCGAACAATACTGGGGAAATATATTACAGAGGGGGCACTGCTTTACCACCTCACCAAACAATGCTGGGGCAAATGTTATACAGAGGGGGCACTGCTTTACCACCTCACCGAACAATACTGGGGAAATGTATTACAGAGGGGGCACTGCTTTACCACCTCACCAAACAAGACTGGGGCAAATGTATTACAGAGGGGGCGCTGCTTTACCACCTCACTGAACAACACTGGGGCAAATGTATTACAGATGGGGCACTGCTTTACCACCTCAACGAACAATACTGTGGCAAATGTATTACAGAGTGGGCACTGCTTTACCACCTCACTGAACAACACTGTGGAAATGTATTACAGAGGGGGCACTGCTTTACCATCTCACCGAACAATACTGGGGAAATGTATTACAGAGGGGGCACTGCTTTACCACCTCACCAAACAATACTGGGGCAAATGTATTACAGAGGGGGCGCTGCTTTACCACCTCACTGAACAACACTGGGGCAAATGTACTACAGATGGGGCACTGCTTTACCACCTCAACGAACAATACTGTGGCAAATGTATTATAGAGTGAGCACTGCTTTACCACCTCACTGAACAACACTGTGGAAATGTATTACAGAGGGGGCACTGCTTTACCACCTCACCGAACAATACTGTGGAAATGTATTACAGAGGGGGCACTGCTTTACCACCTCACCAAACAAGACTGGGGCAAATGTATTACAGAGGGGGCGCTGCTTTACCACCTCACTGAACAACACTGGGGCAAATGTATTACAGATGGGGCACTGCTTTACCACCTCAACGAACAATACTGTGGCAAATGTATTACAGAGTGGGCACTGCTTTACCACCTCACTGAACAACACTGTGGAAATGTATTACAGAGGGGGCACTGCTTTACCACCTCACCGAACAATACTGTGGCAAATGTATTACAGAGGGGGCACTGCTTTACCACCTCACCAAACAATACTGGGGCAAATGTATTACAGAGGGGGCACTGCTTTACCACCTCACCGAACAATGCTGGGGCAAATGTATTACAGAGGGGGCACTGCTTTACCACCTCTCCAAACAATACTGGGGCAAATGTATTACATGGGGGGCACTGCTTTACCACCTCACCGGACAATACTGTGGCAAATGTATTACAGAAGGGGCGCTGCTTTACCACCTCACTGAACAACACTGGGGCAAATGTATTACAGATGGGGCACTGCTTTACCACCTCAACGAACAACACTGTGGAAATGTATTACAGAGGGGGCACTGCTTTACCACCTCACCGAACAATACTGTGGAAATGTATTACAGAGGGGGCACTGCTTTACCACCTCACCGAACAATACTGGGGAAATGTATTACAGAGGGGGCGCTGCTTTACCACCTCACCGAACAATACTGGGGAAATGTATTAAATAGGGGGCACTGCTTTACCACCTCACCGAACAATACTGGGGAAATGTATTACAGAGGGGGCACTGCTTTACCACCTCACCGGACAATACTGGGGCAAATGTATTGCAGAGGGGGCACTGCTTTACCACCTCACCAAACAATACTGTGGCAAATGAATTACAGAGGGGGCACTGCTTTACCACCGAACAATGCTGGGGCAAATGTTATACAGAGGGGGCACTGCTTTACCACCTCACCAAACAATACTGGGGCAAATGTATTACAGGGGGGGCACTGCTTTACCACCTCACCGGACAATACTGTGGCAAATGTATTACAGAGGGGGCACTGCTTTACCACCTCACCAAACAATACTGGGGCAAATGTATTACAGAGGGGGCACTGCTTTACCACCTCACTGAACAATACTGGGGGAAATGTATTACAGAGGGGGCGCTGCTTTACCACCTCACCGAACAATACTGGGGCAAATGTATTACAGAGGGGGCACTGCTTTACCACCGAACAATGCTGGGGCAAATGTTATACAGAAGGGGCACTGCTTTACCACCTCACCGAACAATACTGGGGCAAATATATTATAGAGGGGGCACTGCTTTACCACCTCACCGAACAATACTGGGGCAAATGTATTACAGAGGGGGCACTGCTTTACCACCTCACCGAACAATGCTGGGGCAAATGTTATACAGAGGGGGCACTGCTTTACCATCTCACCGAACAATACTGGGGAAATGTATTACAGAGGGGGCACTGCTTTACCACCTCACCAAACAATACTGGGGCAAATGTATTACAGAGGGAGCGCTGCTTTACCACCTCACTGAACAACACTGGGGCAAATGTATTACAGATGGGGCACTGCTTTACCACCTCAACGAACAATACTGTGGCAAATGTATTACAGAGTGGGCACTGCTTTACCACCTCACTGAACAACACTGTGGAAATGTATTACAGAGGGGGCACTGCTTTACCACCTCACCAAACAATACTGTGGACATGTATTACAGAAGGGGCACTGCTTTACCACCTCACCGAACAATACTGGGGAAATGTATTACAGAGGGGGCGCTGCTTTACCACCTCACCGAACAATACTGGGGAAATGTATTACAGAGGGGGCACTGCTTTACCACCTCACCGAACAATACTGGGGAAATGTATTACAGAGGGGGCACTGCTTTACCACCTCACCGGACAATACTGGGGAAATGTATTACAGAGGGGGCACTGCTTTACCACCTCACCGAACAATACTGTGGCAAATGTATTACAGAGGGGGCGCTGCTTTACCACCTCACCGAACAATACTGGGGCAAATGTATTACAGAGGGGGCACTGCTTTACCACCTCACCGAACAATACTGTGGCAAATGTATTACAGAGGGGGCACTGCTTTACCACCTCACCAAACAATACTGGAGCAAATGTATTACAGAGGGGGCACTGCTTTACCACCTCACCGAACAATGCTGGGGCAAATATATTACAGAGGGGGCACTGCTTTACCACCTCACCAAACAATACTGGGGCAAATGTATTACATGGGGGCACTGCTTTACCACCTCACCGGACAATACTGTGGCAAATGTATTACAGAAGGGGCACTGCTTTACCACCTCACCAAACAATACTGGGGCAAATGTATTACAGAGGGGGCACTGCTTTACCACCTCACCGGACAATACTGTGGCAAATGTATTACAGAGGGGGCACTGCTTTACCGCCTCACCGGACAATACTGTGGCAAATGTATTACAGAGGGGGCACTGCTTTACCACCTCACCGGACAATACTGTGGCAAATGTATTACAGAGGGGCACTGCTTTACCACCTCACCAAACAATACTGTGGAAAATGTATTACATAGGGGGCACTGCTTTACCACCCCACCGAACAATACTGGGGAAATGTATTACAGAGGGGGCACTGATTTACCACCTCACCGAACAATGCTGGGGCAAATGTTATACAGAGGGGGCACTGCTTTACCACCTCACCGAACAATACTGGGGAAATGTATTACAGAGGGGGCACTGCTTTACCACCTCACCAAACAAGACTTGGGCAAATGTATTACAGAGGGGGCACTGCTTTACCACCTCACTGAACAACACTGGGGCAAATGTATTACAGATGGGGCACTGCTTTACCACCTCAACGAACAACACTGTGGAAATGTATTACAGAGGGGGCACTGCTTTACCACCTCACCGAACAATACTGGGGAAATGTATTACAGAGGGGGCGCTGCTTTACCACCTCACCGAACAATACTGGGGCAAATGTATTACAGAGGGGGCACTGCTTTACCACCTCACCGAACAATACTGTGGCAACTGTATTACAGAGGGGGCACTGCTTTACCACCACTCCAAACAATACTTGGGCAAATGTATTACAGAGGGGGCACTGCTTTACCACCTCACCGGACAATACTGTGGCAAATGTATTACAGAGGGGGCACTGCTATACCACCTCACCAAACAATACTGTGGAAATGTATTACAGAGGGGGCACTGCTTTACCACCTCACCGAACAATACTGGGGAAATGTATTACAGAGGGGGCGCTGCTTTACCACCTCACCGAACAATACTGGGGCAAATGTATTACAGAGGGGGCACTGCTTTACCACCTCACCGAACAATACTGTGGCAACTGTATTACAGAGGGGGCACTGCTTTACCACCTCACCAAACAATACTTGGGCAAATGTATTACAGAGGGGGCACTGCTTTACCACCTCACCGGACAATACTGTGGCAAATGTATTACAGAGGGGGCACTGCTTTGCCACCTCACCAAACAATACTGGGGCAAATGTATTACAGAGGGGGCACTGCTTTACCACCTCACTGAACAATACTGGGGGAAATGTATTACAGAGGGGGCGCTGCTTTACCACCTCACCGAACAATACTGGGGCAAATGTATTACAGAGGGGGCACTGCTTTACCACCGAACAATGCTGGGGCAAATGTTATACAGAGGGGGCACTGCTTTACCACCTCACCGAACAATACTGGGGCAAATATATTATAGAGGGGGCACTGCTTTACCACCTCACCGAACAATACTGGGGCAAATGTATTACAGAGGGGGCACTGCTTTACCACCTCACCGAACAATGCTGGGGCAAATGTTATACAGAGGGGGCACTGCTTTACCATCTCACCGAACAATACTGGGGAAATGTATTACAGAGGGGGCACTGCTTTACCACCTCACCAAACAATACTGGGGCAAATGTATTACAGAGGGAGCGCTGCTTTACCACCTCACTGAACAACACTGGGGCAAATGTATTACAGATGGGGCACTGCTTTACCACCTCAACGAACAATACTGTGGCAAATGTATTACAGAGTGGGCACTGCTTTACCACCTCACTGAACAACACTGTGGAAATGTATTACAGAGGGGGCACTGCTTTACCACCTCACCAAACAAAACTGTGGAAATGTATTACAGAGGGGGCACTGCTTTACCACCTCACCGAACAATACTGGGGAAATGTATTACAGAGGGGGCGCTGCTTTACCACCTCACCGAACAATACTGGGGAAATGTATTACAGAGGGGGCACTGCTTTACCACCTCACCGAACAATACTGGGGAAATGTATTACAGAGGGGGCACTGCTTTACCACCTCACCGGACAATACTGGGGAAATGTATTACAGAGGGGGCACTGCTTTACCACCTCACCGAACAATACTGTGGCAAATGTATTACAGAGGGGGCGCTGCTTTACCACCTCACCGAACAATACTGGGGCAAATGTATTACAGAGGGGGCACTGCTTTACCACCTCACCGAACAATACTGTGGCAAATGTATATCAGAGGGGGCACTGCTTTACCACCTCACCAAACAATACTGGAGCAAATGTATTACAGAGGGGGCACTGCTTTACCACCTCACCGAACAATGCTGGGGCAAATATATTACAGAGGGGGCACTGCTTTACCACCTCACCAAACAATACTGGGGCAAATGTATTACATGGGGGCACTGCTTTACCACCTCACCGGACAATACTGTGGCAAATGTATTACAGAAGGGGCACTGCTTTACCACCTCACCAAACAATACTGGGGCAAATGTATTACAGAGGGGGCACTGCTTTACCACCTCACTGAACAACACTGGGGCAAATGTATTACAGATGGGGCACTGCTTTACCACCTCAACGAACAACACTGTGGAAATGTATTACAGAGGGGGCACTGCTTTACCACCTCACCGAACAATACTGTGGAAATGTATTACAGAGGGGGCACTGCTTTACCACCTCACCGAACAATACTGGGGAAATGTATTACAGAGGGGGCGCTGCTTTACCACCTCACCGAACAATACTGGGGAAATGTATTACAGAGAGGGCACTGCTTTACCACCTCACCGAACAATACTGGGGAAATGTATTACAGAGGGGGCACTGCTTTACCACGTCACCGGACAATACTGGGGCAAATGTATTACAGAGGGGGCACTGCTTTACCACCTCACCGAACAATACTGTGGCAAATGTATTACAGAGGGGGCGCTGCTTTACCACCTCACCGAACAATACTGGGGCAAATGTATTACAGAGGTGGCACTGCTTTTCCACCTCACCTAACAATACTGTGGTAAAAATGTATTACAGAGGGGGCACTGCTTTACCACCTCACCAAACAATACTGGAGCAAATGTATTACAGAGGGGGCACTGCTTTACCACCTCACCGAACAATGCTGGGGCAAATATATTACAGAGGGGGCACTGCTTTACCACCTCACCAAACAATACTGGGGCAAATGTATTACATGGGGGGCACTGCTTTACCACCTCACCGGACAATACTGTGGCAAATGTATAACAGAAGGGGCACTGCTTTACCACCTCACCAAACAATACTGGGGCAAATGTATTACAGAGGGGGCACTGCTTTACCACCTCACCGGACAATACTGTGGCAATTGTATTACAGAGAGGCACTGCTTTACCACCTCACCAAACAATACTGTGGAAAATGTATTACAGAGGGGGCACTGCTTTACCACCCCACCGAACAATACTGGGGAAATGTATTACAGAGGGGGCACTGCTTTACCACCTCACCGAACAATGCTGGGGCAAATGTTATACAGAGGGGGCACTGCTTTACCACCTCACCGAACAATACTGGGGAAATGTATTACAGAGGGGGCACTGCTTTACCACCTCACCAAACAAGACTTGGGCAAATGTATTACAGAGGGGGCACTGCTTTACCACCTCACTGAACAACACTGGGGCAAATGTATTACAGATGGGGCACTGCTTTACCACCTCAACGAACAACACTGTGGAAATGTATTACAGAGGGGGCACTGCTTTACCACCTCACCGAACAATACTGTGGAAATGTATTACAGAGGGGGCACTGCTTTACCACCTCACCGAACAATACTGGGGAAATGTATTACAGAGGGGGCGCTGCTTTACCACCTCACCGAACAATACTGGGGAAATGTATTAAATAGGGGGCACTGCTTTACCACCTCACCGAACAATACTGGGGAAATGTATTACAGAGGGGGCACTGCTTTACCACCTCACCGGACAATACTGGGGCAAATGTATTGCAGAGGGGGCACTGCTTTACCACCTCACCGAACAATACTGTGGCAAATGTATTACAGAGGGGGCGCTGCTTTACCACCTCACCGAACAATACTGGGGCAAATGTATTACAGAGGGGGCACTGCTTTACCACCTCACCGAACAATGCTGGGGCAAATGTAGTACAGAGGGGGCACTGCTTTACCACCTCACCAAACAATACTGGGGCAAATGTATTACAGGGGGGGCACTGCTTTACCACCTCACCGGACAATACTGTGGCAAATGTATTACAGAGGGGGCACTGCTTTACCACCTCACCAAACAATGCTGGGGCAAATGTTATACAGAGGGGGCACTGCTTTACCACCTCACCGAACAATGCTGGGGCAAATGTTATACAGAGGGGGCACTGCTTTACCACCTCACCGAACAATACTGGGGCAAATGTATTACAGAGGGGGCACTGCTTTACCACCTCACCGAACAATACTGGGGCAAATGTATTACAGAGGGGGCACTGCTTTACCACCTCACCGAACAATGCTGGGGCAAATGTTATACAGAGGGGGCACTGCTTTACCATCTCACCGAATAATACTGGGGAAATGCATTACAGAGGGGGCACTGCTTTACCACCTCACCAAACAATACTGGGGCAAATGTATTACAGAGGGGGCGCTGCTTTACCACCTCACTGAACAACACTGGGGCAAATGTATTACAGAGGGGGCACTGCTTTACCACCTCACCGAACAATGCTGTGGCAAATGTATTACAGAGTGGGCACTGCTTTACCACCTCACCGAACAACACTGTGGAAATGTATTACAGAGGGGGCACTGCTTTACCACCTCACCGAACAATACTGTGGAAATGTATTACAGAGGGGGCACTGCTTTACCACCTCACCGAACAATACTGGGGAAATGTATTACAGAGGGGGCGCTGCTTTACTACCTCACCGAACAATACTGGGGAAATGTATTACAGAGGGGGCGCTGCTTTACCACCTCACCGAACAATACTGGGGAAATGTATTACAGAGGGGGCACTGCTTTACCACCTCACCGGACAATACTGTGGCAAATGTATTACAGAGGGGGCACTGCTTTACCACCTCACCGGACAATACTGTGGCAAATGTATTACAGAGGGGGCACTGCTTTACCACCTCACCGGACAATACTGTGGCAAATGTATTACAGAGGGGGCACTGCTTTACCACCTCACCGGACAATACTGTGGCAAATGTATTACAGAGGGGGCACTGCTTTACCACCTCACCAAACAATACTGTGGAAAATGTATTACAGAGGGGGCACTGCTTTACCACCACACCGAACAATACTGGGGAAATGTATTACAGAAGGGGCACTGCTTTACCACCTCACCGAACAATACTGGGGAAATGTATTACAGAGGGGGCGCTGCTTTACCACCTCACCGAACAATACTGGGGAAATGTATTACAGAGGGGGCACTGCTTTACCACCTCACCGAACAATACTGGGGAAATGTATTACAGAGGGGGCACTGCTTTACCACCTCACCGGACAATACTGGGGCAAATGTATTACAGAGGGGGCGCTGCTTTACCACCTCACCGAACAATACTGGGGAAATGTATTACAGAGGGGGCACTGCTTTACCACTTCACCGGACAATACTGGGGCAAATGTATTACAGAGGGGGCACTGCTTTACCACCTCACTGAACAATACTGTGGCAAATGTATTACAGAGGGGGCGCTGCTTTACCACCTCACCGAACAATACTGGGGCAAATGTATTACAGAGGTGTCACTGCTTTACCACCTCACCGAACAATACTGTGGCAAATGTATTACAGAGGGGGCACTGCTTTACCACCTCACCAAACAATACTGGGGCAAATGTATTACAGAGGGGGCGCTGCTTTACCACCTCACCGAACAATACTGGGGCAAATGTATTACAGAGGGGGCACTGCTTTACCACCGAACAATGCTGGGGCATATGTTATACAGAGAGGGCACTGCTTTACCACCTCACCGAACAATACTGGGGCAAATATATTATAGAGGGGGCACTGCTTTACCACCTCACCGAACAATGCTGGGGCAAATGTTATACAGAGAGGGCACTGCTTTACCACCTCACCGAACAATACTGGGGCAAATATATTATAGAGGGGGCACTGCTTTACCACCTCACCGAACAATACTGGGGCAAATGTATTACAGAGGGGGCACTGCTTTACCACCTCACCGAACAATACTGGGGAAATGTATTACAGAGGGGGCGCTGCTTTACCACCTCACCGAACAATACTGGGGAAATTTATTACAGAGGGGGCGCTGCTTTACCACCTCACCGAACAATACTGGGGAAATGTATTACAGAGGGGGCACTGCTTTACCACCTCACCGGACAATACTGGGGCAAATGTATTACAGAGGGGGCGCTGCTTTACCACCTCACCGAACAATACTGGGGAAATGTATTACAGAGGGGGCACTGCTTTACCACCTCACCGGACAATACTGGGGCAAATGTATTACAGAGGGGGCGCTGCTTTACCACCTCACCGAACAATACTGGGGAAATGTATTACAGAGGGGGCACTGCTTTACCACTTCACCGGACAATACTGGGGCAAATGTATTACAGAGGGGGCACTGCTTTACCACCTCACTGAACAATACTGTGGCAAATGTATTACAGAGGGGGCGCTGCTTTACCACCTCACCGAACAATACTGGGGCAAATGTATTACAGAGGTGTCACTGCTTTACCACCTCACCGAACAATACTGTGGCAAATGTATTACAGAGGGGGCACTGCTTTACCACCTCACCAAACAATACTGGGGCAAATGTATTACAGAGGGGGCGCTGCTTTACCACCTCACCGAACAATACTGGGGCAAATGTATTACAGAGGGGGCACTGCTTTACCACCGAACAATGCTGGGGCATATGTTATACAGAGAGGGCACTGCTTTACCACCTCACCGAACAATACTGGGGCAAATATATTATAGAGGGGGCACTGCTTTACCACCTCACCGAACAATGCTGGGGCAAATGTTATACAGAGAGGGCACTGCTTTACCACCTCACCGAACAATACTGGGGCAAATATATTATAGAGGGGGCACTGCTTTACCACCTCACCGAACAATACTGGGGCAAATGTATTACAGAGGGGGCACTGCTTTACCACCTCACCGAACAATACTGGGGAAATGTATTACAGAGGGGGCGCTGCTTTACCACCTCACCGAACAATACTGGGGAAATTTATTACAGAGGGGGCACTGCTTTACCACCTCACCAAACAATACTGGGGCAAATGTATTACAGAGGGGGCACTGCTTTACCACCTCACCGAACAATGCTTGGGCAAATGTATTACAGAGGGGGCACTGCTTTACCACCTCACCAAACAATACTGGGGCAAATGTATTACAGGGGGGGCACTGCTTTACCACCTCACCGGACAATACTGTGGCAAATGTATTACAGAGGGGGCACTGCTTTACCACCTCACCAAACAATGCTGGGGCAAATGTTATACAGAGGGGGCACTGCTTTACCACCTCACCGAACAATGCTGGGGCAAATGTTATACAGAGGGGGCACTGCTTTACCACCTCACCGAACAATACTGGGGCAAATGTATTACAGAGGGGGCACTGCTTTACCACCTCACCGAACAATACTGGGGCAAATGTATTACAGAGGGGGCACTGCTTTACCACCTCACCGAACAATGCTGGGGCAAATGTTATACAGAGGGGGCACTGCTTTACCATCTCACCGAACAATACTGGGGAAATGCATTACAGAGGGGGCACTGCTTTACCACCTCACCAAACAATACTGGGGCAAATGTATTACAGAGGGGGCGCTGCTTTACCACCTCACTGAACAACACTGGGGCAAATGTATTACAGAGGGGGCACTGCTTTACCACCTCACCGAACAATGCTGTGGCAAATGTATTACAGAGTGGGCACTGCTTTACCACCTCACCGAACAACACTGTGGAAATGTATTACAGAGGGGGCACTGCTTTACCACCTCACCGAACAATACTGTGGAAATGTATTACAGAGGGGGCACTGCTTTACCACCTCACCGAACAATACTGGGGAAATGTATTACAGAGGGGGCGCTGCTTTACTACCTCACCGAACAATACTGGGGAAATGTATTACAGAGGGGGCGCTGCTTTACCACCTCACCGAACAATACTGGGGAAATGTATTACAGAGGGGGCACTGCTTTACCACCTCACCGGACAATACTGTGGCAAATGTATTACAGAGGGGGCACTGCTTTACCACCTCACCGGATAATACTGTGGCAAATGTATTACAGAAGGGGCACTGCTTTACCACCTCACCGGACAATACTGTGGCAAATGTATTACAGAGGGGGCACTGCTTTACCACCTCACCGAACAATACTGGGGAAATGTATTACAGAGGGGGCACTGCTTTACCACCTCACCGGACAATACTGGGGCAAATGTATTACAGAGGGGGCGCTGCTTTACCACCTCACCGAACAATACTGGGGAAATGTATTACAGAGGGGGCACTGCTTTACCACTTCACCGGACAATACTGGGGCAAATGTATTACAGAGGGGGCACTGCTTTACCACCTCACTGAACAATACTGTGGCAAATGTATTACAGAGGGGGCGCTGCTTTACCACCTCACCGAACAATACTGGGGCAAATGTATTACAGAGGTGTCACTGCTTTACCACCTCACCGAACAATACTGTGGCAAATGTATTACAGAGGGGGCACTGCTTTACCACCTCACCAAACAATACTGGGGCAAATGTATTACAGAGGGGGCGCTGCTTTACCACCTCACCGAACAATACTGGGGCAAATGTATTACAGAGGGGGCACTGCTTTACCACC
Source organism: Pseudophryne corroboree (assembly GCF_028390025.1). Taxonomy (NCBI): domain Eukaryota; kingdom Metazoa; phylum Chordata; class Amphibia; order Anura; family Myobatrachidae; genus Pseudophryne; species Pseudophryne corroboree. Next base: position 203,174 of record NW_026970293.1, on the reverse strand, counting down.
GAACAATGCTGGGGCATATGTTATACAGAGAGGGCACTGCTTTACCACCTCACCGAACAATACTGGGGCAAATATATTATAGAGGGGGCACTGCTTTACCACCTCACCGAACAATGCTGGGGCAAATGTTATACAGAGAGGGCACTGCTTTACCACCTCACCGAACAATACTGGGGCAAATATATTATAGAGGGGGCACTGCTTTACCACCTCACCGAACAATACTGGGGCAAATGTATTACAGAGGGGGCACTGCTTTACCACCTCACCGAACAATACTGGGGAAATGTATTACAGAGGGGGCGCTGCTTTACCACCTCACCGAACAATACTGGGGAAATTTATTACAGAGGGGGCGCTGCTTTACCACCTCACCGAACAATACTGGGGAAATGTATTACAGAGGGGGCACTGCTTTACCACCTCACCGAACAATACTGGGGAAATGTATTACAGAGGGGGCACTGCTTTACCACCTCACCGGACAATACTGGGGCAAATGTATTACAGAGGGGGCGCTGCTTTACCACCTCACCGAACAATACTGGGGAAATGTATTACAGAGGGGGCACTGCTTTACCACCTCACCGGACAATACTGGGGCAAATGTATTACAGAGGGGGCGCTGCTTTACCACCTCACCGAACAATACTGGGGAAATGTATTACAGAGGGGGCACTGCTTTACCACTTCACCGGACAATACTGGGGCAAATGTATTACAGAGGGGGCACTGCTTTACCACCTCACTGAACAATACTGTGGCAAATGTATTACAGAGGGGGCGCTGCTTTACCACCTCACCGAACAATACTGGGGCAAATGTATTACAGAGGTGTCACTGCTTTACCACCTCACCGAACAATACTGTGGCAAATGTATTACAGAGGGGGCACTGCTTTACCACCTCACCAAACAATACTGGGGCAAATGTATTACAGAGGGGGCGCTGCTTTACCACCTCACCGAACAATACTGGGGCAAATGTATTACAGAGGGGGCACTGCTTTACCACCGAACAATGCTGGGGCATATGTTATACAGAGAGGGCACTGCTTTACCACCTCACCGAACAATACTGGGGCAAATATATTATAGAGGGGGCACTGCTTTACCACCTCACCGAACAATGCTGGGGCAAATGTTATACAGAGAGGGCACTGCTTTACCACCTCACCGAACAATACTGGGGCAAATATATTATAGAGGGGGCACTGCTTTACCACCTCACCGAACAATACTGGGGCAAATGTATTACAGAGGGGGCACTGCTTTACCACCTCACCGAACAATACTGGGGAAATGTATTACAGAGGGGGCGCTGCTTTACCACCTCACCGAACAATACTGGGGAAATTTATTACAGAGGGGGCACTGCTTTACCACCTCACCAAACAATACTGGGGCAAATGTATTACAGAGGGGGCACTGCTTTACCACCTCACCGAACAATGCTTGGGCAAATGTATTACAGAGGGGGCACTGCTTTACCACCTCACCAAACAATACTGGGGCAAATGTATTACAGGGGGGGCACTGCTTTACCACCTCACCGGACAATACTGTGGCAAATGTATTACAGAGGGGGCACTGCTTTACCACCTCACCAAACAATGCTGGGGCAAATGTTATACAGAGGGGGCACTGCTTTACCACCTCACCGAACAATGCTGGGGCAAATGTTATACAGAGGGGGCACTGCTTTACCACCTCACCGAACAATACTGGGGCAAATGTATTACAGAGGGGGCACTGCTTTACCACCTCACCGAACAATACTGGGGCAAATGTATTACAGAGGGGGCACTGCTTTACCACCTCACCGAACAATGCTGGGGCAAATGTTATACAGAGGGGGCACTGCTTTACCATCTCACCGAACAATACTGGGGAAATGCATTACAGAGGGGGCACTGCTTTACCACCTCACCAAACAATACTGGGGCAAATGTATTACAGAGGGGACGCTGCTTTACCACCTCACTGAACAACACTGGGGCAAATGTATTACAGAGGGGGCACTGCTTTACCACCTCACCGAACAATGCTGTGGCAAATGTATTACAGAGTGGGCACTGCTTTACCACCTCACCGAACAACACTGTGGAAATGTATTACAGAGGGGGCACTGCTTTACCACCTCACCGAACAATACTGTGGAAATGTATTACAGAGGGGGCACTGCTTTACCACCTCACCGAACAATACTGGGGAAATGTATTACAGAGGGGGCGCTGCTTTACTACCTCACCGAACAATACTGGGGAAATGTATTACAGAGGGGGCGCTGCTTTACCACCTCACCGAACAATACTGGGGAAATGTATTACAGAGGGGGCACTGCTTTACCACCTCACCGGACAATACTGTGGCAAATGTATTACAGAGGGGGCACTGCTTTACCACCTCACCGGATAATACTGTGGCAAATGTATTACAGAAGGGGCACTGCTTTACCACCTCACCGGACAATACTGTGGCAAATGTATTACAGAGGGGGCACTGCTTTACCACCTCACCGGACAATACTGTGGCAAATGTATTACAGAGGGGGCACTGCTTTACCACCTCACCAAACAATACTGTGGAAAATGTATTACAGAGGGGGCACTGCTTTACCACCACACCGAACAATACTGGGGAAATGTATTACAGAAGGGGCACTGCTTTACCACCTCACCGAACAATACTGGGGAAATGTATTACAGAGGGGGCGCTGCTTTACCACCTCACCGAACAATACTGGGGAAATGTATTACAGAGGGGGCACTGCTTTACCACCTCACCGAACAATACTGGGGAAATGTATTACAGAGGGGGCTCTGCTTTACCACCTCACCGGACAATACTGGGGCAAATGTATTACAGAGGGGGCGCTGCTTTACCACCTCACCGAACAATACTGGGGAAATGTATTACAGAGGGGGCACTGCTTTACCACTTCACCGGACAATACTGGGGCAAATGTATTACAGAGGGGGCACTGCTTTACCACCTCACTGAACAATACTGTGGCAAATGTATTAAAGAGGGGGCGCTGCTTTACCACCTCACCGAACAATACTGGGGCAAATGTATTACAGAGGGGTCACTGCTTTACCACCTCACCGAACAATACTGTGGCAAATGTATTACAGAGGGGGCACTGCTTTACCACCTCACCAAACAATACTGGGGCAAATGTATTACAGAGGGGGCGCTGCTTTACCACCTCACCGAACAATACTGGGGCAAATGTATTACAGAGGGGGCACTGCTTTACCACCGAACAATGCTGGGGCAAATGTTATACAGAGAGGGCACTGCTTTACCACCTCACCGAACAATACTGGGGAAATGTATTACAGAGGGGGCACTGCTTTACCACCTCACCGGACAATACTGGGGCAAATATATTATAGAGGGGGCACTGCTTTACCACCTCACCGAACAATGCTGGGGCAAATGTTATACAGAGAGGGCACTGCTTTACCACCTCACCGAACAATACTGGGGCAAATATATTATAGAGGGGGCACTGCTTTACCACCTCACCGAACAATACTGGGGCAAATGTATTACAGAGGGGGCACTGCTTTACCACCTCACCGAACAATACTGGGGAAATGTATTACAGAGGGGGCGCTGCTTTACCACCTCACCGAACAATACTGGGGAAATTTATTACAGAGGGGGCACTGCTTTACCACCTCACCGAACAATACTGGGGAAATGTATTACAGAGGGGGCACTGCTTTACCACCTCACCGGACAATACTGGGGCAAATGTATTACAGAGGGGGCGCTGCTTTACCACCTCACCGAACAATACTGTGGCAAATGTATTACAGAGGGGGCGCTGCTTTACCACCTCACCGAACAATACTGGGGCAAATGTATTACAGAGGGGGCACTGCTTTACCACCTCACCGAACAATACTGTGGCAAATGTATTACAGAGGGGGCACTGCTTTACCACCTCACCAAACAATACTGGGGCAAATGTATTACAGAGGGGGCACTGCTTTACCACCTCACCGAACAATGCTGGGGCAAATGTATTACAGAGGGGGCACTGCTTTACCACCTCACCAAACAATACTGGGGCAAATGTATTACAGGGGGGGCACTGCTTTACCACCTCACCGGACAATACTGTGGCAAATGTATTACAGAAGGGGCACTGCTTTACCACCTCACCAAACAATACTGGGGCAAATGTATTACAGAGGGGGCACTGCTTTACCACCTCACCGGACAATACTGTGGCAAATGTATTACAGAAGGGGCACTGCTTTACCACCTCACCAAACAATACTGGGGCAAATGTATTACAGAGGGGGCACTGCTTTACCACCTCACCGGACAATACTGTGGCAAATGTATTACAGAGGGGGCACTGCTTTACCACCTCACCGGACAATACTGTGGCAAATGTATTACAGAGGGGGCACTGCTTTACCACCCCACCGGACAATACTGTGGCAAATGTATTACAGAGGGGCACTGCTTTACCACCTCACCAAACAATACTGTGGAAAATGTATTACAGAGGGGGCACTGCTTTACCACCTCACCGAACAATACTGGGGAAATGTATTACAGAGGGGGCACTGCTTTACCACCTCACCGAACAATACTGTCGAAATGTATTACAGAGGGGGCACTGCTTTAACACCTCACCGAACAATACTGGGGCAAATGTATTACAGAAGGGGCACTGCTTTACCACCTCACCAAACAATACTGGGGCAAATGTATTACAGAGGGGGCACTGCTTTACCACCTCACCGGACAATACTGTGGCAAATGTATTACAGAGGGGGCACTGCTTTACAACCTCACCGGACAATACTGTGGCAAATGTATTACAGAGGGGGCACTGCTTTACCACCTCACCGGACAATACTGTGGCAAATGTATTACAGAGGGGCACTGCTTTACCACCTCACCAAACAATACTGTGGAAAATGTATTACAGAGGGGGCACTGCTTTACCACCTCACCGAACAATACTGGGGAAATGTATTACAGAGGGGGAACTGCTTTACCACCTCACCGAACAATACTGGGGAAATGTATTACAGAGGGGGCACTGCTTTACCACCTCACCGGACAATACTGGGGCAAATGTATTACAGAGGGGGCACTGCTTTACCACCTCACCGAACAATACTGTGGCAAATGTATTACAGAGGGGGCGCTGCTTTACCACCTCACCGAACAATACTGGGGTAAATGTATTACAGAGGGGGCACTGCTTTACCACTTCACCGAACAATACTGTGGCAAATGTATTACAGAGGGGGCACTGCTTTACCACCTCACCAAACAATACTGGGGCAAATGTATTACAGAGGGGGCACTGCTTTACCACCTCACCAAACAATACTGGGGCAAATGTATTACAGGGGGGGCACTGCTTTACCACCTCACCGGACAATACTGTGGCAAATGTATTACAGAGGGGGCACTGCTTTACCACCTCACCGGACAATACTGTGGCAAATGTATTACAGAGGGGGCACTGCTTTACCACCTCACCAAACAATACTGTGGAAAATGTATTACAGAGGGGGCACTGCTTTACCACCTCACCGAACAATACTGGGGAAATGTATTACAGAGGGGGCACTGCTTTAACACCTCACCGAACAATGCTGGGGCAAATGTTATACAGAGGGGGCACTGCTTTACCACCTCACCGAACAATACTGGGGCAAATGTATTACAGAGGGGGCACTGCTTTACCACCTCACCGAACAATACTGTGGCAAATGTGTTACAGAGGGGGCACTGCTTTACCACCTCACCGGACAATACTGGGGCAAATGTATTACAGAGGGGGCACTGCTTTACCACCTCACCAAACAATACTGGGGCAAATGTTTTACAGAGGGGGCACTGCTTTACCACCTCACTGAACAACACTGTGGAAATGTATTACAGAGGGGGCACTGCTTTACCACCTCACCGAACAATACTGTGGAAATGTATTACAGAGGGGGCACTGCTTTACCACCTCACCGAACAATACTGGGGAAATGTATTACAGAGGGCCACTGCTTTACCACCTCACCGAACAATACTGGGGAAATGTATTACAGAGGGGGCACTGCTTTACCACCTCACCGGACAATACTGTGGCAAATGTTTTACAGAGTGGGCACTGCTTTACCACCTCACCGGACAATACTGTGGCAAATGTATTACAGAGGGGGCACTGCTTTACCACCTCACCAAACAATACTGTGGCAAATGTATTACAGAGGGGGCACTGCTTTACCACCTCACCGAGCAATACTGGGGAAATGCATTACAGAGGGGGCACTGCTTTACCACCTCACCGAACAATGCTGGGGCAAATGTATTACAGAGGGGGCACTGCTTTACCACCTCACCAAACAATACTGGGGCAAATGTATTACAGAGGGGGCACTGCTTTACCACCTGACCGAACAATACTGGGGCAAATGTATTACAGAGGGGGCACTGCTTTACCACCTCACCGAACAATACTGTGGCAAATGTATTACAGAGGGGGCACTGGTTTACCACCTCACCAAACAATACTGTGGCAAATGTAATACAGAGGGGGCACTGCTTTACCACCTCACCGAACAATACTGGGGAAATGTATTACAGAGGGGGCACTGCTTTACCACCTCACCGAACAATGCTGGGGCAAATGTATTACAGAGGGGGCACTGCTTTTCCACCTCACCAAACAATACTGGGGCAAATGTATTACAGAGGGGGCACTGCTTTACCACCGAACAATGCTGGGGCAAATGTTATACAGAGGGGGCACTGCTTTACCACCTCACCGAGCAATACTGGGGAAATGCATTACAGAGGGGGCACTGCTTTACCACCTCACCGAACAATGCTGGGGCAAATGTATTACAGAGGGGGCACTGCTTTACCACCTCACCAAACAATACTGGGGCAAATGTATTACAGAGGGGGCACTGCTTTACCACCTCACCAAACAATACTGGGGCAAATGTATTACAGAGGGGGCACTGCTTTACCACCTGACCGAACAATACTGGGGCAAATGTATTACAGAGGGGGCACTGCTTTACCACCTCACCGAACAATACTGTGGCAAATGTATTACAGAGGGGGCACTGGTTTACCACCTCACCAAACAATACTGTGGCAAATGTAATACAGAGGGGGCACTGCTTTACCACCTCACCGAACAATACTGGGGAAATGTATTACAGAGGGGGCACTGCTTTACCACCTCACCGAACAATGCTGGGGCAAATGTATTACAGAGGGGGCACTGCTTTTCCACCTCACCAAACAATACTGGGGCAAATGTATTACAGAGGGGGCACTGCTTTACCACCTCACCAAACAATACTGGGGCAAATGTATTACAGAGGGGGCACTGCTTTACGACCTCACCGAACAATACTGTGACAAATGTATTACAGAGGGGGCGCTGCTTTACCACCTCTCCGAACAATACTGGGGAAATGTATTACAGAGGGGGCACTGCTTTACCACCTCACTGGACAATACAGGGGCAAATGTATTACAGAGGGGGCGCTGCTTTACCACCTCACCGAACAATACTGGGGAAATGTATTACAGAGGGGGCACTGCTTTACCACCTCACCGGACAATACTGGGGCAAATTTATTACAGAGGGGGCACTGCTTTACCACCTCACTGAAAAATACTGTGGCAAATGTATTACAGAGGGGGCGCTGCTTTACCACCTCACCGAACAATACTGGGGCAAATGTATTACAGAGGGGGCACTGCTTTACCACCTCACCGAACACTACTGTGGCAAATGTATTACAGAGGGGGCACTGCTTTACCACCTCACCAAACAATACTGGGGCAACTGTATTACAGAGGGGGCACTGCTTTACCACCTCACCAAACAATACTGGGGCAAATGTATTACAGAGGGGGCACTGCTTTACCACCTCACTGAACAATACTGGGGGAAATGTATTACAGAGGGGGCGCTGCTTTACCACCTCACCGAACAATACTGGGGCAAATGTATTACAGAGGGGGCGCTGCTTTACCACCTCTCCGAACAATACTGGGGAAATGTATTACAGAGGGGGCACTGCTTTACCACCTCACCGGACAATACTGGGGCAAATGTATTACAGAGGGGGCGCTGCTTTAACACCTCACCGAACAATACTGGGGAAATGTATTACAGAGGGGGCACTGCTTTACCACCTCACCGGACAATACTGGGGCAAATGTATTACAGAGGGGGCACTGCTTTACCACCTCACTGAACAATACTGTGGCAAATGTATTACAGAGGGGGCGCTGCTTTACCACCTCACCGAACAATACTGGGGCAAATGTATTACAGAGGGGGCACTGCTTTACCACCTCACCGAACAATACTGTGGCAAATGTATTACAGAGGGGGCACTGCTTTACCACCTCACCAAACAATACTGGGGCAAATGTATTACAGAGGGGGCACTGCTTTACCACCTCACCGGACAATACTGTGGCAAATGTATTACAGAGTGGGCACTGCTTTACCACCTCACCAAACAATACTGGGGCAAATGTATTACAGAGGGGGCACTGCTTTACCACCTCACTGAACAATACTGGGGGAAATGTATTACAGAGGGGGCGCTGCTTTACCACCTCACCGAACAATACTGGGGCAACTGTATTACAGAGGGGGCACTGCTTTACCACCTCACCGAACAATGCTGGGGCAAATGTTATACAGAGGGGGCACTGCTTTACCATCTCACCGAACAATTCTGGGGCAAATATATTATAGAGGGGGCACTGCTTTACCACTTCACCGAACAATACTGGGGCAAATGTATTACAGAGGGGGCAGTGCTTTACCACCTCACCGAGCAATGCTGGGGCAAATGTTATACAGAGGGGGCACTGCTTTACCATCTCACCGAACAATACTGGGGAAATGTATTACAGAGGGGGCACTGCTTTACCACCTCACCAAACAATACTGGGGCAAATGTATTACAGAGGGGGCGCTGCTTTACCACCTCACTGAACAACACTGGGGCAAATGTATTACAGATGGGGCACTGCTTTACCACCTCAACGAACAAGACTGTGGCAAATGTATTACAGAGTGGGCACTGCTTTACCACCTCACTGAACAACACTGTGGAAATGTATTACAGAGGGGGCACTGCTTTACCACCTTACCGAACAATACTGTGGAAATGTATTACAGAGGGGGCACTGCTTTACCACCTCACCGAACAATACTGGGGAAATGTATTACAGAGGGGGCGCTGCTTTACCACCTCACCGAACAATACTGGGGAAATGTATTACAGAGGGGGCACTGCTTTACTACCTCACCGAACAATACTAGGGAAATGTATTACAGAGGGGGCACTGCTTTACCACCTCACCGGACAATACTGGGGCAAATGTATTACAGAGGGGGCACTGCTTTACCACCTCACCGAACAATACTGTGGCAAATGTATTACAGAGGGGGCGCTGCTTTACCACCTCACCGAACAATACTGGGGCAAATGTATTACAGAGGGGGCACTGCTTTACCACCTCACCGAACAATACTGTGGCAAATGTATTACAGAGGGGGCACTGCTTTACCACCTCACCAAACAATACTGGAGCAAATGTATTACAGAGGGGGCACTGCTTTACCACCTCACGAACAATGCTGGGGCAAATATATTACAGAGGGGGCACTGCTTTACCACCTCACCAAACAATACTGGGGCAAATGTATTACAGGGGGGGCACTGCTTTACCACCTCACCGGACAATACTGTGGCAAATGTATTACAGAAGGGGCACTGCTTTACCACCTCACCAAACAATACTGGGGCAAATGTATTACAGAAGGGGCACTGCTTTACCACCTCACCGGACAATACTGTGGCAAATGTATTACAGAGGGGGCACTGCTTTACCGCCTCACCGGACAATACTGTGGCAAATGTATTACAGAGGGGGCACTGCTTTACCACCTCACCGGACAATACTGTGGCAAATGTATTACAGAGGAGCACTGCTTTACCACCTCACCAAACAATACTATGGAAAATGTATTACAGAGGGGGCACTGCTTTACCACCCCACCGAACAATACTGGGGAAATGTATTACAGAGGGGGCACTGCTTTACCACCTCACCGAACAATGCTGGGGCAAATGTTATACAGAGGGGGCACTGCTTTACCACCTCACCGAACAATACTGGGGCAAATGTATTACAGAGGGGGCACTGCTTTACCACCTCACCGAACAATACTGTGGTAAATGTATTACAGAGGGGGCACTGGTTTACCACCTCACCAAACAATACTGTGGCAAATGTAATACAGAGGGGGCACTGCTTTACCACCTCACCGAACAATACTGGGGAAATGTATTACAGAGGGGGCACTGCTTTACCACCTCAGCGAACAATGCTGGGGCAAATGTATTACAGAGGGGGCACTGCTTTTCCACCTCACCAAACAATACTGGGGCAAATGTATTACAGAGGGGGCACTGCTTTACCACCTCACCAAACAATACTAGGGCAAATGTATTACAGAGGGGGCACTGCTTTACCACCTCACCGAACAATACTGTGACAAATGTATTACAGAGGGGGCGCTGCTTTACCACCTCTCCGAACAATACTGGGGAAATGTATTACAGAGGGGGCACTGCTTTACCATCTCACCGAACAATTCTGGGGCAAATATATTATAGAGGGGGCACTGCTTTACCACTTCACCGAACAATACTGGGGCAAATGTATTACAGAGGGGGCAGTGCTTTACCACCTCACCGAACAATGCTGGGGCAAATGTTATACAGAGGGGGCACTGCTTTACCATCTCACCGAACAATACTGGGGAAATGTATTACAGAGGGGGCACTGCTTTACCACCTCACCAAACAATACTGGGGCAAATGTATTACAGAGGGGGCACTGCTTTACCACCTCACTGAACAATACTGGGGGAAATGTATTACAGAGGGGGCGCTGCTTTACCACCTCACCGAACAATACTGGGGCAAATGTATTACAGAGGGGGCACTGCTTTACCACCTCACCGAACAATGCTGGGGCAAATGTTATACAGAGGGGGCACTGCTTTACCATCTCACCGAACAATTCTGGGGCAAATATATTATAGAGGGGGCACTGCTTTACCACTTCACCGAACAATACTGGGGCAAATGTATTACAGAGGGGGCAGTGCTTTACCACCTCACCGAACAATGCTGGGGCAAATGTTATACAGAGGGGGCACTGCTTTACCATCTCACCGAACAATACTGGGGAAATGTATTACAGAGGGGGCACTGCTTTACCACCTCACCAAACAATACTGGGGCAAATGTATTACAGAGGGGGCGCTGCTTTACCACCTCACTGAACAACACTGGGGCAAATGTATTACAGATGGGGCACTGCTTTACCACCTCAACGAACAAGACTGTGGCAAATGTATTACAGAGTGGGCACTGCTTTACCACCTCACTGAACAACACTGTGGAAATGTACTACAGAGGGGGCACTGCTTTACCACCTCACCGAACAATACTGTGGAAATGTATTACAGAGGGGGCACTGCTTTACCACCTCACCGAACAATACTGGGGAAATGTATTACAGAGGGGGCGCTGCTTTACCACCTCACCGAACAATACTGGGGAAATGTATTACAGAGGGGGCACTGCTTTACTACCTCACCGAACAATACTGGGGAAATGTATTACAGAGGGGGCACTGCTTTACCACCTCACCGGACAATACTGGGGCAAATGTATTACAGAGGGGGCACTGCTTTACCACCTCACCGAACAATACTGTGGCAAATGTATTACAGAGGGGGCGCTGCTTTACCACCTCACCGAACAATACTGGGGCAAATGTATTACAGAGGGGGCGCTGCTTTACCACCTCACCGAACAATACTGTGGCAAATGTATTACAGAGGGGGCACTGCTTTACCACCTCACCAAACAATACTGGAGCAAATGTATTACAGAGGGGGCACTGCTTTACCACCTCACGAACAATGCTGGGGCAAATATATTACAGAGGGGGCACTGCTTTACCACCTCACCAAACAATACTGGGGCAAATGTATTACAGGGGGGGCACTGCTTTACCACCTCACCGGACAATACTGTGGCAAATGTATTACAGAAGGGGCACTGCTTTACCACCTCACCAAACAATACTGGGGCAAATGTATTACAGAAGGGGCACTGCTTTACCACCTCACCGGACAATACTGTGGCAAATGTATTACAGAGGGGGCACTGCTTTACCGCCTCACCGGACAATACTGTGGCAAATGTATTACAGAGGGGGCACTGCTTTACCACCTCACCGGACAATACTGTGGCAAATGTATTACAGAGGAGCACTGCTTTACCACCTCACCAAACAATACTATGGAAAATGTATTACAGAGGGGGCACTGCTTTACCACCCCACCGAACAATACTGGGGAAATGTATTACAGAGGGGGCACTGCTTTACCACCTCACCGAACAATGCTGGGGCAAATGTTATACAGAGGGGGCACTGCTTTCCCACCTCACCGAACAATACTGGGGCAAATGTATTACAGAGGGGGCACTGCTTTACCACCTCACCGAACAATACTGTGGTAAATGTATTACAGAGGGGGCACTGGTTTACCACCTCACCAAACAATACTGTGGCAAATGTAATACAGAGGGGGCACTGCTTTACCACCTCACCGAACAATATTGGGGAAATGTATTACAGAGGGGGCACTGCTTTACCACCTCACCGAACAATGCTGGGGCAAATGTATTACAGAGGGGGCACTGCTTTTCCACCTCACCAAACAATACTGGGGCAAATGTATTACAGAGGGGGCACTGCTTTACCACCTCACCAAACAATACTAGGGCAAATGTATTACAGAGGGGGCACTGCTTTACCACCTCTCCGAACAATACTGGGGAAATGTATTACAGAGGGGGCACTGCTTTACCACCTCACCGGACAATACTGGGGCAAATGTATTACAGAGGGGGCGCTGCTTTAACACCTCACCGAACAATACTGGGGAAATGTATTACAGAGGGGGCACTGCTTTACCACCTCACCGGACAATACTGGGGCAAATGTATTAAAGAGGGGGCACTGCTTTACCACCTCACTGAACAATACTGTGGCAAATGTATTACAGAGGGGGCGCTGCTTTACCACCTCACCGAACAATACTGGGGCAAATGTATTACAGAGGGGGCACTGCTTTACCACCTCACCGAACAATACTGTGGCAAATGTATTACAGAGGGGGCACTGCTTTACCACCTCACCAAACAATACTGGGGCAAATGTATTACAGAGGGGGCACTGCTTTACCACCTCACCAAACAATACTGGGGCAAATGTATTACAGAGGGGGCACTGCTTTACCTCCTCACTGAACAATACTGGGGGAAATGTATTACAGAGGGGGCACTGCTTTACCACCTCACCGGACAATACTGGGGCAAATGTATTGCAGAGGGGGCACTGCTTTACCACCTCACCGAACAATACTGTGGCAAATGTATTACAGAGGGGGCGCTGCTTTACCACCTCACCGAACAATACTGGGGCAAATGTATTACAGAGGGGGCACTGCTTTACCACCTCACCGAACAATGCTGGGGCAAATGTAGTACAGAGGGGGCACTGCTTTACCACCTCACCAAACAATACTGGGGCAAATGTATTACAGGGGGGGCACTGCTTTACCACCTCACCGGACAATACTGTGGCAAATGTATTACAGAGGGGGCACTGCTTTACCACCTCACCAAACAATGCTGGGGCAAATGTTATACAGAGGGGGCACTGCTTTACCACCTCACCGAACAATGCTGGGGCAAATGTTATACAGAGGGGGCACTGCTTTACCACCTCACCGAACAATACTGGGGCAAATGTATTACAGAGGGGGCACTGCTTTACCACCTCACCGAAAAATACTGGGGCAAATGTATTACAGAGGGGGCACTGCTTTACCACCTCACCGAACAATACTGGGGAAATGCATTACAGAGGGGGCACTGCTTTACCACCTCACCAAACAATACTGGGGCAAATGTATTACAGAGGGGGCGCTGCTTTACCACCTCACTGAACAACACTGGGGCAAATGTATTACAGAGGGGGCACTGCTTTACCACCTCACCGAACAATGCTGTGGCAAATGTATTACAGAGTGGGCACTGCTTTACCACCTCACCGAACAACACTGTGGAAATGTATTACAGAGGGGGCACTGCTTTACCACCTCACCGAACAATACTGTGGAAATGTATTACAGAGGGGGCACTGCTTTACCACCTCACCGAACAATACTGGGGAAATGTATTACAGAGGGGGCGCTGCTTTACTACCTCACCGAACAATACTGGGGAAATGTATTACAGAGGGGGCGCTGCTTTACCACCTCACCGAACAATACTGGGGAAATGTATTACAGAGGGGGCACTGCTTTACCACCTCACCGGACAATACTGTGGCAAATGTATTACAGAGGGGGCACTGCTTTACCACCTCACCGGACAATACTGTGGCAAATGTATTACAGAGGGGGCACTGCTTTACCACCTCACCGGACAATACTGTGGCAAATGTATTACAGAGGGGGCACTGCTTTACCACCTCACCGGACAATACTGTGGCAAATGTATTACAGAGGGGGCACTGCTTTACCACCTCACCAAACAATACTGTGGAAAATGTATTACAGAGGGGGCACTGCTTTACCACCACACCGAACAATACTGGGGAAATGTATTACAGAAGGGGCACTGCTTTACCACCTCACCGGACAATACTGTGGCAAATGTATTACAGAGGGGGCACTGCTTTACCACTTCACCGGACAATACTGGGGCAAATGTATTACAGAGGGGGCACTGCTTTACCACCTCACTGAACAATACTGTGGCAAATGTATTACAGAGGGGGCGCTGCTTTACCACCTCACCGAACAATACTGGGTCAAATGTATTACAGAGGGGTCACTGCTTTACCACCTCACCGAACAATACTGTGGCAAATGTATTACAGAGGGGGCACTGCTTTACCACCTCACCAAACAATACTGGGGCAAATGTATTACAGAGGGGGCGCTGCTTTACCACCTCACCGAACAATACTGGGGCAAATGTATTACAGAGGGGGCACTGCTTTACCACCGAACAATGCTGGGGCAAATGTTATACAGAGAGGGCACTGCTTTACCACCTCACCGAACAATACTGGGGCAAATATATTATAGAGGGGGCACTGCTTTACCACCTCACCGAACAATGCTGGGGCAAATGTTATACAGAGAGGGCACTGCTTTACCACCTCACCGAACAATACTGGGGCAAATATATTATAGAGGGGGCACTGCTTTACCACCTCACCGAACAATACTGGGGCAAATGTATTACAGAGGGGGCACTGCTTTACCACCTCACCGAACAATACTGGGGAAATGTATTACAGAGGGGGCGCTGCTTTACCACCTCACCGAACAATACTGGGGAAATTTATTACAGAGGGGGCACAGCTTTACCACCTCACCGAACAATACTGGGGAAATGTATTACAGAGGGGGCACTGCTTTACCACCTCACCAAACAATACTGGGGCAAATGTATTACAGAGGGGGCACTGCTTTACCACCTCACCGGACAATACTGTGGCAAATGTATTACAGAAGGGGCACTGCTTTACCACCTCACCAAACAATACTGGGGCAAATGTATTACAGAGGGGGCACTGCTTTACCACCTCACCGGACAATACTGTGGCAAATGTATTACAGAGGGGGCACTGCTTTACCACCTCACCGGACAATACTGTGGCAAATGTATTACAGAGGGGGCACTGCTTTACCACCTCACCGGACAATACTGTGGCAAATGTATTACAGAGGGGCACTGCTTTACCACCTCACCAAACAATACTGTGGAAAATGTATTACAGAGGGGGCACTGCTTTACCACCTCACCGAACAATACTGGGGAAATGTATTACAGAGGGGGCACTGCTTTACCACCTCACCGAACAATACTGTGGAAATGTATTACAGAGGGGGCACTGCTTTACCACCTCACCGAACAATACTGGGGCAAATGTATTACAGAAGGGGCACTGCTTTACCACCTCACCAAACAATACTGGGGCAAATGTATTACAGAGGGGGCACTGCTTTACCACCTCACCGGACAATACTGTGGCAAATGTATTACAGAGGGGGCACTGCTTTACCACCTCACCGGACAATACTGTGGCAAATGTATTACAGAGGGGGCACTGCTTTACCACCTCACCGGACAATACTGTGGCAAATGTATTACAGAGGGGCACTGCTTTACCACCTCACCAAACAATACTGTGGAAAATGTATTACAGAGGGGGCACTGCTTTACCACCTCACCGAACAATACTGGGGAAATGTATTACAGAGGGGGCACTGCTTTACCACCTCACCGAACAATACTGTGGAAATGTATTACAGAGGGGGCACTGCTTTACCACCTCTCCGAACAATACTGGGGAAATGTATTACAGAGGGGGCGCTGCTTTACCACCTCACCGAACAATACTGGGAAAATGTATTACAGAGGGGGAACTGCTTTACCACCTCACCGAACAATACTGGGGAAATGTATTACAGAGGGGGCACTGCTTTACCACCTCACCGGACAATACTGGGGCAAATGTATTACAGAGGGGGCACTGCTTTACCACCTCACCGAACAATACTGTGGCAAATGTATTACAGAGGGGGCGCTGCTTTACCACCTCACCGAACAATACTGGGGTAAATGTATTACAGAGGGGGCACTGCTTTACCACTTCACCGAACAATACTGTGGCAAATGTATTACAGAGGGGGCACTGCTTTACCACCTCACCAAACAATACTGGGGCAAATGTATTACAGAGGGGGCACTGCTTTACAACCTCACCAAACAATACTGGGGCAAATGTATTACAGGGGGGGCACTGCTTTACCACCTCACCGGACAATACTGTGGCAAATGTATTACAGAGTGGGCACTGCTTTACCACCTCACCAAACAATACTGGGGCAAATGTATTACAGAGGGGGCACTGCTTTACCACCTCACCAAACAATACTGGGGCAAATGTATTACAGAGGGGGCACTGCTTTACAACCTCACCAAACAATACTGGGGCAAATGTATTACAGGGGGGGCACTGCTTTACCACCTCACCGGACAATACTGTGGCAAATGTATTACAGAGTGGGCACTGCTTTACCACCTCACCAAACAATACTGGGGCAAATGTATTACAGAGGGCCACTGCTTTACCACCTCACCGAACAATACTGGGGAAATGTATTACAGAGGGGGCACTGCTTTACCACCTCACCGGACAATACTGTGGCAAATGTATTACAGAGGGGGCACTGCTTTACCACCTCACCGGACAATACTGTGGCAAATGTATTACAGAGGGGGCACTGCTTTACCACCTCACCGGACAATACTGTGGCAAATGTATTACAGAGGGGGCACTGCTTTACCACCTCACCGGACAATACTGTGGCAAATGTATTACAGAGTGGGCACTGCTTTACCACCTCATCGGACAATACTGTGGCAAATGTATTACAGAGGGGGCACTGCTTTACCACCTCACCAAACAATACTGTGGCAAATGTATTACAGAGGGGGCACTGCTTTACCACCTCTCCGGACAATACTGTGGCAAATGTATTACAGAGGGGGCACTGCTTTACCACCTCACCGGACAATACTGTGGCAAATGTTTTACAGAGTGGGCACTGCTTTACCACCTCACCGGACAATACTGTGGCAAATGTATTACAGAGGGGGCACTGCTTTACCACCTCACCAAACAATACTGTGGCAAATGTATTACAGAGGGGGCACTGCTTTACCACCTCACCGAGCAATACTGGGGAAATGCATTACAGAGGGGGCACTGCTTTACCACCTCACCGAACAATGCTGGGGCAAATGTATTACAGAGGGGGCACTGCTTTACCACCTCACCAAACAATTCTGGGGCAAATGTATTACAGAGGGGGCACTGCTTTACCACCTCACCAAACAATACTGGGGCAAATGTATTACAGAGGGGGCACTGCTTTACCACCTGACCGAACAATACTGGGGCAAATGTATTACAGAGGGGGCACTGCTTTACCACCTCACCAAACAATACTGGGGCAAATGTATTACAGAGGGGGCACTGCTTTACAACCTCACCAAACAATACTGGGGCAAATGTATTACAGGGGGGGCACTGCTTTACCACCTCACCGGACAATACTGTGGCAAATGTATTACAGAGTGGGCACTGCTTTACCACCTCACCAAACAATACTGGGGCAAATGTATTACAGAGGGGGCACTGCTTTACCACCTCACCGGACAATACTGTGGCAAATGTATTACAGAGGGGGCACTGCTTTACCACCTCACCAGACAATACTGTGGCAAATGTATTACAGAGGGGGCACTGCTTTACCACCTCACCGGACAATACTGTGGCAAATGTATTACAGAGGGGGCACTGCTTTACCACCTCACCAAACAATACTGTGGAAAATGTATTACAGAGGGGGCACTGCTTTACCACCTCACCGAACAATACTGGGGAAATGTATTACAGAGGGGGCACTGCTTTACCACCTCACCGAACAATGCTGGGGCAAATGTTATACAGAGGGGGCACTGCTTTACCACCTCACCGAACAATACTGGGGCAAATGTATTACAGAGGGGGCACTGCTTTACCACCTCACCGAACAATACTGTGGCAAATGTGTTACAGAGGGGGCACTGCTTTACCACCTCACCGGACAATACTGGGGCAAATGTATTACAGAGGGGGCACTGCTTTACCACCTCACCAAACAATACTGGGGCAAATGTTTTACAGAGGGGGCACTGCTTTACCACCTCACTGAACAACACTGTGGAAATGTATTACAGAGGGGGCACTGCTTTACCACCTCACCGAACAATACTGTGGAAATGTATTACAGAGGGGGCACTGCTTTACCACCTCACCGAACAATACTGGGGAAATGTATTACAGAGGGCCACTGCTTTACCACCTCACCGAACAATACTGGGGAAATGTATTACAGAGGGGGCACTGCTTTACCACCTCACCGGACAATACTGTGGCAAATGTATTACAGAGGGGGCACTGCTTTACCACCTCACCGGACAATACTGTGGCAAATGTATTACAGAGGGGGCACTGCTTTACCACCTCACCGGACAATACTGTGGCAAATGTATTACAGAGGGGGCACTGCTTTACCACCTCACCGGACAATACTGTGGCAAATGTATTACAGAGGGGGCACTGCTTTACCACCTCATCGGACAATACTGTGGCAAATGTATTACAGAGGGGGCACTGCTTTACCACCTCACCAAACAATACTGTGGCAAATGTATTACAGAGGGGGCACTGCTTTACCACCTCTCCGGACAATACTGTGGCAAATGTATTACAGAGGGGGCACTGCTTTACCACCTCACCGGACAATACTGTGGCAAATGTTTTACAGAGTGGGCACTGCTTTACCACCTCACCGGACAATACTGTGGCAAATGTATTACAGAGGGGGCACTGCTTTACCACCTCACCAAACAATACTGTGGCAAATGTATTACAGAGGGGGCACTGCTTTACCACCTCACCGAGCAATACTGGGGAAATGCATTACAGAGGGGGCACTGCTTTACCACCTCACCGAACAATGCTGGGGCAAATGTATTACAGAGGGGGCACTGCTTTACCACCTCACCAAACAATTCTGGGGCAAATGTATTACAGAGGGGGCACTGCTTTACCACCTCACCAAACAATACTGGGGCAAATGTATTACAGAGGGGGCACTGCTTTACCACCTCACCAAACAATGCTGGGGCAAATGTTATACAGAGGGGGCACTGCTTTACCACCTCACCGAACAATGCTGGGGCAAATGTTATACAGAGGGGGCACTGCTTTACCACCTCACCGAACAATACTGGGGCAAATGTATTACAGAGGGGGCACTGCTTTACCACCTCACCGGACAATACTGTGGCAAATGTATTACAGAGTGGGCACTGCTTTACCACCTCACCAAACAATACTGGGGCAAATGTATTACAGAGGGGGCACTGCTTTACCACCTCACCGGACAATACTGTGGCAAATGTATTACAGAGGGGGCACTGCTTTACCACCTCACCAGACAATACTGTGGCAAATGTATTACAGAGGGGGCACTGCTTTACCACCTCACCGGACAATACTGTGGCAATTGTATTACAGAGGGGGCACTGCTTTACCACCTCACCAAACAATACTGTGGAAAATGTATTACAGAGGGGGCACTGCTTTACCACCTCACCGAACAATACTGGGGAAATGTATTACAGAGGGGGCACTGCTTTACCACCTCACCGAACAATGCTGGGGCAAATGTTATACAGAGGGGGCACTGCTTTACCACCTCACCGAACAATACTGGGGCAAATGCATTACAGAGGGGGCACTGCTTTACCACCTCACCGAACAATACTGTGGCAAATGTGTTACAGAGGGGGCACTGCTTTACCACCTCACCGGACAATACTGGGGCAAATGTATTACAGAGGGGGCACTGCTTTACCACCTCACCAAACAATACTGGGGCAAATGTTTTACAGATGGGGCACTGCTTTACCACCTCACTGAACAACACTGTGGAAATGTATTACAGAGGGGGCACTGCTTTACCACCTCACCGAACAATACTGTGGAAATGTATTACAGAGGGGGCACTGCTTTACCACCTCACCGAACAATACTGGGGAAATGTATTACAGAGGGCCACTGCTTTACCACCTCACCGAACAATACTGGGGAAATGTATTACAGAGGGGGCACTGCTTTACCACCTCACCGGACAATACTGTGGCAAATGTATTACAGAGGGGGCACTGCTTTACCACCTCACCGGACAATACTGTGGCAAATGTATTACAGAGGGGGCACTGCTTTACCACCTCACCGGACAATACTGTGGCAAATGTATTACAGAGGGGGCACTGCTTTACCACCTCACCGGACAATACTGTGGCAAATGTATTACAGAGTGGGCACTGCTTTACCACCTCATCGGACAATACTGTGGCAAATGTATTACAGAGGGGGCACTGCTTTACCACCTCACCAAACAATACTGTGGCAAATGTATTACAGAGGGGGCACTGCTTTACCACCTCTCCGGACAATACTGTGGCAAATGTATTACAGAGGGGGCACTGCTTTACCACCTCACCGGACAATACTGTGGCAAATGTTTTACAGAGTGGGCACTGCTTTACCACCTCACCGGACAATACTGTGGCAAATGTATTACAGAGGGGGCACTGCTTTACCACCTCACCAAACAATACTGTGGCAAATGTATTACAGAGGGGGCACTGCTTTACCACCTCACCGAGCAATACTGGGGAAATGCATTACAGAGGGGGCACTGCTTTACCACCTCACCGAACAATGCTGGGGCAAATGTATTACAGAGGGGGCACTGCTTTACCACCTCACCAAACAATTCTGGGGCAAATGTATTACAGAGGGGGCACTGCTTTACCACCTCACCAAACAATACTGGGGCAAATGTATTACAGAGGGGGCACTGCTTTACCACCTGACCGAACAATACTGGGGCAAATGTATTACAGAGGGGGCACTGCTTTACCACCCCACCGAACAATACTGTGGCAAATGTATTACAGAGGGGGCACTGGTTTACCACCTCACCAAACAATACTGTGGCAAATGTAATACAGAGGGGGCACTGCTTTACCACCTCACCGAACAATACTGGGGAAATGTATTACAGAGGGGGCACTGCTTTACCACCTCACCGAACAATGCTGGGGCAAATGTATTACAGAGGGGGCACTGCTTTACCACCTCACCAAACAATACTGGGGCAAATGTATTACAGATGGGGCACTGCTTTACCACCTCACCAAACAATACTGGGGCAAATGTATTACAGAGGGGGCACTGCTTTACGACCTCACCGAACAATACTGTGACAAATGTATTACAGAGGGGGCGCTGCTTTACCACCTCTCCGAACAATGCTGGGGCAAATGTATTACAGAGGGGGCACTGCTTTTCCACCTCACCAAACAATACTGGGGAAATGTATTACAGAGGGGGCACTGCTTTACCACCTCACCGAACAATGCTGGGGCAAATGTATTACAGAGGGGGCACTGCTTTTCCACCTCACCAAACAATACTGGGGCAAATGTATTACAGAGGGGGCACTGCTTTACCACCTCACCAAACAATACTGGGGCAAATGTATTACAGAGGGGGCACTGCTTTACGACCTCACCGAACAATACTGTGACAAATGTATTACAGAGGGGGCGCTGCTTTACCACCTCTCCGAACAATACTGGGGAAATGTATTACAGAGGGGGCACTGCTTTACCACCTCACCGGACAATACTGGGGCAAATGTATTACAGAGGGGGCGCTGCTTTACCACCTCACCGAACAATACTGGGGAAATGTATTACAGAGGGGGCACTGCTTTATCACCTCACCGGACAATACTGGGGCAAATGTATTACAGAGGGGGCACTGCTTTACCACCTCACTGAAAAATACTGTGGCAAATGTATTACAGAGGGGGCGCTGCTTTACCACCTCACCGAACAATACTGGGGCAAATGTATTACAGAGGGGGCACTGCTTTACCACCTCACCGAACAATACTGTGGCAAATGTATTACAGAGGGGGCACTGCTTTACCACCTCACCAAACAATACTGGGGCAAATGTATTACAGAGGGGGCACTGCTTTACCACCTCACCAAACAATACTGGGGCAAATGTATTACAGAGGGGGCACTGCTTTACCACCTCACTGAACAATACTGGGGGAAATGTATTACAGAGGGGGCGCTGCTTTACTACCTCACCGAACAATACTGGGGCAAATGTATTACAGAGGGGGCACTGCTTTACCACCTCACCGAACAATGCTGGGGCAAATGTTATACAGAGGTGGCACTGCTTTACCATCTCACCGAACAATTCTGGGGCAAATATATTATAGAGGGGGCACTGCTTTACCACCTCACCGAACAATACTGTGACAAATGTATTACAGAGGGGGCGCTGCTTTACCACCTCTCCGAACAATACTGGGGAAATGTATTACAGAGGGGGCACTGCTTTACCACCTCACCGGACAATACTGGGGCAAATGTATTACAGAGGGGGCGCTGCTTTACCACCTCACCGAACAATACTGGGGAAATGTATTACAGAGGGGGCACTGCTTTACCACCTCACCGGACAATACTGGGGCAAATGTATTACAGAGGGGGCACTGCTTTACCACCTCACTGAACAATACTGTGGCAAATGTATTACAGAGGGGGCGCTGCTTTACCACCTCACCGAACAATACTGGGGCAAATTTATTACAGAGGGGGCACTGCTTTACCACCTCACCGAACAATACTGTGGCAAATGTATTACAGAGGGGGCACTGCTTTACCACCTCACCAAACAATACTGGGGCAAATGTATTACAGAGGGGGCACTGCTTTACCACCTCACCGGACAATACTGTGGCAAATGTATTACAGAGGGGGCACTGCTTTACCACCTCACCAAACAATACTGGGGCAAATGTATTACAGAGGGGGCACTGCTTTACCACCTCACTGAACAATACTGGGGGAAATGTATTACAGAGGGGGCGCTGCTTTACCACCTCACCGAACAATACTGGGGCAAATGTATTACAGAGGGGGCACTGCTTTACCACCTCACCGAACAATGCTGGGGCAAATGTTATACAGAGGGGGCACTGCTTTACCATCTCACCGAACAATTCTGGGGCAAATATATTATAGAGGGGGCACTGCTTTACCACCTCACCGAACAATACTGGGGCAAATGTATTACAGAGGGGGCACTGCTTTACCACCTCACCGAACAATGCTGGGGCAAATGTTATACAGAGGGGGCACTGCTTTACCATCTCACCGAACAATACTGGGGAAATGTATTACAGAGGGGGCACTGCTTTACCACCTCACCAAACAATACTGTGGCAAATGTATTACAGAGGGGGCACTGCTTTACCACCTCACCGGACAATACTGTGGCAAATGTTTTACAGAGTGGGCACTGCTTTACCACCTCACCGGACAATACTGTGGCAAATGTATTACAGAGGGGGCACTGCTTTACCACCTCACCAAACAATACTGTGGCAAATGTATTACAGAGGGGGCACTGCTTTACCACCTCACCGAACAATACTGGGGAAATGCATTACAGAGGGGGCACTGCTTTACCACCTCACCGAACAATGCTGGGGCAAATGTATAACAGAGGGGGCACTGCTTTACCACCTCACCAAACAATACTGGGGCAAATGTATTACAGAGGGGGCACTGCTTTACCACCTCACCGGACAATACTGGGGCAAATGTATTACAGAGGGGGCGCTGCTTTAACACCTCACCGAACAATACTGGGGAAATGTATTACAGAGGGGGCACTGCTTTACCACCTCACCGGACAATACTGGGGCAAATGTATTACAGAGGGGGCACTGCTTTACCACCTCACTGAACAATACTGTGGCAAATGTATTACAGAGGGGGCGCTGCTTTACCACCTCACCGAACAATACTGGGGCAAATGTATTACAGAGGGGGCACTGCTTTACCACCTCACCGAACAATACTGTGGCAAATGTATTACAGAGGGGGCACTGCTTTACCACCTCACCAAACAATACTGGGGCAAATGTATTACAGAGGGGGCACTGCTTTACCACCTCAACGGACAATACTGTGGCAAATGTATTACAGAGGGGGCACTGCTTTACCACCTCACCAAACAATACTGGGGCAAATGTATTACAGAGGGGGCACTGCTTTACCACCTCACTGAACAATACTGGGGGAAATGTATTACAGAGGGGGCGCTGCTTTACCACCTCACCGAACAATACTGGGGCAAATGTATTACAGAGGGGGCACTGCTTTACCACCTCACCGAACAATGCTGGGGCAAATGTTATACAGAGGGGGCACTGCTTTACCATCTCACCGAACAATTCTGGGGCAAATATATTATAGAGGGGGCACTGCTTTACCACTTCACCGAACAATACTGGGGCAAATGTATTACAGAGGGGGCAGTGCTTTACCACCTCACCGAACAATGCTGGGGCAAATGTTATAAAGAGGGGGCACTGCTTTACCATCTCACCGAACAATACTGGGGAAATGTATTACAGAGGGGGCACTGCTTTACCACCTCACCAAACAATACTGGGGCAAATGTATTACAGAGGGGGCGCTGCTTTACCACCTCACTGAACAACACTGGGGCAAATGTATTACAGATGGGGCACTGCTTTACCACCTCAACGAACAAGACTGTGGCAAATGTATTACAGAGTGGGCACTGCTTTACCACCTCACTGAACAACACTGTGGAAATGTATTACAGAGGGGGCACTGCTTTACCACCTCACCGAACAATACTGTGAAAATGTATTACAGAGGGGGCACTGCTTTACCACCTCACCGAACAATACTGGGGAAATGTATTACAGAGGGGGCGCTGCTTTACCACCTCACCGAACAATACTGGGGAAATGTATTACAGAGGGGGCACTGCTTTACCACCTCACCGAACAATACTGGGGAAATGTATTACAGAGGGGGCACTGCTTTACCACCTCACCGGACAATACTGGGGCAAATGTATTACAGAGGGGGCACTGCTTTACCACCTCACCGAACAATACTGTGGCAAATGTATTACAGAGGGGGCGCTGCTTTACCACCTCACCGAACAATACTGGGGCAAATGAATTACAGAGGGGGCACTGCTTTACCACCTCACCGAACAATACTGTGGCAAATGTATTACAGAGGGGGCACTGCTTTACCACCTCACCAAACAATACTGGAGCAAATGTATTACAGAGGGGGCACTGCTTTACCACCTCACGAACAATGCTGGGGCAAATATATTACAGAGGGGGCACTGCTTTACCACCTCACCAAACAATACTGGGGCAAATGTATTACAGGGGGGGCACTGCTTTACCACCTCACCGGACAATACTGTGGCAAATGTATTACAGAAGGGGCACTGCTTTACCACCTCACCAAACAATACTGGGGCAAATGTATTACAGAGGGGGCACTGCTTTACCACCTCACCGGACAATACTGTGGCAAATGTATTACAGAGGGGGCACTGCTTTACCGCCTCACCGGACAATACTGTGGCAAATGTATTACAGAGGGGGCACTGCTTTACCACCTCACCGGACAATACTGTGGCAAATGTATTACAGAGGAGCACTGCTTTACCACCTCACCAAACAATACTGTGGAAAATGTATTACAGAGGGGGCACTGCTTTACCACCCCACCGAACAATACCGGGGAAATGTATTACAGAGGGGGCACTGCTTTACCACCTCACCGAACAATGCTGGGGCAAATGTTATACAGAGGGGGCACTGCTTTACCACCTCACCGAACAATACTGGGGCAAATGTATTACAGAGGGGGCACTGCTTTACCACCTCACCGAACAATACTGTGGTAAATGTATTACAGAGGGGGCACTGGTTTACCACCTCACCAAACAATACTGTGGCAAATGTAATACAGAGGGGGCACTGCTTTACCACCTCACCGAACAATACTGGGGAAATGTATTACAGAGGGGGCACTGCTTTACCACCTCACCGAACAATGCTGGGGCAAATGTATTACAGAGGGGGCACTGCTTTTCCACCTCACCAAACAATACTGGGGCAAATGTATTACAGAGGGGGCACTGCTTTACCACCTCACCAAACAATACTAGGGCAAATGTATTACAGAGGGGGCACTGCTTTACCACCTCACCGAACAATACTGTGACAAATGTATTACAGAGGGGGCGCTGCTTTACCACCTCTCCGAACAATACTGGGGAAATGTATTACAGAGGGGGCACTGCTTTACCACCTCACCGGACAATACTGGGGCAAATGTATTACAGAGGGGGCGCTGCTTTAACACCTCACCGAACAATACTGGGGAAATGTATTACAGAGGGGACACTGCTTTACCACCTCACCGGACAATACTGGGGCAAATGTATTAAAGAGGGGGCACTGCTTTACCACCTCACTGAACAATACTGTGGCAAATGTATTACAGAGGGGGCGCTGCTTTACCACCTCACTGAACAACACTGGGGCAAATGTATTACAGATGGGGCACTGCTTTACCACCTCAACGAACAATACTGTGGCAAATGTATTACAGAGTGGGCACTGCTTTACCACCTCACTGAACAACACTGTGGAAATGTATTACAGAGGGGGCACTGCTTTACCACCTCACCGAACAATACTGTGGAAATGTATTACAGAGGGGGCACTGCTTTACCACCTCACCGAACAATACTGGGGAAATGTATTACAGAGGGGGCGCTGCTTTACCACCTCACCGAACAATACTGGGGAAATGTATTACAGAGGGGGCACTGCTTTACCACCTCACCGAACAATACTGGGGAAATGTATTACAGAGGGGGCACTGCTTTACCACCTCACCGGACAATACTGGGGCAAATGTATTGCAGAGGGGGCACTGCTTTACCACCTCACCGAACAATACTGTGCAAATGTATTACAGAGGGGGCGCTGCTTTACCACCTCACCGAACAATACTGGGGCAAATGTATTACAGAGGGGGCACTGCTTTACCACCTCACCGAACAATATTGTGGCAAATGTATTACAGAGGGGGCACTGCTTCACCACCTCACCAAACAATACTGGAGCAAATGTATTACAGAGGGGGCACTGCTTTACCACCTCACCGAACAATGCTGGGGCAAATATATTACAGAGGGGGCACTGCTTTACCACCTCACCAAACAATACTGGGGCAAATGTATTACAGGGGGGGCACTGCTTTACCACCTCACCGGACAATACTGTGGCAAATGTATTACAGAAGGGGCACTGCTTTACCACCTCACCAAACAATACTGGGGCAAATGTATTACAGAGGGGGCACTGCTTTACCACCTCACCGGACAATACTGTGGCAAATGTATTACAGAGGGGGCACTGCTTTACCGCCTCACCGGACAATACGGTGGCAAATGTATTACAGAGGGGGCACTGCTTTACCACCTCACCGGACAATACTGTGGCAAATGTATTACAGAGGGGCACTGCTTTACCACCTCACCAAACAATACTGTGGAAAATGTATTACAGAGGGGGCACTGCTTTACCACCCCACCGAACAATACTGGGGCAAATGTATTACAGAGGGGGCACTGCTTTACCACCTCACCGAACAATACTGTGGCAAATGTATTACAGAGGGGGCACTGCTTTACCACCTCACCAAACAATACTGGTGCAAATGTATTACAGAGGGGGCACTGCTTTACCACCTCACCGAACAATGCTGGGGCAAATATATTACAGAGGGGGCACTGCTTTACCACCTCACCAAACAATACTAGGGCAAATGTATTACAGGGGGGGCACTGCTTTACCACCTCACCAGACAATACTGTGGCAAATGTATTACAGAAGGGGCACTGCTTTACCACCTCACCGGATAATACTGTGGCAAATGTATTACAGAGGGGGCACTGCTTTACCGCCTCACCGGACAATACTGTGGCAAATGTATTACAGAGGGGGCACTGCTTTACCACCTCACCGGACAATACTGTGGCAAATGTATTACAGAGGGGCACTGCTTTACCACCTCACCAAACAATACTGTGGAAAATGTATTACAGAGGGAGCACTGCTTTACCACCCCACCGAACAATACTGGGGAAATGTATTACAGAGGGGGCACTGCTTTACCACCTCACTGAACAATGCTGGGGCAAATGTTATACAGAGGGGGCACTGCTTTACCACCTCACCGAACAATACTGGGGAAATGTATTACAGAGGGGGCACTGCTTTACCACCTCACCAAACAAGACTTGGGCAAATGTATTACAGAGGGGGCGCTGCTTTACCACCTCACTGAACAACACTGGGGCAAATGTATTACAGATGGGGCACTGCTTTACCACCTCAACGAACAATACTGTGGCAAATGTATTACAGAGTGGGCACTGCTTTACCACCTCACTGAACAACACTGTGGAAATGTATTACAGAGGGGGCACTGCTTTACCACCTCACCGAACAATACTGTGGAAATGTATTACAGAGGGGGCACTGCTTTACCACCTCACCGAACAATACTGGGGAAATGTATTACAGAGGGGGCGCTGCTTTACCACCTCACCGAACAATACTGGGGAAATGTATTACAGAGGGGGCACTGCTTTACCACCTCACCGAACAATACTGGGGAAATGTATTACTGAGGGGGCACTGCTTTACCACCTCACCGGACAATACTGGGGCAAATGTATTGCAGAGGGGGCACTGCTTTACCACCTCACCGAACAATACTGAGGCAAATGTATTACAGAGGGGGCGCTGCTTTACCACCTCACCGAACAATACTGGGGCAAATGTATTACAGAGGGGGCACTGCTTTACCACCTCACCGAACAATACTGTGGCAAATGTATTACAGAGGGGGCACTGCTTTAACACCTCACCAAACAATACTGGGGCAAATGTATTACAGAGGGGGCACTGCTTTACCACCTCACCGAACAATGCTGGGGCAAATGTAGTACAGAGGGGGCACTGCTTTACCACCTCACCAAACAATACTGGGGCAAATGTATTACAGGGGGGGCACTGCTTTACCACCTCACCGGACAATATTGTGGCAAATGTATTACAGAGGGGGCACTGCTTTACCACCTCACCAAACAATGCTGGGGCAAATGTTATACAGAGGAGGCACTGCTTTACCACCTCACCGAACAATACTGGGGCAAATGTATTACAGAGGGGGCACTACTTTACCACCTCACCGAACAATACTGGGGCAAATGTATTACAGAGGGGGCACTGCTTTACCACCTCACCAAACAATACGGGGGCAAATGTATTACAGAGGGGGCACTGCTTTACCACCTCACCGAACAATGCTGGGGCAAATGTAGTACAGAGGGGGCACTGCTTTACCACCTCACCAAACAATACTGGGGCAAATGTATTACAGGGGGGGCACTGCTTTACCACCTCACCGAACAATACTGGGGCAAATGTATTACAGAGGGGGCACTGCTTTACCACCTCACCGAACAATACTGGGGCAAATGTATTACAGAGGGGGCACTGCTTTACCACCTCACCGAACAATACTGGGGCAAATGTATTACAGAGGGGGCACTGCTTTACCACCTCACCGAACAATGCTGGGGCAAATGTTATACAGAGGAGGCACTGCTTTACCACCTCACCAAACAATGCTGGGGCAAATGTTATACAGAGGGGGCACTGCTTTACCACCTCACCAAACAATGCTGGGGCAAATGTTATACAGAGGGGGCACTGCTTTACCACCTCACCGAACAATACTGGGGCAAATGTATTACAGAGGGGGCACTGCTTTACCACCTCACCGAACAATACTGGGGCAAATGTATTACAGAGGGGGCACTGCTTTACCACCTCACCGAACAATGCTGGGGCAAATGTTATACAGAGGGGGCACTGCTTTACCATCTCACCGAACAATGCTGGGGCAAATGTTATACAGAGGGGGCACTGCTTTACCATCTCACCGAACAATACTGGGGAAATGTATTACAGAGGGGGCACTGCTTTACCACCTCACCAAACAATACTGGGGCAAATGTATTACAGAGGGGGCGCTGCTTTACCACCTCACTGAACAACACTGGGGCAAATGTATTACAGAGGGGGCACTGCTTTACCACCTCACCGAACAATACTGTGGCAAATGTATTACAGAGTGGGCACTGCTTTACCACCTAACCGAACAACACTGTGGAAATGTATTACAGAGGGGGCACTGCTTTACCACCTCACCGAACAATACTGTGGAAATGTATTACAGAGGGGGCACTGCTTTACCACCTCACCGAACAATACTGAGGAAATGTATTACAGAGGGGGCGCTGCTTTACTACCTCACCGAACAATACTGGGGAAATGTATTACAGAGGGGGCGCTGCTTTACCACCTCACCGAACAATCCTGGGGAAATGTATTACAGAGGGGGCACTGCTTTACCACCTCACCGGACAATACTGTGGCAAATGTATTACAGAGGGGCACTGCTTTACCACCTCACCGGACAATACTGTGGCAAATGTATTACAGAGGGGGCACTGCTTTACCACCTCACCGGACAATACTGTGGCAAATGTATTACAGAGGGGGCACTGCTTTACCACCTCACCGGACAATACTGTGGCAAATGTATTACAGAGGGGGCACTGCTTTACCACCTCACCAAACAATACTGTGGAAAATGTGTTACAGAGGGGGCACTGCTTTACCACCACACCGAACAATACTGGGGAAATGTATTACAGAGGGGGCACTGCTTTACCACCTCACCAAACAATACTGGGGAAATGTATTACAGAGGGGGCGCTGCTTTACCACCTCACCGAACAATACTGGGGAAATGTATTACAGAGGGGGCACTGCTTTACCACCTCACCGAACAATACTGGGGAAATGTATTACAGAGGGGGCACTGCTTTACCACCTCACCGGACAATACTGGGGCAAATGTATTACAGAGGGGGCGCAGCTTTACCACCTCACCGAACAATACTGGGGAAATGTATTACAGAGGTGGCACTGCTTTACCACCTCACCGGACAATACTGGGGCAAATGTATTACAGAGGTGGCACTGCTTTACCACCTCACCGAACAATACTGGGGCAAATGTATTACAGAGGGGGCACTGCTTTACCACCGAACAATGCTGGGGCAAATGTTATACAGAGGGGGCACTGCTTTACCACCTCACCGAACAATACTGGGGCAAATATATTATAGAGGGGGCACTGCTTTACCACCTCACCGAACAATACTGGGGCAAATGTATTACAGAGGGGGCACTGCTTTACCACCTCACCAAACAATACTGGGGCAAATGTATTACAGAGGGGGCACTGCTTTACCACCTCACCGAACAATACTGGGGCAAATGTATTACAGGGGGGGCACTGCTTTACCACCTCACCGGACAATACTGTGGCAAATGTATTACAGAGGGGGCACTGCTTTACCACCTCACCAAACAATGCTGGGGCAAATGTAGTACAGAGGGGGCACTGCTTTACCACCTCACCAAACAATACTGGGGCAAATGTATTACAGAGGGGGCACTGCTTTACTACCTCACCAAACAATACGGGGGCAAATGTATTACAGAGGGGGCACTGCTTTACCACCTCACCGAACAATGCTGGGGCAAATGTAGTACAGAGGGGGCACTGCTTTACCACCTCACCAAACAATACTGGGGCAAATGTATTACAGGGGGGGCACTGCTTTACCACCTCACCGGACAATACTGTGGCAAATGTATTACAGAGGGGGCACTGCTTTACCACCTCACCAAACAATGCTGGGGCAAATGTTATACAGAGGGGGCACTGCTTTACCACCTCACCGAACAATACTGGGGCAAATGTATTACAGAGGGGGCACTGCTTTACCACCTCACCGAACAATACTGGGGCAAATGTATTACAGAGGGGGCACTGCTTTACCACCTCACCGAACAATGCTGGGGCAAATGTTATACAGAGGGGGCACTGCTTTACCATCTCACCGAACAATGCTGGGGCAAATGTTATACAGAGGGGGCACTGCTTTACCATCTCACCGAACAATACTGGGGAAATGTATTACAGAGGGGGCACTGCTTTACCACCTCACCAAACAATACTGGGGCAAATGTATTACAGAGGGGGCGCTGCTTTACCACCTCACTGAACAACACTGTGGCAAATGTATTACAGATGGGGCACTGCTTTACCACCTCAACGAACAATACTGTGGCAAATGTATTACAGAGTGAGCACTGCTTTACCACCTCACTGAACAACACTGTGGAAATGAATTACAGAGGGGGCACTGCTTTACCACCTCACCGAACAATACTGTGGAAATGTATTACAGAGGGGGCACTGCTTTACCACCTCACCGAACAATACTGGGGAAATGTATTACAGAAGGGGCGCTGCTTTACCACCTCACCGAACAATACTGGGGAAATGTATTACAGAGGGGGCACTGCTTTACCACCTCACCGAACAATACTGGGGAAATGTATTACAGAGGGGGCACTGCTTTACCACCTCACCGGACAATACTGGGGCAAATGTATTACAGAGGGGGCACTGCTTTACCACCTCACCGAACAATACTGTGGCAATTGTATTACAGAGGGGGCGCTGCTTTACCACCTCACCGAACAATACTGGGGCAAATGTATTACAGAGGGGGCACTGCTTTACCACCTCACCGAACAATACTGTGGCAAATGTATTACAGAGGGGGCACTGCTTTACCACCTCACCAAACAATACTGGGGCAAATGTATTACAGAGGGGGCACTGCTTTACCACCTCACCGAACAATGCTGGGGCAAATGTATGTCAAAGTCAGAAAAATATCTCTATGCACACTACCATATTTGCACCTCACACAGGTCCGTGCTGCGCATGCGTACGCTCTCCCGTACGTGCGCCTACTCACAGTCGCGGGCACCCGCAGGCGCACGGTATGCGTATTTACGGTAGCGTTTATGTGATCGTAGCGTGCGACTCAATCGTTACATATTTTCACTATATAATGTATTTTGTAGATCATGGTCCCTTTGATAGATTCTGAAAGTTTGGTTAATGTAGAATGTTCATGAACAGAGAAATCCCTCTTTGTTTGATATGAAGGGACAGACAGGAGTAATACAGTGGTGTTTAGTACCCATCGGAAGAGTATTTAATTAGCAATATTCCGGTGTTGGTTTGAAGCGGATTAATCGCTTGTGCAAATAATTATGGACATAAGAAGTTTATGTCCATTTACTATTATTTGCACTTAATTATCCATGCGGCGGGAAACCCAGTTTCCCTCCCACCTGAGCTGTTGGAAATAGTCACAGCCCACCTGTATGAATCAACCTATGACCTTTTGTTATAATGCGAGGAGGAATTCCTGTGTCCAATGAACAATGAGATTGTAGGGACCATTGAATTGTATTGTGTGTGGGGCATAAATAGACAAGCCGATCACATCCAGCTCTCACTCTTCAACGGTTATCATTGCTGAAAATCGGGAGCTGGATGTCCAGAGGCGCATGCGATCGTTTCCCCTTGTGCGTAAGTGTTTCTCCGCAACCATATTGTTCTTACTGTTATTGTGGGCCATTTCTCTCTCTCTCTCTCTTCTCCTCTTTCTCTCTTATTTTTCCCTTAAAACGTAATTGTATTGTATTGTATTTCCTGTGTAGTTATCTGGTTAGGTAGTCTATGTTATATTGTAGTGTATGACTTGTATTGTGTTAATTCTTTTGCAAGTATATCATTCATAATATATATTTATTAGGCGTTGGACCCTAAGCCCAGGTATCTGTGTATTTCTTATAGTGTTTAGTATTCTCAGAGCGTCGGTGACGCACGAACAGCATTTGAGTTAATAAGGTTACACTAGGTTGCATCTACACCCTATTTCTACACTAAGGTTTTACTGCATAATATACTGTTTATGGTTTAGATATAAAGGTTTAACATTGTGAGCGTCAGCGCCGCTGGTGATCTCCTCGTGGTCCCGAGCGTCCGCTACGCTATAGCGAATCATTACGTTAGACGGCAGCCAATAGCGTGCCTGCCCGTGATCTCTTGGCCGTGAGCGAACGTGACGCTTGAGCGTCTCGACTACGGCTAAGCGATTGCTACGCAACGTGCGTACCCTTACGGTACTCCATACGTAAATAGCGTACAGTGTTCTTAGACCTCATAAAGGGTTTTATATAAGATAAATATCCAGCTTTATCAATTGGAGGCTCGCCCGTCCGTCACATATCTGCACTAGGTAATTTCAGCAGACATTATCCAGCAGCAAAGGGCGGGAGGTCATATTCCTCGTAGTGCTGTTTGGATAAGCGTCTGCTTCGCTTAGTAAAGGGTGCTGAAGGAATCCGGGACCGGAGGTAAGAACAAAACGATAGTGTCCTTTTAAAACTGTTTATTTCTGTCTTGCGTACACACGCACGCATATCTGCATTTCTTTTCATTCGTGTATTTTCATATATCACTCTCCTGTTTGCCATTGTATAATTGATAAACGTACTAAGAGAGATTTGCCGCTATTTCATAGTTAAAGAGTAAAGGTAATACAGTTAAGGCATAGAAATACACACAGCTCTACCTAAAGGTAAAATGAGAGATTGGTGTGGTGTGCGGTAGATGATCGAGGATCATCTACATTGATAAAACGTGTTAGTTGTGTTACGGTAGACAAGGACTGGTGTACACGTGTCTCTAACAAAGGGAGAGACTCGCGTACGCAAAGGCCGACGCACGCAGCGTAAATTACGCAACGGAGCGTCTGGGTACGCCTACGTAACTCAAGTCACACGATAGTGTTGATTTTTAAGTAACGCAACAAGCGATAAATAACGCAACAGGCGATAAGTAGCGCAAATCTATTTTAAATTCGAAATTTAAATTAACAGATCCTTCTCCTAATTTGTAACACATCTGGTCTAAAGAGAAATTTCTGCGCAGAAATAGAAATAGAAACAAAAGTGTACATGTGGTGAGTGAGTGTTTTTACATACAATTTTGAGGTTGAACCAAAAGAAATCATCGAGTTCTCGTGAGGTACATACGTGTAAGTGACATGCACGGTGGCTAGGGAGGCATCCTTGGTTAAACATAAAATTTGAGCATTAGAGTATAGCAGACCAGGAGGTCATACTGTAACAGACCAGGAGGTCATAGCAGACCAGCAGGTTCAGGTACAGCAGACAAGGAAGTCCGCTATACAGTCCACAGGCACAACACCAAAAAAAGGGTTGGTGCAACACCCATATAGGCCATACAAGCTCTTGCTGAAGGAATTCGCAGCCGCAATTTTCGATTCCGCTGGTCGCTCCGTACATAAGATTAGTTGCTTATGTGCTGAACGATTGTACCGCACGTAATTGTGTGCATTAGTAAACCTGACCGGTACTATTTGTGTACGAAGGTCATAAACGCTATTTGTACATTCTGACGTGATTTGTGTAATTTTTTATTTTTACAAAGGGAAGTTCGCTGGTCACTCAGGAATTATCCAACAACCTCACCTTTACTGGAAAGAGTAAGTGTTCTGCGGATATCCCTCGCATGTTCCAGTAAACAAAGGTTAAATAGGTGCCCTGGGTCGAGTACGCCAGCACCATATCGGTGTGATCAGGTCGTATTGGTCGGCGTGGGCAGAGTGAGTAAGGTGCTCGGTAAACCTTACCGTCAACCTATCGTGAATATCTTGGTTTTTTGTAAGGGTCCGTAACACCTGCAAATTATGGGGGCCAGTTGTTCAGGAAGGGGGCGATCAACCTCGGTTCGGGTTGATTCCATAAACCGACCAGTCGGGTCGGCAAGGTACGTAATGTGTGAAAAGTACGGAAGTCACACAGAAGCTTTATGTGATGAATGGGAGAGAATGACAGTACATGACGGGGAGAAATTCCCAAGAGTAGGTAGCTTCAGCACAGAAGTGTTAACGAATTTAAGGAGAAGGATATGTCTCATTAAATCAGCAAAGAGACGAATCAAGCATTATGATTATTTGCAGTTGTGGCAACAGGAGGGTGACATACAGAGAGGATTGGCTCAGGCGGCGGGATCTGGCTCGATCAGGAAACTGATAGCCACGGCCCCACCGCCACCATACATATTATCGGGAGAGAAATTGGTTGCGGAGATTGACGCACTAAGGTGTAACAAACAAACACTTAGCAACTGTGTAAATGTTAAAGATAATGTTAACCAATTAACCAATGCAAGTATTAACCAGTGCAAGTTGTACCCTGTTTTGAACTTTCCTCAGGAGTGTGATCAAGAGGACGAATCGGCAACAATTTCAGCGCTCTCTCTAGCAGCCACCATAGCAGAGACCACAGTAGGCACAGCTCCACCCCCGAGATTAGTAACAAAGGCCCCTAGCGGAGGGATAGATGAGGTCGTATCAACGGGTAAGTACGGCACCATACACTATGCTGAAACTATTTCACCACAGCCTGTAGAATCTACACAGAATGAGGTTGTTAGAGTTAATCCTGTTAAAGTAATAGTAGTTCCAAATGGGAAAACAGACACTTCAGGAGTCACTCCTGTTAGGAACATTGCCATGTATAGCCCATTTTCCCGAATGGAATTAAGGACCATAGTGTCTGAATTCCCTGACCCTAGAAAAGACTTAGTTGCCAGCCAAAAATACATCAGAGACCTAGGTAACATGTTAGAGCCCAACAACAAAGACTGGCAGATATTGCTGAGAGCATGTTTACCCTCCAATGTTGACGCAACTCAATTTTTAGCTGACTGTGGATTAGATCAGGATGTACCTCTTACAGAAGTGTACAACAAAGACAATGTAAAAAGAATAAGCTTACAGTTAAAAGAGTATTTCCCAGCGGTAGTTAAATGGAACAAGATATTCTCCATTAAACAAAAGGAGTCATAAACAGCTACAGAGTATTTTCACAGAGCATTATTAGAGATGGCAAAATACACAGGCATAGAGGACATTAAAACAAACATAAACCATCGAGAAGTAGCAGTATCGGTACTGATGGATGGTTTAAAAGAGTCATTAAAGACTAGGGTACAGACCACACAACCATGTTGGCGAGGTCTGTCTGTGGCTACTTTGAGAGAGGCTGCTATTGATCACGACCGGAATATCACCAGACACAGGGAACAACAAGGTGATAAGTTAATGGCAGTAAGTATACAGGCCTTGACCACAAAACAGCCTGTGTTAATATCACCAAACCCTGTGGGTAAGTCAAATGTGGTAACATGTTATTCTTGTCACAAACAGGGACACTTTGCACGAGACTGTAGTTCGAGAAATATACAAAAATCTTATCAACCCCCTAGACAACGACACGATACACGACATTGGGATCAGGGTCCGCAGAAACGGAGTTATGAGCCACATGCAGGGGAAACAAAAAGATATCCCCCGAACAGAGACTGGCAAGCCTCTGGTAGCTCCCAATTAACTCCATCACAAGTAGTTGCTGCCAGCGGGATTCAGGGAGGTCACCATACCCAATAGGGGTGTGGCCATACCTGTAATCTGCAGCCAGTAAAATTGATTGCAAGCCTTGGAAGTGAACCTGAAATTGCAATTAATGTAGCTGGTAAATCATTAAACTTTCTTGTAGATACGGGGGCGGCCAAATCAGTGATAAATTCGACAGTGGGCATGAGAACCACTGGTAAGACAATTCCAGCCATAGGGGTAACGGGGGTAGTCCAGCATTACCCTGTTAGCAAACCAGCCGAGATTACAGTAGGGCCGTTACATACCAAGCATTCCTTTTTGCTGGCTGCATCGGCACCGACCAATCTCCTGGGTAGAGACTTACTGTGTAAAATGGGGTGCGTCATTTATTGTACTCCTGAAGGTGTATTCTTGGACATACCTGAGAATCACGCTCAGGAAGTGCGAGACATGTTAGACTCCCCATCAAAATTAATGTCACATACCATTATGACAAATAGGACTCCATCCCAAGTAGAAGAAATGACATCTCAGATACCAGAGTCACTTTGGACTAAAGATGGACAGGACACTGGATTAATGGCAAACGTAGCTCCGGTAGTTGTACAAGTAAAAGATGGTAGGATAGCTCCAAAAATCCCACAGTACCCTCTGAAGCCAGAGGTGGAGTTAGGAGTTTACCCAGTAATAGAGCGCTTGCTACAACAGGGCATTCTGGTAAGAACGTCCAGCACTGCCAATAGTCCCATCTTCCCTGTTAAAAAGAGTGGGGGGAGGGGTTACCGGCTAGTGCAGGATCTAAGGGGGATTAACAAAATAGTTGAGAGTCAGTTCCCCGTAGTGCCAAATCCAGCTGTCATCCTAATGCAAATCCCTCC
This sequence comes from Pseudophryne corroboree, assembly GCF_028390025.1. Taxonomy (NCBI): domain Eukaryota; kingdom Metazoa; phylum Chordata; class Amphibia; order Anura; family Myobatrachidae; genus Pseudophryne; species Pseudophryne corroboree. Next base: position 164,026 of record NW_026970293.1, on the reverse strand, counting down.
CACTGCGAAATTTTTCACTGTTATTGACCTCTGCTCCGCTTTCTTTTCGGTACCTCTGCACCCTGACAGTCAATATTTGTTTGCATTCACATACAGAGGAGTCCAATACACATGGACTCGATTACCACAAGGATTCATAGATAGTCCAAGTATATTTTCCCAGGCTTTGCATGATTGTTTACAGTCTTTCCAACCAGTGAGTGGATCAGTATTAATACAGTACGTGGATGATCTACTACTGTGTTCTGATTCATTGGAAGCATCCCTGAAGGATACGAAACAGCTCCTGTTTCATCTTTCAGACACAGGACACAAGGTTTCCAAAGACAAGTTGCAATTATGCCAAACTAAGGTAAAATATTTGGGACACTGTCTAACACAAGGACTGAGACACCTGACCGCTGATAGAATTCAAGCAATTAGAGACATGACTCTGCCACAAACCCAGCAACAGATCAGGACGTTTTTAGGAATGTGTGGGTATTGCCGAAACTGGATCCCAGGGTTTTCCATTCTAGCGTTACCCTTGCAGGAGATGGTCTCCTCAAACAAACCTGATCGGATTTCGCATACAGACGAGTCTGAGACAGCATTTGAGAGACTTAAACAGTGCCTAACGCAGGCACCAGCATTAGGTATGCCAGACTATGGGAAACCCTTTGAACTATACGGAACAGAAAGTGCTGGTTGCGCGGCAGGCGTACTAACCCAAAAGCACGGTGATGCCAGCAGGCCAGTAGCATATTACAGCGCTCAGCTAGACACGGTAGCGCGATCCCTCCCCACATGCTTGCGAAGCGTTGCTGCGATAGCATTGCTAGTAACGAAAAGCGAAGATGTCGTGCTAGGTCACAACCTCACAATTCATACACCACATGCGGTGTCAGCCTTGCTGAATTCTGCCCAAACCAGGCACGTCTCATCAGCGCGGTTTACAAGATGGGAATTGGCACTAATGGCCCCCGTAAACATCACCATAAGGAGATGCAGTGCATTAAATCCTGCAACATATCTCCCAGGTGTGCCTGGACAGGCACAAAGGGTGGAGGATGAGAGTGGTGGGGAAGGAGGATTTAATACAAAGGAAGACACACATGATTGTATGGAATATTTGACCCAAAATTTTACCGCAAGGCCTGACATCAGTGACAACCCACTGGAAGATGTAGAACTTACGTTCTACACGGACGGTAGTTGTCATAGACAGTCAGACTCGGGAGACTTGTGTACTGGATACGCAGTCGTAGATGACCAAGGCACCATAGAAGCGGAACCGCTAGGCCCACCTCACTCAGCCCAGGTTGCTGAACTGGTCGCCCTAACCAGAGCATGCGAATTGGCTAAGGGCAAATCAGCCAATATCTACACCGACTCTAGATACGCATTCGGGGTAGTCCATGATTTCGGAGCCCTATGGCGCCTCAGAAATTTCATGACGGCAGCTGGTACACCGGTAGCGCATGCAGCTCACATAAAAAGGCTTCTAACAGCGATACAGGAACCCGACAGAGTGGCTGTTATCAAATGTAAAGCACACACATATAGCCAAGACCCAGTATCACTTGGTAACAGCCGAGCAGACGAAGCTGCTAAGTTAGCAGCTGCTACCCCCAGACAGACAGACACCACACAACTGATGGTATTTAATACCATCAACACACAGAAGTTGTGTGAGATGCAAAATTTGTGTTCCACACAGGAAAAGGCAGTCTGGAAGGCAAAAGGATATGGCCAGGAGTCCTCAGGACTCTGGACGGATGGACACGGTAAACCAGTGGCCCCCAGAGCATACCTTCCATGTTTAGCTGAGGCAGCTCACGGGCTGACTCATCTGGGCAAGGAAGGGATGTGCAAGTTGGTAAGAGCATATTGGTGTGCCCCAGGATTTTCATCTCATGCGAGTAAAAGAGCAATGTCATGCCTTACCTGTTTGAGAAAGAACATCGGAAAGGCAATACCTACAGAACCATCTCATATCCCACCTGCCGGCGGCCCTTTCCAGGTAATACAGATTGACTTTATTCAATTACCCCCTTGTCGAAATTTGAAATATGTACTTGTTTGTATAGATGTTTTCTCAAATTGGGTCGAAGCATTTCCGGCGGCCACAAATACCGCTATGTTTACTGCTAAGAAAATTGTGCAGGAATTTGTATGTAGATATGGTATCCCTAGAATTATCGAAAGTGATAGGGGTACCCATTTTACAGGTGATGTCTTTCAAGGAATGTGTAAATTGATGGGAATTGATAGCAAGCTGCACACTCCATACCGTCCACAGGCGAGTGCGAAAGTGGAAAGAGTGAACAGCACTATTAAAAATAAACTGAGTAAAGTGATGGCAGAGACAGGATTGACATGGCCAGAAGCTTTACCCATTGTACTGTACAGCATCAGAACCACTCCCAGGTCCCCTCTTAATCTGTCTCCCTTTGAAATCTTGTTTGGTCGACAACCGCATGTTATGATTAACCCTCAGGATGATTTGAAGTGTAACAATGAAGTGACTGTAAAATACTTGATTAACATGAGTAAACAGTTAAGGAATCAAAATGATAATCTGAAGTTAGTGATTCCTGATTTACCAGATAGTAATTGTCGTGACATTGAACCTGGGGATTATGTAATGATACGGAATTTTCTACGCTCAGGTTGCCTTATTGACAGATGGGAAGGACCATACCAGGTCTTATTGACTAGCACTACAGCATTGAAGGTTGCTGAGAGAGAGACTTGGGTTCATTCGTCCCACTGTAAGAAGGTTGCTGATCCAGAGAGGTCCCGTGATAAGGAAAAGACGGTAGAGGTTGTATCACTGGAGTGTCTGTTCCAGGAGGATTGAGGCGGCACCTGAGCATTGAAAATCACAAGACCAAAAGCAGTTGTCGATCCCCTGTTCCCTTTTATTGTTTTTCTCCAACTTCCCATCCCCTCTCCCTCAAATTATTTTTTCCCCCTTCTCATTCTTCTCCGTTTCCTCCTACAAGATGGACTTGCCCCAAGAGACTGTGATCCGGATTTTCCTGTTGACCATGATGTTGACCAGAGCAGTCTGTTCCGGCGAGAGTACCATGGAGGTCGAGAGAGGTTCTGGAATGGGTTCTGATGATAAAGATGGAGGCGTAGTTTTCCAAGAACAACTTAACCAACAAGTAAAGGCGAGTATCAGAAAACGATCCGATAGCATTGACCATAGAAGGAATTGTGAAGGATTGTTAGCTGAAGAAAACTGTATCTGTCGGCTCTGTAACAATGTCATTGAGGATGGGTGCATAAAGAAATGCCAATCCAGTTTTAATATCCATATGGACCGGCATCCATTGAGTGACTATCACTCCTTAGTGGGTAGTGTGTTAAATAAAACAGATTGTTGGGTATGCTCTCAAGTACCTCAAGGTCATAGCAAATCAGGGCTAGTACCATTTCCTTTAACGTTAGGGGAGGTACTTGAGTTAAGTGGTGGGAGACCGGTGGACAGGAGGTTTAATATCTCCAGCCCTCCTAGTTTGAAGCTCCACCAATACCATGTGGATAGGTCCCTATTATGTTTTAACATCTCCAATCCCCGAAAGCCGGGAAATTGGGAAGTGTCATGGAGTAATCAAACCATGACCTTTTCGCATAGAGCAGATAGAATGCCTACAGATACAGAGCTTATACGCCACATAGCCAGTAGAGGAAAATCTTTCCGATATAGGTATACCTTAGGAAATAGGATTACGAGAGTTGGAGAGGTATCACCAGGATACTGTGCACATATCGTACAACCTGATACGTGTACTAAGCAGATGGAAGAATTAGGGTTAGGAGATTTCACATGGAAGGTGTGTAATATGGTTATGTCCTACTCCGTCCCATATGTTCTCCCCGATGATGCATATTTCATATGCGGGAGAAAGGCGTATAAGTGGCTTGCCCCAAACTCTGAAGGATTGTGTTATATTGGAAAAGTACTGCCTGAAGTAATGACTGTATCACATGATAAAATGAAAGACATACACCGTGTTGCCCAAACTCCTTATACTCACACCCATTACGAGCACGTAGTTAAACGGCACCTGATAGAAAGAACAGAGCATCCGGCCTCTGACATGATCCATGAATCCACCGGGATTCAGTTTCTAATCGCGTTAGACATCACTCGCACCACCAGAGGAGTGTTGAATTATAAATACATATCTGCGCTTGCAAATTTGTTAGATAATATCACTGAAATGTATGATGACACGTTTAGGTATACTGGAAGAGAACTTCAAGCTTATAAAACAGAACTGGTACAGCATAGAATGGTTCTTAATTACCTCACAGCAGTGACAGGCGGATATTGTGTCACACTGGCAACACAATACGGCGTGAAATGTTGCACATATATTACGAATAGCACCGAGGATCCGGTCGAGGTCATAGACCAAAAGATGGACGATATTCTCCAACTGAAGTGGGAATTTCGCAGGAGACACAATCTCACTCTTGCTGCTGTAGGTAATGAGCTGACTGGTTGGGTGTCATGGTTGAACCCGCGAAATTGGTTCTCTGGTTTAGGAGACTGGGCTCAAGGAGTCATAATGGATGTTGGGAAGTTTCTCCTATGTATCTTAGGTGTTATCATAACGATTGGCTTGATATTTAGATGCGGTCAGGCTTTAATGAAGTGCAATCGTCGTACTAGGGTGATGAGTTTAAGGAGTGAGGAAACTGTAATTCCCATGGATCTGATTTATGACCCAAATGTAGAAACAATGATGTGATGAAAATGCGATTTCTACGGTCCGTTTCTTTCACCTGTTTTTCCGTTTCCTCCAAGGTAAAAAGACCCACTTGGACGAGGAATTTGATGAGCCGATATACAGACAACAGATGGATTAAAGAAGAAGTTTTGACAACCTTATACACAGATTTTTGATGAACTATGCCATGGATCCCAAGTTTCCCTAGAAATTTTAAAATTACGCTAGCCCAACACTTTTGTAAATCTATGGACATTGACAGCTTTTGCTCGCACCTGATGGGCAAAAGCACAAAGAAGACTGCAACCAACAGACACCAAACAAGACCTCAATCGACGAATGTACATTTACCTGACATAGAATACCACCGCATTTACCGTAATTATGTCTTTTCTTCATTTCTACAACCCTCAGGTAATGACACACATAGTCGATAGGGAATACAGGCACAGATATCAGCAATCACATATCTCCCCCATTCATGTATCATCAACTAAAATGTGCTCCCCCATTTTGTTACAACCAAAGCCGAAAAGAGCTCGGTAAAGTTTGACAGCCCATCCACAGACCCGTACCACGGGATAAGAAGGAATTCAAATGTATACTTCGCAATACCTCGAAGCTTGATTAAAAACACGTACGGCACGATGATACATGACCCCCAAGCACGGATTCATACACACATGCTTCTACTATCTCACTAGGTCATACCCTCTTCACACCTTCTCCACTCTCCTCCCTTACCCTACCATGGAAATGTATTAACCCCTGACATATATTTTTCTCTTTTTGAATTGTTTTAGAAGGTGGCAGTTATTGTTGACTGCCAAAGGGTGGACTGTCAAAGTCAGAAAAATATCTCTATGCACACTACCATATTTGCACCTCACACAGGTCCGTGCTGCGCATGCGTACGCTCTCCCGTACGTGCGCATACTCACAGTCGCGGGCACCCGCAGGTGCACGGTATGCGTATTTACGGTAGAGTTTATGTGATCGTAGCGTGCGACTCAATCGTTACATATTTTCACTATATAATGTATTTTGTAGATCATGGTCCCTTTGATAGATTCTGAAAGTTTGGTTAATGTAGAATGTTCATGAACAGAGAAATCCCTCTTTGTTTGATACGAAGGGACAGACAGGAGTAATACAGTGGTGTTTAGTACCCATCGGAAGAGTATTTAATTAGCAATATTCCGGTGTTGGTTTGAAGCGGATTAATCGCTCGTGCAAATAATTATGGACATAAGAAGTTTATGTCCATTTACTATTATTTGCACTTAATTATCCATGCGGCGGGAAACCCAGTTTCCCTCCCACCTGAGCTGTTGGAAATAGTCACAGCCCACCTGTATGAATCAACCTATGACCTTTTGTATTAATGCGAGGAGGAATTCCTGTGTCCAATGAACAATGAGATTGTAGGGACCATTGAATTGTATTGTGTGTGGGGCATAAATAGACAAGCTGATCACATCCAGCTCTCACTCTTCAACGGTTATCATTGCTGAAAATCGGGAGCTGGATGTCCAGAGGCGCATGCGATCGTTTCCCCTTGTGCGTAAGTGTTTCTCCGCAACCATATTGTTCTTACTGTTATTGTGGGCCATTTCTCTCTCTCTCTCTCTTCTCCTCTTTCTCTCTTATTTTTCCCTTAAAACGTAATTGTATTGTATTGTATTTCCTGTGTAGTTATCTGGTTAGGTAGTCTATGTTATATTGTAGTGTATGACTTGTATTGTGTTAATTCTTTTGCAAGTATATCATTCATAATATATATTTATTAGGCGTTGGACCCTAAGCCCAGGTATCTGTGTATTTCTTATAGTGTTTAGTATTCTCAGAGCGTCGGTGACGCACGAACAGCATTTGAGTTAATAAGGTTACACTAGGTTGCATCTACACCCTATTTCTACACTAAGGTTTTACTGCATAATATACTGTTTATGGTTTAGATATAAAGGTTTAACATTGTGAGCGTCAGCGCCGCTGGTGATCTCCTCGTGGTCCCGAGCGTCCGCTACGCTATAGCGAATCATTACGTTAGACGGCAGCCAATAGCGTGCCTGCCCGTGATCTCTTGGCCGTGAGCGAACGTGACGCTTGAGCGTCTCGACTACGGCTAAGCGATTGCTACGCAACGTGCGTACCCTTACGGTACTCCATACGTAAATAGCGTACAGTGTTCTTAGACCTCATAAAGGGTTTTATATAAGATAAATATCCAGCTTTATCATGTATTACAGAGGGGGCACTGCTTTACCACCTCACCAAACAATACTGGGGCAAATGTATTACAGGGGGGGCACTGCTTTACCACCTCACCGGACAATACTGTGGCAAATGTATTACAGAAGGGGCGCTGCTTTACCACCTCACCAAACAATACTGGGGCAAATGTATTACAGAGGGGGCACTGCTTTACCACCTCACCGGACAATACTGTGGCAAATGTATTACAGAGGGGGCACTGCTTTACCACCTCACCGAACAATGCTGGGGCAAATATATTACAGAGGGGGCACTGCTTTACCACCTCACCAAACAATACTGGGGCAAATGTATTACAGGGGGGGCATTGCTTTACCACCTCACCGGACAATACTGTGGCAAATGTATTACAGAAGGGGCACTGCTTTACCACCTCACCAAACAATACTGGGGCAAATGTATTACAGAGGGGGCACTGCTTTACCACCTCACCGGACAATACTGTGGCAAATGTATTACAGAGGGGGCACTGCTTTACCGCCTCACCGGACAATACTGTGGCAAATGTATTACAGAGGGGGCACTGCTTTACCACCTCACCGGACAATACTGTGGCAAATGTATTACAGAGGGGCACTGCTTTACCACCTCACCAAACAATACTGTGGAAAATGTATTACAGAGGGGGCACTGCTTTACCACCCCACCGAACAATACTGGGGAAATGTATTACAGAGGGGGCACTGCTTTACCACCTCACCGAACAATGCTGGGGCAAATGTTATACAGAGGGGGCACTGCTTTACCACCTCACCGAACAATACTGGGGAAATGTATTACAGAGGGGGCACTGCTTTACCACCTCACCAAACAAGACTTGGGCAAATGTATTACAGAGGGGGCACTGCTTTACCACCTCACTGAACAACACTGGGGCAAATGTATTACAGATGGGGCACTGCTTTACCACCTCAACGAACAATACTGTGGCAAATGTATTACAGAGTGGGCACTGCTTTACCACCTCACTGAACAACACTGTGGAAATGTATTACAGAGGGGGCACTGCTTTACCACCTCACCGAACAATACTGTGGAAATGTATTACAGAGGGGGCACTGCTTTACCACCTCACCGAACAATACTGGGGAAATGTATTACAGAGGGGCCGCTGCTTTACCACCTCACCGAACAATACTGGGGAAATGTATTACAGAGGGGGCACTGCTTTACCACCTCACCGAACAATACTGGGGAAATGTATTACAGAGGGGGCACTGCTTTACCACCTCACCGAACAATACTGGGGCAAATGTATTGCAGAGGGGGCACTGCTTTACCACCTCACCGAACAATACTGTGGCAAATGTATTACAGAGGGGGCGCTGCTTTACCACCTCACCGAACAATACTGGGGCAAATGTATTACAGAGGGGGCACTGCTTTAACACCTCACCAAACAATACTGGGGCAAATGTATTACAGAGGGGGCACTGCTTTACCACCTCACCGAACAATGCTGGGGCAAATGTAGTACAGAGGGGGCACTGCTTTACCACCTCACCAAACAATACTGGGGCAAATGTATTACAGGGGGGGCACTGCTTTACCACCTCACCGGACAATACTGTGGCAAATGTATTACAGAGGGGGCACTGCTTTACCACCTCACCAAACAATGCTGGGGCAAATGTTATACAGAGGGGGCACTGCTTTACCACCTCACCGAACAATGCTGGGGCAAATGTTATACAGAGGGGGCACTGCTTTACCACCTCACCGAACAATACTGGGGCAAATGTATTACAGAGGGGGCACTGCTTTACCACCTCACCGAACAATACTGGGGCAAATGTATTACAGAGGGGGCACTGCTTTACCACCTCACCGAACAATGCTGGGGCAAATGTTATACAGAGGGGGCACTGCTTTACCATCTCACCGAACAATACTGGGGAAATGTATTACAGAGGGGGCACTGCTTTACCACCTCACCAAACAATACTGGGGCAAATGTATTACAGAGGGGGTGCTGCTTTACCACCTCACTGAACAACACTGGGGCAAATGTATTACAGAGGGGGCACTGCTTTACCACCTCACCGAACAATACTGTGGCAAATGTATTACAGAGGGGGCGCTGCTTTACCACCTCACCGAACAATACTGGGGCAAATGTATTACAGAGGGGGCACTGCTTTACCACCTCACCGAACAATACTGTGGCAAATGTATTACAGAGGGGGCACTGCTTTACCACCTCACCAAACAATACTGGGGCAAATGTATTACAGAGGGGGCACTGCTTTACCACCTCACCGAACAATGCTGGGGCAAATGTAGTACAGAGGGGGCACTGCTTTACCACCTCACCAAACAATACTGTGGCAAATGTATTACAGAGTGAGCACTGCTTTACCACCTCACTGAACAACACTGTGGAAATGTATTACAGAGGGGGCACTGCTTTACCACCTCACCGAACAATACTGTGGAAATGTATTACAGAGGGGGCACTGCTTTACCACCTCACCGAACAATACTGGGGAAATGTATTTCAGAGGGGGCACTGCTTTACCACCTCTCCGGACAATACTGGGGCAAATGTATTACAGAGGGGGCACTGCTTTACCACCTCACCGAACAATACTGTGGCAAATGTATTACAGAGGGGGCGCTGCTTTACCACCTCACCGAACAATACTGGGGCAAATGTATTACAGAGGGGGCACTGCTTTACCACCTCACCGAACAATACTGTGGCAAATGTATTACAGAGGGGGCACTGCTTTACCACCTCACCAAACAATACTGGGGCAAATGTATTACAGAGGGGGCACTGCTTTACCACCTCACCGAACAATGCTGGTGCAAATGTAGTACAGAGGGGGCACTGCTTTACCACCTCACCAAACAATACTGGGGCAAATGTATTACAGGGGGGGCACTGCTTTACCACCTCACCGGACAATACTGTGGCAAATGTATTACAGAGGGGGCACAGCTTTACCACCTCACCAAACAATGCTGGGACAAATGTTATACAGAGGGGGCACTGATTTACCACCTCACCGAACAATGCTGGGGCAAATGTTATACAGAGGGGGCACTGCTTTACCACCTCACCGAACAATACTGGGGCAAATGTATTACAGGGGGGGCACTGCTTTACCACCTCACCGGACAATACTGTGGCAAATGTATTACAGAAGGGGCACTGCTTTACCACCTCACCAAACAATACTGGGGCAAATGTATTACAGAGGGGGCACTGCTTTACCACCTCACCGGACAATACTGTGGCAAATGTATTACAGAGGGGGCACTGCTTTACCGCCTCACCGGACAATACTGTGGCAAATGTATTACAGAGGGGGCACTGCTTTACCACCTCACCGGACAATACTGTGGCAAATGTATTACAGAGGGGCACTGCTTTACCACCTCACCAAACAATACTGTGGAAAATGTATTACAGAGGGGGCACTGCTTTACCACCCCACCGAACAATACTGGGGAAATGTATTACAGAGGGGGCACTGCTTTACCACCTCACCGAACAATGCTGGGGCAAATGTTATACAGAGGGGGCACTGCTTTACCACCTCACCGAACAATACTGGGGAAATGTATTACAGAGGGGGCACTGCTTTACCACCTCACCAAACAAGACTTGGGCAAATGTATTACAGAGGGGGCGCTGCTTTACCACCTCACTGAACAACACTGGGGCAAATGTATTACAGATGGGGCACTGCTTTACCACCTCAACGAACAATACTGTGGCAAATGTATTACAGAGTGGGCACTGCTTTACCACCTCACTGAACAACACTGTGGAAATGTATTACAGAGGGGGCACTGCTTTACCACCTCACCGAACAATACTGTGGAAATGTATTACAGAGGGGGCACTGCTTTACCACCTCACCGAACAATACTGGGGAAATGTATTACAGAGGGGGCGCTGCTTTACCACCTCACCGAACAATGCTGGGGCAAATGTAGTACAGAGGGGGCACTGCTTTACCACCTCACCAAACAATGCTGGGGCAAATGTTATACAGAGGGGGCACTGCTTTACCACCTCACCGAACAATGCTGGGGCAAATGTTATACAGAGGGGGCACTGCTTTACCACCTCACCGAACAATACTGGGGCAAATGTATTACAGAGGGGGCACTGCTTTACCACCTCACCGAACAATACTGGGGCAAATGTATTACAGAGGGGGCACTGCTTTACCACCGAACAATGCTGGGGCAAATGTTATACAGAGGGGGCACTGCTTTACCACCTCACCGAACAATACTGGGGCAAATATATTATAGAGGGGGCACTGCTTTACCACCTCACCGAACAATACTGGGGCAAATGTATTACAGAGGGGGCACTGCTTTACCACCTCACCGAACAATGCTGGGGCAAATGTTATACAGAGGGGGCACTGCTTTACCATCTCACCGAACAATACTGGGGAAATGTATTACAGAGGGGGCACTTCTTTACCACCTCACCAAACAATACTGGGGCAAATGTATTACAGAGGGGGCGCTGCTTTACCACCTCACTGAACAACACTGTGGCAAATGTATTACAGATGGGGCACTGCTTTACCACCTCAACGAACAATACTGTGGCAAATGTATTACAGAGTGAGCACTGCTTTACCACCTCACTGAACAACACTGTGGCAAATGTATTACAGAGGGGGCACTGCTTTACCACCTCACCGAACAATACTGTGGAAATGTATTACAGAGGGGGCACTGCTTTACCACCTCACCGAACAATACTGGGGAAATGTATTACAGAGGGGGCGCTGCTTTACCACCTCACCGAACAATACTGGGGAAATGTATTACAGAGGGGGCACTGCTTTACCACCTCACCGAACAATACTGGGGAAATGTATTACAGAGGGGGCACTGCTTTACCACCTTACCGGACAATACTGGGGCAAATGTATTACAGAGGGGGCACTGCTTTACCACCTCACCGAACAATACTGTGGCAAATGTATTACAGAGGGGGCGCTGCTTTATCACCTCACCGAACAATACTGGGGCAAATGTATTACAGAGGGGGCACTGCTTTACCACCTCACCGAACAATACTGTGGCAAATGTATTACAGAGGGGGCACTGCTTTACCACCTCACCAAACAATACTGGGGCAAATGTATTACAGAGGGGGCACTGCTTTACCACCTCACCGAACAATGCTGGGGCAAATGTATTACAGAGGGGGCACTGCTTTACCACCTCACCAAACAATACTGGGGCAAATGTATTACAGGGGGGGCACTGCTTTACCACCTCACCGGACAATACTGTGGCAAATGTATTACAGAAGGGGCGCTGCTTTACCACCTCACCAAACAATACTGGGGCAAATGTATTACAGAGGGGGCACTGCTTTACCACCTCACCGGACAATACTGTGGCAAATGTATTACAGAGGGGGCACTGCTTTACCACCTCACCGGACAATGCTGTGGCAAATGTATTACAGAGGGGGCACTGCTTTACCACCTTACCGGACAATACTGTGGCAAATGTATTACAGAGGGGCACTGCTTTACCACCTCACCAAACAATACTGTGGAAAATGTATTACAGAGGGGGCACTGCTTTACCACCTCACCGAACAATACTGGGGAAATATATTACAGAGGGGGCACTGCTTTACCACCACACCAAACAATGCTGGGGCAAATGTTATACAGAGGGGGCACTGCTTTACCACCTCACCGAACAATACTGGGGAAATGTATTACAGAGGGGGCACTGCTTTACCACCTCACCAAACAAGACTGGGGCAAATGTATTACAGAGGGGGCGCTGCTTTACCACCTCACTGAACAACACTGGGGCAAATGTATTACAGATGGGGCACTGATTTACCACCTCAACGAACAATACTGTGGCAAATGTATTACAGAGTGGGCACTGCTTTACCACCTCACTGAACAACACTGTGGAAATGTATTACAGAGGGGGCACTGCTTTACCACCTCACCGAACAATACTGTGGAAATGTATTACAGAGGGGGCACTGCTTTACCACCTCACCGAACAATACTGGGGAAATGTATTACAGAGGGGGCGCTGCTTTACCACCTCACCGAACAATACTGGGGAAATGTATTACAGAGGGGGCACTGCTTTACCACCTCACCGAACAATACTGGGGAAATGTATTACAGAGGGGGCACTGCTTTACCACCTCTCCGGACAATACTGGGGCAAATGTATTACAGAGGGGGCACTGCTTTACCACCTCACCGAACAATACTGTGGCAAATGTATTACAGAGGGGGCGCTGCTTTACCACCTCACCGAACAATACTGGGGCAAATGTATTACAGAGGGGGCACTGCTTTACCACCTCACCGAACAATACTGTGGCAAATGTATTACAGAGGGGGCACTGCTTTACCACCTCACCAAACAATACTGGGGCAAATGTATTACAGAGGGGGCACTGCTTTACCACCTCACCGAACAATGCTGGGGCAAATGTAGTACAGAGGGGGCACTGCTTTACCACCTCACCAAACAATACTGTGGCAAATGTATTACAGAGTGAGCACTGCTTTACCACCTCACTGAACAACACTGTGGAAATGTATTACAGAGGGGGCACTGCTTTACCACCTCACCGAACAATACTGTGGAAATGTATTACAGAGGGGGCACTGCTTTACCACCTCACCGAACAATACTGGGGAAATGTATTACAGAGGGGGCACTATTTTACCACCTCTCCGGACAATACTGGGGCAAATGTTTTACAGAGGGGGCACTGCTTTACCACCTTACCGAACAATACTGTGGCAAATGTATTACAGAGGGGGCGCTGCTTTACCACCTCACCGAACAATACTGGGGCAAATGTATTACAGAGGGGGCACTGCTTTACCACCTCACCGAACAATACTGTGGCAAATGTATTACAGGGGGGGCACTGCTTTACCACCTCACCGGACAATACTGTGGCAAATGTATTACAGAGGGGGCACAGCTTTACCACCTCACCAAACAATGCTTGGACAAATATTATACAGAGGGGGCACTGCTTTACCACCTCACCGAACAATGCTGGGGCAAATGTTATACAGAGGGGGCACTGCTTTACCACCTCACCGAACAATACTGGGGAAAATGTATTACAGAGGGGGCACTGCTTTACCACCTCACCGAACAATGCTGGGGCAAATGTTATACAGAGGGGGCACTGCTTTACCATCTCACCGAACAATACTTGGGAAATGTATTACAGAGGGGGCACTGCTTTACCACCTCACCAAACAATACTGGGGCAAATGCATTACAGAGGGGGCGCTGCTTTACCACCTCACTGAACAACACTGGTGCAAATGTACTACAGATGGGGCACTGCTTTACCACCTCAACGAACAATACTGTGGCAAATGTATTACAGAGTGAGCACTGCTTTACCACCTCACTGAACAACACTGTGGAAATGTATTACAGAGGGGGCACTGCTTTACCACCTCACCGAACAATACTGTGGAAATGTATTACAGAGGGGGCACTGCTTTACCACCTCACCGAACAATACAGGGGAAATGTATTACAGAGGGGGCGCTGCTTTACCACCTCACCGAACAATACTGGGGAAATGTATTACAGAGGGGGCACTGCTTTACCACCTCACCGAACAATACTGTGGCAAATGTATTACAGAGGGGGCGCTGCTTTACCACCTCACCGAACAATACTGGGGCAAATGTATTACAGAGGGGGCACTGCTTTACCACCTCACCGAACAATACTGTGGCAAATGTATTACAGAGGGGGCACTGCTTTACCACCTCACCAAACAATACTGGGGCAAATGTATTACAGAGGGGGCACTGCTTTACCACCTCACCGAACAATACTGTGGCAAATGTATTACAGAGGGGGCACTGCTTTACCACCTCACCAAACAATACTGGGGCAAATGTATTACAGAGGGGGCACTGCTTTACCACCTCACCGAACAATGCTGGGGCAAATGTATTACAGAGGGGGCACTGCTTTACCACCTCACCAAACAATACTGGGGCAAATGTATTACAGGGGGGGCACTGCTTTACCACCTCACCGGACAATACTGTGGCAAATGTATTACAGAAGGGGCGCTGCTTTACCACCTCACCAAACAATACTGGGGCAAATGTATTACAGAGGGGGCACTGCTTTACCACCTCACCGGACAATACTGTGGCAAATGTATTACAGAGGGGGCACTGCTTTACCACCTCACCCGACAATGCTGTGGCAAATGTATTACAGAGGGGGCACTGCTTTACCACCTTACCGGACAATACTATGGCAAATGTATTACAGAGGGGCACTGCTTTACCACCTCACCAAACAATACTGTGGAAAATTTATTACAGAGGGGGCACTGCTTTACCACCTCACCGAACAATACTGGGGAAATATATTACAGAGGGGGCACTGCTTTACCACCTCACCAAACAATGCTGGGGCAAATGTTATACAGAGGGGGCACTGCTTTACCACCTCACCGAACAATACTGGGGAAATGTATTACAGAGGGGGCACTGCTTTACCACCTCACCAAACAAGACTGGGGCAAATGTATTACAGAGGGGGCGCTGCTTTACCACCTCACTGAACAACACTGGGGCAAATGTATTACAGATGGGGCACTGCTTTACCACCTCAACGAACAATACTGTGGCAAATGTATTACAGAGTGGGCACTGCTTTACCACCTCACTGAACAACACTGTGGAAATGTATTACAGAGGGGGCACTGCTTTACCACCTCACCGAACAATGCTGGGGCAAATGTTATACAGAGGGGGCACTGCTTTACCATCTCACCGAACAATACTGGGGAAATGTATTACAGAGGGGGCACTGCTTTACCACCTCACCAAACAATACTGGGGCAAATGTATTACAGAGGGGGCGCTGCTTTACCACCTCACTGAACAACACTGGGGCAAATGTACTACAGATGGGGCACTGCTTTACCACCTCAACGAACAATACTGTGGCAAATGTATTACAGAGTGAGCACTGCTTTACCACCTCACTGAACAACACTGTGGAAATGTATTACAGAGGGGGCACTGCTTTACCACCTCACCGTACAATACTGTGGAAATGTATTACAGAGGGGGCACTGCTTTACCACCACACCGAACAATACTGGGGAAATGTATTACAGAGGGGGCGCTGCTTTACCACCTCACCGAACAATACTGGGGAAATGTATTACAGAGGGGGCACTGCTTTACCACCTCACCGAACAATACTGGGGAAATGTATTACAGAGGGGGCACTGCTTTACCACCTCACCGGACAATACTGGGGCAAATGTATTACAGAGGGGGCACTGCTTTACCACCTCACCGAACAATACTGTGGCAAATGTATTACAGAGGGAGCACTGCTTTACCACCTCACCGAACAATACTGGGGCAAATGTATTACAGAGGGGGCACTGCTTTACCACCTCACCGAACAATACTGTGGCAAATGTATTACAGAGGGGGCACTGCTTTACCACCTCACCAAACAATACTGGGGCAAATGTATTACAGAGGGGGCACTGCTTTACCACCTCACCAAACAATACTGGGGCAAATGTATTACATGGGGGGCACTGCTTTACCACCTCACCGGACAATACTGTGGCAAATGTATTACAAAAGGGGCGCTGCTTTACCACCTCACCAAACAATACTGGGGCAAATGTATTACAGAGGGGGCACTGCTTTACCACCTCACCGGACAATACTGTGGCAAATGTATTACAGAGGGGGCACTGCTTTACCACCTCACCAAACAATACTGGGGCAAATGTATTACAGAGGGGGCACTGCTTTACCACCTCACCGAACAATACTGTGGCAAATGTATTACAGAGGGGGCACTGCTTTACCACCTCACCGAACAATACTGTGGCAAATGTATTACAGAGGGGGCACTGCTTTACCACCTCACCGAACAATGCTGGGGCAAATGTATTACAGAGGGGGCACTGCTTTACCACCTCACCAAACAATACTGGGGCAAATGTATTACATGGGGGGACTGCTTTACCACCTCACCGGACAATACTGTGGCAAATGTATTACAAAAGGGGCGCTGCTTTACCACCTCACCAAACAATACTGGGGCAAATGTATTACAGAGGGGGCACTGCTTTACCACCTCACCGGACAATACTGTGGCAAATGTATTACAGAGGGGGCACTGCTTTACCACCTCACCAAACAATACTGGGGCAAATGTATTACAGAGGGGGCACTGCTTTACCACCTCACCGAACAATACTGTGGCAAATGTATTACAGAGGGGGCACTGCTTTACCACCTCACCAAACAATACTGGGGCAAATGTATTACAGAGGGGGCACTGCTTTACCACCTCACCGAACAATGCTGGGGCAAATGTATTACAGAGGGGGCACTGCTTTACCACCTCACCAAACAATACTGGGGCAAATGTATTACAGGGGGGACACTGCTTTACCACCTCACCGGACAATACTGTGGCAAATGTATTACAGAAGGGGCGCTGCTTTACCACCTCACCAAACAATACTGGGGCAAATGTATTACAGAGGGGGCACTGCTTTACCACCTCACCGGACAATACTGTGGCAAATGTATTACAGAGGGGGCACTGCTTTACCACCTCACCCGACAATGCTGTGGCAAATGTATTACAGAGGGGGCACTGCTTTACCACCTTACCGGACAATACTGTGGCAAATGTATTACAGAGGGGCACTGCTTTACCACCTCACCAAACAATACTGTGGAAAATGTATTACAGAGGGGGCACTGCTTTACCACCTCACCGAACAATACTGGGGAAATATATTACAGAGGGGGCACTGCTTTACCACCTCACCAAACAATGCTGGGGCAAATGTTATACAGAGGGGGCACTGCTTTACCACCTCACCGAACAATACTGGGGAAATGTATTACAGAGGGGGCACTGCTTTACCACCTCACCAAACAAGACTGGGGCAAATGTATTACAGAGGGGGCGCTGCTTTACCACCTCACTGAACAACACTGGGGCAAATGTATTACAGATGGGGCACTGCTTTACCACCTCAACGAACAATACTGTGGCAAATGTATTACAGAGTGGGCACTGCTTTACCACCTCACTGAACAACACTGTGGAAATGTATTACAGAGGGGGCACTGCTTTACCACCTCACCGAACAATGCTGGGGCAAATGTTATACAGAGGGGGCACTGCTTTACCATCTCACCGAACAATACTGGGGAAATGTATTACAGAGGGGGCACTGCTTTACCACCTCACCAAACAATACTGGGGCAAATGTATTACAGAGGGGGCGCTGCTTTACCACCTCACTGAACAACACTGTGGCAAATGTACTACAGATGGGGCACTGCTTTACCACCTCAACGAACAATACTGTGGCAAATGTATTACAGAGTGAGCACTGCTTTACCACCTCACTGAACAACACTGTGGAAATGTATTACAGAGGGGGCACTGCTTTACCACCTCACCGTACAATACTGTGGAAATGTATTACAGAGGGGGCACTGCTTTACCACCTCACCGAACAATACTGGGGAAATGTATTACAGAGGGGGCGCTGCTTTACCACCTCACCGAACAATACTGGGGAAATGTATTACAGAGGGGGCACTGCTTTACCACCTCACCGAACAATACTGGGGAAATGTATTACAGAGGGGGCACTGCTTTACCACCTCACCGGACAATACTGGGGCAAATGTATTACAGAGGGGGCACTGCTTTACCACCTCACCGAACAATACTGTGGCAAATGTATTACAGAGGGAGCGCTGCTTTACCACCTCACCGAACAATACTGGGGCAAATGTATTACAGAGGGGGCACTGCTTTACCACCTCACCGAACAATACTGTGGCAAATGTATTACAGAGGGGGCACTGCTTTACCACCTCACCAAACAATACTGGGGCAAATGTATTACAGAGGGGGCACTGCTTTACCACCTCACCGAACAATGCTGGGGCAAATGTATTACAGAGGGGGCACTGCTTTACCACCTCACCAAACAATACTGGGGCAAATGTATTACATGGGGGGCACTGCTTTACCACCTCACCGGACAATACTGTGGCAAATGTATTACAGAAGGGGCGCTGCTTTACCACCTCACCAAACAATACTGGGGCAAATGTATTACAGAGGGGGCACTGCTTTACCACCTCACCGGACAATACTGTGGCAAATGTATTACAGAGGGGGCACTGCTTTACCACCTCACCGGACAATGCTGTCGCAAATGTATTACAGAGGGGGCACTGCTTTACCACCTTACCGGACAATACTGTGGCAAATGTATTACAGAGGGGCACTGCTTTACCACCTCACCAAACAATACTGTGGAAAATGTATTACAGAGGGGGCACTGCTTTACCACCTCACCGAACAATACTGGGGAAATATATTACAGAGGGGGCACTGCTTTACCACCTCACCAAACAATGCTGGGGCAAATGTTATACAGAGGGGGCACTGCTTTACCACCTCACCAAACAATACTGGGGCAAATGTATTACACGGGGGGCACTGCTTTACCACCTCACCGGACAATACTGTGGCAAATGTATTACAGAAGGGGCGCTGCTTTACCACCTCACCAAACAATACTGGGGCAAATGTATTACAGAGGGGGCACTGCTTTACCACCTCACCGGACAATACTGTGGCAAATGTATTACAGAGGGGGCACTGCTTTACCACCTCACCGGACAATGCTGTGGCAAATGTATTACAGAGGGGGCACTGCTTTACCACCTTACCTGACAATACTGTGGCAAATGTATTACAGAGGGGCACTGCTTTACCACCTCACCAAACAATACTGTGGAAAATGTATTACAGAGGGGGCACTGCTTTACCACCTCACCGAACAATACTGGGGAAATATATTACAGAGGGGGCACTGCTTTACCACCTCACCAAACAATGCTGGGGCAAATGTTATACAGAGGGGGCACTGCTTTACCACCTCACCGAACAATACTGGGGAAATGTATTACAGAGGGGGCACTGCTTTACCACCTCACCGAACAATACTGGGGAAATGTATTACAGAGGGGGCACTGCTTTTCCACCTCACCGGACAATACTGGGGCAAATGTATTACAGAGGGGGCACTGCTTTACCACCTCACCGAACAATACTGTGGCAAATGTATTACAGAGGGAGCGCTGCTTTACCACCTCACCGAACAATACTGGGGCAAATGTATTACAGAGGGGGCACTGCTTTACCACCTCACCGAACAATACTGTGGCAAATGTATTACAGAGGGGGCACTGCTTTACCACCTCACCAAACAATACTGGGGCAAATGTATTACAGAGGGGGCACTGCTTTACCACCTCACCGAACAATGCTGGGGCAAATGTATTACAGAGGGGGCACTGCTTTACCACCTCACCAAACAATACTGGGGCAAATGTATTACATGGGGGGCACTGCTTTACCACCTCACCGGACAATACTGTGGCAAATGTATTACAGAAGGGGCGCTGCTTTACCACCTCACCAAACAATACTGGGGCAAATGTATTACTGAGGGGGCACTGCTTTACCACCTCACCGGACAATACTGTGGCAAATGTATTACAGAGGGGGCACTGCTTTACCACCTCACCGGACAATGCTGTCGCAAATGTATTACAGAGGGGGCACTGCTTTACCACCTTACCGGACAATACTGTGGCAAATGTATTACAGAGGGGCACTGCTTTACCACCTCACCAAACAATACTGTGGAAAATGTATTACAGAGGGGGCACTGCTTTACCACCTCACCGAACAATACTGGGGAAATATATTACAGAGGGGGCACTGCTTTACCACCTCACCAAACAATGCTGGGGCAAATGTTATACAGAGGGGGCACTGCTTTACCACCTCACCAAACAATACTGGGGCAAATGTATTACACGGGGGGCACTGCTTTACCACCTCACCGGACAATACTGTGGCAAATGTATTACAGAAGGGGCGCTGCTTTACCACCTCACCAAACAATACTGGGGCAAATGTATTACAGAGGGGGCACTGCTTTACCACCTCACCGGACAATACTGTGGCAAATGTATTACAGAGGGGGCACTGCTTTACCACCTCACCGGACAATGCTGTGGCAAATGTATTACAGAGGGGGCACTGCTTTACCACCTTACCTGACAATACTGTGGCAAATGTATTACAGAGGGGCACTGCTTTACCACCTCACCAAACAATACTGTGGAAAATGTATTACAGAGGGGGCACTGCTTTACCACCTCACCGAACAATACTGGGGAAATATATTACAGAGGGGGCACTGCTTTACCACCTCACCAAACAATGCTGGGGCAAATGTTATACAGAGGGGGCACTGCTTTACCACCTCACCGAACAATACTGGGGAAATGTATTACAGAGGGGGCACTGCTTTACCACCTCACCAAACAAGACTGGGGCAAATGTATTACAGAGGGGGCGCTGCTTTACCACCTCACTGAACAACACTGGGGCAAATGTATTACAGATGGGGCACTGCTTTACCACCTCAACGAACAATACTGTGGCAAATGTATTACAGAGTGGGCACTGCTTTACCACCTCACTGAACAACACTGTGGAAATGTATTACAGAGGGGGCACTGCTTTACCACCTCACCGAACAATGCTGGGGCAAATGTTATACAGAGGGGGCACTGCTTTACCATCTCACCGAACAATACTGGGGAAATGTATTACAGAGGGGGCACTGCTTTACCACCTCACCAAACAATACTGGGGCAAATGTATTACAGAGGGGGCGCTGCTTTACCACCTCACTGAACAACACTGGGGCAAATGTACTACAGATGGGGCACTGCTTTACCACCTCAACGAACAATACTGTGGCAAATGTATTACAGAGTGAGCACTGCTTTACCACCTCACTGAACAACACTGTGGAAATGTATTACAGAGGGGGCACTGCTTTACCACCTCACCGAACAATACTGTGGAAATGTATTACAGAGGGGGCACTGCTTTACCACCTCACCAAACAAGACTGGGGCAAATGTATTACAGAGGGGGCGCTGCTTTACCACCTCACTGAACAACACTGGGGCAAATGTATTACAGATGGGGCACTGCTTTACCACCTCAACGAACAATACTGTGGCAAATGTATTACAGAGTGGGCACTGCTTTACCACCTCACTGAACAACACTGTGGAAATGTATTACAGAGGGGGCACTGCTTTACCACCTCACCGAACAATACTGTGGCAAATGTATTACAGAGGGGGCACTGCTTTACCACCTCACCAAACAATACTGGGGCAAATGTATTACAGAGGGGGCACTGCTTTACCACCTCACCGAACAATGCTGGGGCAAATGTATTACAGAGGGGGCACTGCTTTACCACCTCTCCAAACAATACTGGGGCAAATGTATTACATGGGGGGCACTGCTTTACCACCTCACCGGACAATACTGTGGCAAATGTATTACAGAAGGGGCGCTGCTTTACCACCTCACCAAACAATACTGGGGCAAATGTATTACAGAGGGGGCACTGCTTTACCACCTCACCGGACAATACTGTGGCAAATGTATTACAGAGGGGGCACTGCTTTACCACCTCACCGGACAATGCTGTCGCAAATGTATTACAGAGGGGGCACTGCTTTACCACCTTACCGGACAATACTGTGGCAAATGTATTACAGAGGGGGCACTGCTTTACCACCTCACCGGACAATGCTGTCGCAAATGTATTACAGAGGGGGCACTGCTTTACCACCTTACCGGACAATACTGTGGCAAATGTATTACAGAGGGGCACTGCTTTTCCACCTCACCAAACAATACTGTGGAAAATGTATTACAGAGGGGGCACTGCTTTACCACCTCACCGAACAATACTGGGGAAATATATTACAGAGGGAGCACTGCTTTACCACCTCACCAAACAATGCTGGGGCAAATGTTATACAGAGGGGGCACTGCTTTACCACCTCACCGAACAATACTGGGGAAATGTATTACAGAGGGGGCACTGCTTTACCACCTCACCAAACAAGACTGGGGCAAATGTATTACAGAGGGGGCGCTGCTTTACCACCTTACCGGACAATACTGTGGCAAATGTATTACAGAGGGGCACTGCTTTACCACCTCACCAAACAATACTGTGGAAAATGTATTACAGAGGGGGCACTGCTTTACCACCTCACCGAACAATACTGGGGAAATATATTACAGAGGGGGCACTGCTTTACCACCTCACCAAACAATGCTGGGGCAAATGTTATACAGAGGGGGCACTGCTTTACCACCTCACCGAACAATACTGGGGAAATGTATTACAGAGGGGGCACTGCTTTACCACCTCACCAAACAAGACTGGGGCAAATGTATTACAGAGGGGGCGCTGCTTTACCACCTCACTGAACAACACTGGGGCAAATGTATTACAGATGGGGCACTGCTTTACCACCTCAACGAACAATACTGTGGCAAATGTATTACAGAGTGGGCACTGCTTTACCACCTCACTGAACAACACTGTGGAAATGTATTACAGAGGGGGCACTGCTTTACCACCTCACCGAACAATGCTGGGGCAAATGTTATACAGAGGGGGCACTGCTTTACCATCTCACCGAACAATACTGGGGAAATGTATTACAGAGGGGGCACTGCTTTACCACCTCACCAAACAATACTGGGGCAAATGTATTACAGAGGGGGCGCTGCTTTACCACCTCACTGAACAACACTGGGGCAAATGTACTACAGATGGGGCACTGCTTTACCACCTCAACGAACAATACTGTGGCAAATGTATTACAGAGTGAGCACTGCTTTACCACCTCACTGAACAACACTGTGGAAATGTATTACAGAGGGGGCACTGCTTTACCACCTCACCGAACAATACTGTGGAAATGTATTACAGAGGGGGCACTGCTTTACCACCTCACCAAACAAGACTGGGGCAAATGTATTACAGAGGGGGCGCTGCTTTACCACCTCACTGAACAACACTGGGGCAAATGTATTACAGATGGGGCACTGCTTTACCACCTCAACGAACAATACTGTGGCAAATGTATTACAGAGTGGGCACTGCTTTACCACCTCACTGAACAACACTGTGGAAATGTATTACAGAGGGGGCACTGCTTTACCACCTCACCGAACAATACTGTGGCAAATGTATTACAGAGGGGGCACTGCTTTACCACCTCACCAAACAATACTGGGGCAAATGTATTACAGAGGGGGCACTGCTTTACCACCTCACCGAACAATGCTGGGGCAAATGTATTACAGAGGGGGCACTGCTTTACCACCTCTCCAAACAATACTGGGGCAAATGTATTACATGGGGGGCACTGCTTTACCACCTCACCGGACAATACTGTGGCAAATGTATTACAGAAGGGGCGCTGCTTTACCACCTCACCAAACAATACTGGGGCAAATGTATTACAGAGGGGGCACTGCTTTACCACCTCACCGGACAATACTGTGGCAAATGTATTACAGAGGGGGCACTGCTTTACCACCTCACCGGACAATGCTGTCGCAAATGTATTACAGAGGGGGCACTGCTTTACCACCTTACCGGACAATACTGTGGCAAATGTATTACAGAGGGGCACTGCTTTACCACCTCACCAAACAATACTGTGGAAAATGTATTACAGAGGGGGCACTGCTTTACCACCTCACCGAACAATACTGGGGAAATATATTACAGAGGGGGCACTGCTTTACCACCTCACCAAACAATGCTGGGGCAAATGTTATACAGAGGGGGCACTGCTTTACCACCTCACCAAACAATACTGGGGCAAATGTATTACACGGGGGGCACTGCTTTACCACCTCACCGGACAATACTGTGGCAAATGTATTACAGAAGGGGCGCTGCTTTACCACCTCACCAAACAATACTGGGGCAAATGTATTACAGAGGGGGCACTGCTTTACCACCTCACCGGACAATACTGTGGCAAATGTATTACAGAGGGGGCACTGCTTTACCACCTCACCGGACAATGCTGTGGCAAATGTATTACAGAGGGGGCACTGCTTTACCACCTTACCGGACAATACTGTGGCAAATGTATTACAGAGGGGCACTGCTTTTCCACCTCACCAAACAATACTGTGGAAAATGTATTACAGAGGGGGCACTGCTTTACCACCTCACCGAACAATATTGGGGAAATATATTACAGAGGGAGCACTGCTTTACCACCTCACCAAACAATGCTGGGGCAAATGTTATACAGAGGGGGCACTGCTTTACCACCTCACCGAACAATACTGGGGAAATGTATTACAGAGGGGGCACTGCTTTACCACCTCACCAAACAAGACTGGGGCAAATGTATTACAGAGGGGGCGCTGCTTTACCACCTCACTGAACAACACTGGGGCAAATGTATTACAGATGGGGCACTGCTTTACCACCTCAACGAACAATACTGTGGCAAATGTATTACAGAGTGGGCACTGCTTTACCACCTCACTGAACAACACTGTGGAAATGTATTACAGAGGGGGCACTGCTTTACCACCTCACCGAACAATGCTGGGGCAAATGTTATACAGAGGGGGCACTGCTTTACCATCTCACCGAACAATACTGGGGAAATGTATTACAGAGGGGGCACTGCTTTACCACCTCACCAAACAATACTGGGGCAAATGTATTACAGAGGGGGCGCTGCTTTACCACCTCACTGAACAACACTGGGGCAAATGTACTACAGATGGGGCACTGCTTTACCACCTCAACGAACAATACTGTGGCAAATGTATTACAGAGTGAGCACTGCTTTACCACCTCACTGAACAACACTGTGGAAATGTATTACAGAGGGGGCACTGCTTTACCACCTCACCGAACAATACTGTGGAAATGTATTACAGAGGGGGCACTGCTTTACCACCTCACCGAACAATACTGGGGAAATGTATTACAGAGGGGGCGCTGCTTTACCACCTCACCGAACAATACTGGGGAAATGTATTACAGAGGGGGCACTGCTTTACCACCTCACCGAACAATACTGGGGAAATGTATTACAGAGGGGGCACTGCTTTACCACCTCACCGGACAATACTGTGGCAAATGTATTACAGAAGGGGCGCTGCTTTACCACCTCACCAAACAATACTGGGGCAAATGTATTACAGAGGGGGCACTGCTTTACCACCTCACCGGACAATACTGTGGCAAATGTATTACAGAGGGGGCACTGCTTTACCACCTCACCGGACAATGCTGTGGCAAATGTATTACAGAGGGGGCACTGCTTTACCACCTTACCGGACAATACTGTGGCAAATGTATTACAGAGGGGCACTGCTTTACCACCTCACCAAACAATACTGTGGAAAATTTATTACAGAGGGGGCACTGCTTTACCACCTCACCGAACAATACTGGGGAAATATATTACAGAGGGGGCACTGCTTTACCACCTCACCAAACAATGCTGGGGCAAATGTTATACAGAGGGGGCACTGCATTACCACCTCACCGAACAATACTGGGGAAATGTATTACAGAGGGGGCACTGCTTTACCACCTCACCAAACAAGACTGGGGCAAATGTATTACAGAGGGGGCGCTGCTTTACCACCTCACTGAACAACACTGGGGCAAATGTATTACAGATGGGGCACTGCTTTACCACCTCAACGAACAATACTGTGGCAAATGTATTACAGAGTGGGCACTGCTTTACCACCTCACTGAACAACACTGTGGAAATGTATTACAGAGGGGGCACTGCTTTACCACCTCACCGAACAATGCTGGGGCAAATGTTATACAGAGGGGGCACTGCTTTACCATCTCACCGAACAATACTGGGGAAATGTATTACAGAGGGGGCACTGCTTTACCACCTCACCAAACAATACTGGGGCAAATGTATTACAGAGGGGGCGCTGCTTTACCACCTCACTGAACAACACTGGGGCAAATGTACTACAGATGGGGCACTGCTTTACCACCTCAACGAACAATACTGTGGCAAATGTATTACAGAGTGAGCACTGCTTTACCACCTCACTGAACAACACTGTGGAAATGTATTACAGAGGGGGCACTGCTTTACCACCTCACCGTACAATACTGTGGAAATGTATTACAGAGGGGGCACTGCTTTACCACCTCACCGAACAATACTGGGGAAATGTATTACAGAGGGGGCGCTGCTTTACCACCTCACTGAACAATACTGGGGAAATGTATTACAGAGGGGGCACTGCTTTACCACCTCACCGAACAATACTGGGGAAATGTATTACAGAGGGGGCACTGCTTTACCACCTCACCGGACAATACTGGGGCAAATGTATTACAGAGGGGGCACTGCTTTACCACCTCACCGAACAATACTGTGGCAAATGTATTACAGAGGGAGCACTGCTTTACCACCTCACCGAACAATACTGGGGCAAATGTATTACAGAGGGGGCACTGCTTTACCACCTCACCGAACAATACTGTGGCAAATGTATTACAGAGGGGGCACTGCTTTACCACCTCACCAAACAATACTGGGGCAAATGTATTACAGAGGGGGCACTGCTTTACCACCTCACCGAACAATGCTGGGGCAAATGTATTACAGAGGGGGCACTGCTTTACCACCTCACCAAACAATACTGGGGCAAATGTATTACATGGGGGGCACTGCTTTACCACCTCACCGGACAATACTGTGGCAAATGTATTACAAAAGGGGCGCTGCTTTACCACCTCACCAAACAATACTGGGGCAAATGTATTACAGAGGGGGCACTGCTTTACCACCTCACCGGACAATACTGTGGCAAATGTATTACAGAGGGGGCACTGCTTTACCACCTCACCAAACAATACTGGGGCAAATGTATTACAGAGGGGGCACTGCTTTACCACCTCACCGAACAATACTGTGGCAAATGTATTACAGAGGGGGCACTGCTTTACCACCTCACCAAACAATACTGGGGCAAATGTATTACAGAGGGGGCACTGCTTTACCACCTCACCGAACAATGCTGGGGCAAATGTATTACAGAGGGGGCACTGCTTTACCACCTCACCAAACAATACTGGGGCAAATGTATTACAGGGGGGACACTGCTTTACCACCTCACCGGACAATACTGTGGCAAATGTATTACAGAAGGGGCGCTGCTTTACCACCTCACCAAACAATACTGGGGCAAATGTATTACAGAGGGGGCACTGCTTTACCACCTCACCGGACAATACTATGGCAAATGTATTACAGAGGGGGCACTGCTTTACCACCTCACCCGACAATGCTGTGGCAAATGTATTACAGAGGGGGCACTGCTTTACCACCTTACCGGACAATACTGTGGCAAATGTATTACAGAGGGGCACTGCTTTACCACCTCACCAAACAATACTGTGGAAAATGTATTACAGAGGGGGCACTGCTTTACCACCTCACCGAACAATACTGGGGAAATATATTACAGAGGGGGCACTGCTTTACCACCTCACCAAACAATGCTGGGGCAAATGTTATACAGAGGGGGCACTGCTTTACCACCTCACCGAACAATACTGGGGAAATGTATTACAGAGGGGGCACTGCTTTACCACCTCACCAAACAAGACTGGGGCAAATGTATTACAGAGGGGGCGCTGCTTTACCACCTCACTGAACAACACTGGGGCAAATGTATTACAGATGGGGCACTGCTTTACCACCTCAACGAACAATACTGTGGCAAATGTATTACAGAGTGGGCACTGCTTTACCACCTCACTGAACAACACTGTGGAAATGTATTACAGAGGGGGCACTGCTTTACCACCTCACCGAACAATGCTGGGGCAAATGTTATACAGAGGGGGCACTGCTTTACCATCTCACCGAACAATACTGGGGAAATGTATTACAGAGGGGGCACTGCTTTACCACCTCACCGAACAATACTGGGGAAATGTATTACAGAGGGGGCACTGCTTTACCACCTCACCGGACAATACTGGGGCAAATGTATTACAGAGGGGGCACTGCTTTACCACCTCACCGAACAATACTGTGGCAAATGTATTACAGAGGGAGCGCTGCTTTACCACCTCACCGAACAATACTGGGGCAAATGTATTACAGAGGGGGCACTGCTTTACCACCTCACCGAACAATACTGTGGCAAATGTATTACAGAGGGGGCACTGCTTTACCACCTCACCGAACAATGCTGGGGCAAATGTATTACAGAGGGGGCACTGCTTTACCACCTCACCAAACAATACTGGGGCAAATGTATTACATGGGGGGCACTGCTTTACCACCTCACCGGACAATACTGTGGCAAATGTATTACAGAAGGGGCGCTGCTTTACCACCTCACCAAACAATACTGGGGCAAATGTATTACAGAGGGGGCACTGCTTTACCACCTCACCGGACAATACTGTGGCAAATGTATTACAGAGGGGGCACTGCTTTACCACCTCACCGGACAATGCTGTCGCAAATGTATTACAGAGGGGGCACTGCTTTACCACCTTACCGGACAATACTGTGGCAAATGTATTACAGAGGGGCACTGCTTTACCACCTCACCAAACAATACTGTGGAAAATGTATTACAGAGGGGGCACTGCTTTACCACCTCACCGAACAATACTGGGGAAATATATTACAGAGGGGGCACTGCTTTACCACCTCACCAAACAATGCTGGGGCAAATGTTATACAGAGGGGGCACTGCTTTACCACCTCACCAAACAATACTGGGGCAAATGTATTACACGGGGGGCACTGCTTTACCACCTCACCGGACAATACTGTGGCAAATGTATTACAGAAGGGGCGCTGCTTTACCACCTCACCAAACAATACTGGGGCAAATGTATTACAGAGGGGGCACTGCTTTACCACCTCACCGGACAATACTGTGGCAAATGTATTACAGAGGGGGCACTGCTTTACCACCTCACCGGACAATGCTGTGGCAAATGTATTACAGAGGGGGCACTGCTTTACCACCTTACCTGACAATACTGTGGCAAATGTATTACAGAGGGGCACTGCTTTACCACCTCACCAAACAATACTGTGGAAAATGTATTACAGAGGGGGCACTGCTTTACCACCTCACCGAACAATACTGGGGAAATATATTACAGAGGGGGCACTGCTTTACCACCTCACCAAACAATGCTGGGGCAAATGTTATACAGAGGGGGCACTGCTTTACCACCTCACCGAACAATACTGGGGAAATGTATTACAGAGGGGGCACTGCTTTACCACCTCACCAAACAAGACTGGGGCAAATGTATTACAGAGGGGGCGCTGCTTTACCACCTCACTGAACAACACTGGGGCAAATGTATTACAGATGGGGCACTGCTTTACCACCTCAACGAACAATACTGTGGCAAATGTATTACAGAGTGGGCACTGCTTTACCACCTCACTGAACAACACTGTGGAAATGTATTACAGAGGGGGCACTGCTTTACCATCTCACCGAACAATACTGGGGAAATGTATTACAGAGGGGGCACTGCTTTACCACCTCACCAAACAATACTGGGGCAAATGTATTACAGAGGGGGCGCTGCTTTACCACCTCACTGAACAACACTGGGGCAAATGTACTACAGATGGGGCACTGCTTTACCACCTCAACGAACAATACTGTGGCAAATGTATTATAGAGTGAGCACTGCTTTACCACCTCACTGAACAACACTGTGGAAATGTATTACAGAGGGGGCACTGCTTTACCACCTCACCGAACAATACTGTGGAAATGTATTACAGAGGGGGCACTGCTTTACCACCTCACCAAACAAGACTGGGGCAAATGTATTACAGAGGGGGCGCTGCTTTACCACCTCACTGAACAACACTGGGGCAAATGTATTACAGATGGGGCACTGCTTTACCACCTCAACGAACAATACTGTGGCAAATGTATTACAGAGTGGGCACTGCTTTACCACCTCACTGAACAACACTGTGGAAATGTATTACAGAGGGGGCACTGCTTTACCACCTCACCGAACAATACTGTGGCAAATGTATTACAGAGGGGGCACTGCTTTACCACCTCACCAAACAATACTGGGGCAAATGTATTACAGAGGGGGCACTGCTTTACCACCTCACCGAACAATGCTGGGGCAAATGTATTACAGAGGGGGCACTGCTTTACCACCTCTCCAAACAATACTGGGGCAAATGTATTACATGGGGGGCACTGCTTTACCACCTCACCGGACAATACTGTGGCAAATGTATTAAAGAAGGGGCGCTGCTTTACCACCTCACCAAACAATACTGGGGCAAATGTATTACAGAGGGGGCACTGCTTTACCACCTCACCGGACAATACTGTGGCAAATGTATTACAGAGGGGGCACTGCTTTACCACCTCACCGGACAATGCTGTCGCAAATGTATTACAGAGGGGGCACTGCTTTACCACCTTACCGGACAATACTGTGGCAAATGTATTACAGAGGGGCACTGCTTTACCACCTCACCAAACAATACTGTGGAAAATGTATTACAGAGGGGGCACTGCTTTACCACCTCACCGAACAATACTGGGGAAATATATTACAGAGGGGGCACTGCTTTACCACCTCACCAAACAATGCTGGGGCAAATGTTATACAGAGGGGGCACTGCTTTACCACCTCACCAAACAATACTGGGGCAAATGTATTACACGGGGGGCACTGCTTTACCACCTCACCGGACAATACTGTGGCAAATGTATTACAGAAGGGGCGCTGCTTTACCACCTCACCAAACAATACTGGGGCAAATGTATTACAGAGGGGGCACTGCTTTACCACCTCACCGGACAATACTGTGGCAAATGTATTACAGAGGGGGCACTGCTTTACCACCTCACCGGACAATGCTGTGGCAAATGTATTACAGAGGGGGCACTGCTTTACCACCTTACCGGACAATACTGTGGCAAATGTATTACAGAGGGGCACTGCTTTACCACCTCACCAAACAATACTGTGGAAAATGTATTACAGAGGGGGCACTGCTTTACCACCTCACCGAACAATACTGGGGAAATATATTACAGAGGGAGCACTGCTTTACCACCTCACCAAACAATGCTGGGGCAAATGTTATACAGAGGGGGCACTGCTTTACCACCTCACCGAACAATACTGGGGAAATGTATTACAGAGGGGGCACTGCTTTACCACCTCACCAAACAAGACTGGGGCAAATGTATTACAGAGGGGGCGCTGCTTTACCACCTCACTGAACAACACTGGGGCAAATGTATTACAGATGGGGCACTGCTTTACCACCTCAACGAACAATACTGTGGCAAATGTATTACAGAGTGGGCACTGCTTTACCACCTCACTGAACAACACTGTGGAAATGTATTACAGAGGGGGCACTGCTTTACCACCTCACCGAACAATGCTGGGGCAAATGTTATACAGAGGGGGCACTGCTTTACCATCTCACCGAACAATACTGGGGAAATGTATTACAGAGGGGGCACTGCTTTACCACCTCACCAAACAATACTGTGGCAAATGTATTACAGAGGGGGCGCTGCTTTACCACCTCACTGAACAACACTGGGGCAAATGTACTACAGATGGGGCACTGCTTTACCACCTCAACGAACAATACTGTGGCAAATGTATTACAGAGTGAGCACTGCTTTACCACCTCACTGAACAACACTGTGGAAATGTATTACAGAGGGGGCACTGCTTTACCACCTCACCGAACAATACTGTGGAAATGTATTACAGAGGGGGCACTGCTTTACCACCTCACCGAACAATACTGGGGAAATGTATTACAGAGGGGGCGCTGCTTTACCACCTCACCGAACAATACTGGGGAAATGTATTACAGAGGGGGCACTGCTTTACCACCTCACCGAACAATACTGGGGAAATGTATTACAGAGGGGGCACTGCTTTACCACCTCACCGGACAATACTGGGGCAAATGTATTACAGAGGGGGCACTGCTTTACCACCTCACCGAACAATACTGTGGCACATGTATTACAGAGGGGGCGCTGCTTTACCACCTCACCGAACAATACTGGGGCAAATGTATTACAGAGGGGGCACTGCTTTACCACCTCACCGAACAATACTGTGGCAAATGTATTACAGAGGGGGCACTGCTTTACCACCTCACCAAACAATACTGGGGCAAATGTATTACAGAGGGGGCACTGCTTTACCACCTCACCGAACAATGCTGGGGCAAATGTATTACAGAGGGGGCACTGCTTTACCACCTCACCAAACAATACTGGGGTAAATGTATTACAGGGGGGGCACTGCTTTACCACCTCACCAGACAATACTGTGGCAAATGTATTACAGAAGGGGCGCTGCTTTACCACCTCACCAAACAATACTGGGGCAAATGTATTACAGAGGGGGCACTGCTTTACCACCTCACCGGACAATACTGTGGCAAATGTATTACAGAGGGGGCACTGCTTTACCACCTTACCGGACAATACTGTGGCAAATGTATTACAGAGGGGCACTGCTTTACCACCTCACCAAACAATACTGTGGAAAATGTATTACAGAGGGGGCACTGCTTTACCACCTCACCGAACAATACTGGGGAAATATATTACAGAGGGGGCACTGCTTTACCACCTCACAAAACAATGCTGGGGCAAATGTTATACAGAGGGGGCACTGCTTTACCACCTCACCAAACAATACTGGGGCAAATGTATTACAGGGGGGGCACTGCTTTACCACCTCACCGGACAATACTGTGGCAAATGTATTACAGAAGGGGCGCTGCTTTACCACCTCACCAAACAATACTGGGGCAAATGTATTACAGAGGGGGCACTGCTTTACCACCTCACCGGACAATACTGTGGCAAATGTATTACAGAGGGGGCACTGCTTTACCACCTCACCGGACAATGCTGTGGCAAATGTATTACAGAGGGGGCACTGCTTTACCACCTTACCGGACAATACTGTGGCAAATGTATTACAGAGGGGCACTGCTTTACCACCTCACCAAACAATACTGTGGAAAATGTATTACAGAGGGGGCACTGCTTTACCACCTCACCGAACAATACTGGGGAAATATATTACAGAGGGGGCACTGCTTTACCACCTCACCAAGCAATGCTGGGGCAAATGTTATACAGAGGGGGCACTGCTTTACCACCTCACCGAACAATACTGGGGAAATGTATTACAGAGGGGGCACTGCTTTACCACCTCACCAAACAAGACTGGGGCAAATGTATTACAGAGGGGGCGCTGCTTTACCACCTCACTGAACAACACTGGGGCAAATGTATTACAGATGGGGCACTGCTTTACCACCTCAACGAACAATACTGTGGCAAATGTATTACAGAGTGGGCACTGCTTTACCACCTCACTGAACAACACTGGGGCAAATGTACTACAGATGGGGCACTGCTTTACCACCTCAACGAACAATACTGTGGCAAATGTATTACAGAGTGAGCACTGCTTTACCACCTCACTGAACAACACTGTGGAAATGTATTACAGAGGGGGCACTGCTTTACCACCTCACCGAACAATACTGGGGAAATGTATTACAGAGGGGGCACTGCTTTACCACCTCACCGAACAATACTGGGGAAATGTATTACAGAGGGGGCGCTGCTTTACCACCTCACCGAAAAATACTGGGGAAATGTATTACAGAGGGGGCACTGCTTTACCACCTCACCGAACAATACTGGGGAAATGTATTACAGAGGGGGCACTGCTTTACCACCTCACCGGACAATACTGGGGCAAATGTATTACAGAGGGGGCACTGCTTTACCACCTCACCGAACAATACTGTGGCAAATGTATTACAGAGGGGGCGCTGCTTTACGCCTCACCGAACAATACTGGGGCAAATGTATTACAGAGGGGGCACTGCTTTACCACCTCACCGAACAATACTGTGGCAAATGTATTACAGAGGGGGCACTGCTTTACCACCTCACCAAACAATACTGGGGCAAATGTATTACAGAGGGGGCACTGCTTTACCACCTCACCGAACAATGCTGGGGCAAATGTATTACAGAGGGGGCACTGCTTTACCACCTCACCAAACAATACTGGGGCAAATGTATTACAGAGGGGGCACTGCTTTACCACCTCACCGGACAATACTGTGGCAAATGTATTACAGAAGGGGCGCTGCTTTACCACCTCACCAAACAATACTGGGGCAAATGTATTACAGAGGGGGCACTGCTTTACCACCTCACCGGACAATACTGTGGAAAATGTATTACAGAGGGGGCACTGCTTTACCACCTCACCGGACAATGCTGTGGCAAATGTATTACAGAGGGGGCACTGCTTTACCACCTTACCGGACAATACTGTGGCAAATGTATTACAGAGGGGCACTGCTTTACCACCTCACCAAACAATACTGTGGAAAATGTATTACAGAGGGGGCACTGCTTTACCACCTCACCGAACAATACTGGGGAAATATATTACAGAGGGGGCACTGCTTTACCACCTCACCAAACAATGCTGGGGCAAATGTTATACAGAGGGGGCACTGCTTTACCACCTCACCGAACAATACTGGGGAAATGTATTACAGAGGGGGCACTGCTTTACCACCTCACCAAACAAGACTGGGGCAAATGTATTACAGAGGGGGCGCTGCTTTACCACCTCACTGAACAACACTGGGGCAAATGTATTACAGATGGGGCACTGCTTTACCACCTCAACGAACAATACTGTGGCAAATGTATTACAGAGTGGGCACTGCTTTACCACCTCACTGAACAACACTGTGGAAATGTATTACAGAGGGGGCACTGCTTTACCACCTCACCGAACAATACTGTGGAAATGTATTACAGAGGGGGCACTGCTTTACCACCTCACCGAACAATACTGGGGAAATGTATTACAGAGGGGGCGCTGCTTTACCACCTCACCGAACAATACTGGGGAAATGTATTACAGAGGGGGCACTGCTTTACCACCTCACCGAACAATACTGGGGAAATGTATTACAGAGGGGGCACTGCTTTACCACCTCACCTGACAATACTGGGGCAAATGTAATACAGAGGGGGCACTGCTTTACCACCTCACCGAACAATACTGTGGCAAATGTATTACAGAGGGGGCGCTGCTTTACCACCTCACCGAACAATACTGGGGCAAATGTATTACAGAGGGGGCACTGCTTTACCACCTCACCGAACAATACTGTGGCAAATGTATTACAGAGGGGGCACTGCTTTACCACCTCACCAAACAATACTGGGGCAAATGTATTACAGAGGGGGCACTGCTTTACCACCTTACCGAACAATGCTGGGGCAAATGTAGTACAGAGGGGGCACTGCTTTACCACCTCACCAAACAATACTGGGGAAAATATATTACAGGGGGGGCACTGCTTTACCACCTCACCGGACAATACTGTGGCAAATGTATTACAGAGGGGGCACAGCTTTACCACCTCACCAAACAATGCTGGGACAAATGTTATACAGAGGGGGCTCTGCTTTACCACCTCACCGAACAATACTGGGGCAAATGTATTACAGAGGGGGCACTGCTTTACCACCTCACCGAACAATGCTGGGGCAAATGTTATACAGAGGGGGCACTGCTTTACCATCTCACCGAACAATACTGGGGAAATGTATTACAGAGGGGGCACTGCTTTACCACCTCACCAAACAATACTGGGGCAAATGTATTACAGAGGGGGCGCTGCTTTACCACCTCACTGAACAACACTGGGGCAAATGTATTACAGAGGGGGCACTGCTTTACCACCTCACCGAACAATACTGTGGCAAATGTATTACAGAGTGGGCACTGCTTTACCACCTCACCGAACAACACTGTGGAAATGTATTACAGAGGGGGCACTGCTTTACCACCTCACCGAACAATACTGTGGAAATGTATTACAGAGGGGGCACTGCTTTACCACCTCACCGAATAATACTGGGGAAATGTATTATAGAGGGGGCGCTGCTTTACCACCTTACCGGACAATACTGTGGCAAATGTATTACAGAGGGCCACTGCTTTACCACCTCACCAAACAATACTGTGGAAAATGTATTACAGTGGGGGCACTGCTTTACCACCTCACCGAACAATACTGGGGAAATATATTACAGAGGGGGCACTGCTTTACCACCTCACCAAACAATGCTGGGGCAAATGTTATACAGAGGGGGCACTGCTTTACCACCTCACCGAACAATACTGGGGAAATGTATTACAGAGGGGGCACTACTTTACCACCTCACCAAACAAGACTGGGGCAAATGTATTACAGAGGGGGCGCTGCTTTACCACCTCACTGAACAACACTGGGGCAAATGTATTACAGATGGGGCACTGCTTTACCACCTCAACGAACAATACTGTGGCAAATGTATTACAGAGTGGGCACTGCTTTACCACCTCACCGAACAATACTGTGGAAATGTATTACAGAGGGGGCACTGCTTTACCACCTCACCGAATAATACTGGGGAAATGTATTATAGAGGGGGCGCTGCTTTACCACCTTACCGGACAACACTGTGGCAAATGTATTACAGAGGGGCACTGCTTTACCACCTCACCAAACAATACTGTGGAAAATGTATTACAGAGGGGGCACTGCTTTACCACCTCACCGAACAATACTGGGGAAATATATTACAGAGGGGGCACTGCTTTACCACCTCACCAAACAATGCTGGGGCAAATGTTATACAGAGGGGGCACTGCTTTACCACCTCACCGAACAATACTGGGGAAATGTATTACAGAGGGGGCACTACTTTACCACCTCACCAAACAAGACTGGGGCAAATGTATTACAGAGGGGGCGCTGCTTTACCACCTCACTGAACAACACTGGGGCAAATGTATTACAGATGGGGCACTGCTTTACCACCTCAACGAACAATACTGTGGCAAATGTATTACAGAGTGGGCACTGCTTTACCACCTCACTGAACAACACTGTGGAAATGTATTACAGAGGGGGCACTGCTTTACCACCTCACCGAACAATGCTGGGGCAAATGTTATACAGAGGGGGCACTGCTTTACCATCTCACCGAACAATACTGGGGAAATGTATTACAGAGGGGGCACTGCTTTACCACCTCACCAAACAATACTGGGGCAAATGTATTACAGAGGGGGCGCTGCTTTACCACCTCACTGAACAACACTGGGGCAAATGTACTACAGATGGGGCACTGCTTTACCACCTCAACGAACAATACTGTGGCAAATGTATTATAGAGTGAGCACTGCTTTACCACCTCACTGAACAACACTGTGGAAATATATTACAGAGGGGGCACTGCTTTACCACCTCACCGAACAATACTGGGGAAATGTATTACAGAGGGGGCACTGCTTTACCACCTCACCGAACAATACTGGGGAAATGTATTACAGAGGGGGCGCTGCTTTACCACCTCACCGAACAATACTGGGGAAATGTATTACAGAGGGGGCACTGCTTTACCACCTCACCGAACAATACTGTGGCAAATGTATTACAGAGTGGGCACTGCTTTACCACCTCACCGAACAACACTGTGGAAATGTATTACAGAGGGGGCACTGCTTTACCACCTCACCGAACAATACTGTGGAAATGTATTACAGAGGGGGCACTGCTTTACCACCTCACCGAATAATACTGGGGAAATGTATTATAGAGGGGGCGCTGCTTTACCACCTTACCGGACAATACTGTGGCAAATGTATTACAGAGGGGCACTGCTTTACCACCTCACCAAACAATACTGTGGAAAATGTATTACAGAGGGGGCACTGCTTTACCACCTCACCGAACAATACTGGGGAAATATATTACAGAGGGGGCACTGCTTTACCACCTCACCAAACAATGCTGGGGCAAATGTTATACAGAGGGGGCACTGCTTTACCACCTCACCGAACAATACTGGGGAAATGTATTACAGAGGGGGCACTGCTTTACCACCTCACCAAACAAGACTGGGGCAAATGTATTACAGAGGGGGCGCTGCTTTACCACCTCACTGAACAACACTGGGGCAAATGTATTACAGATGGGGCACTGCTTTACCACCTCAACGAACAATACTGTGGCAAATGTATTACAGAGTGGGCACTGCTTTACCACCTCACTGAACAACACTGTGGAAATGTATTACAGAGGGGGCACTGCTTTACCACCTCACCGAACAATGCTGGGGCAAATGTTATACAGAGGGGGCACTGCTTTACCATCTCACCGAACAATACTGGGGAAATGTATTACAGTTGGGGCACTGCTTTACCACCTCACCAAACAATACTGGGGCAAATGTATTACAGAGGGGGCGCTGCTTTACCACCTCACTGAACAACACTGGGGCAAATGTACTACAGATGGGGCACTGCTTTACCACCTCAACGAACAATACTGTGGCAAATGTATTACAGAGTGAGCACTGCTTTACCACCTCACTGAACAACACTGTGGAAATATATTACAGAGGCGGCACTGCTTTACCACCTCACCGAACAATACTGGGGAAATGTATTACAGAGGGGGCACTGCTTTACCACCTCACCGAACAATACTGGGGAAATGTATTACAGAGGGGGCGCTGCTTTACCACCTCACCGAACAATACTGGGGAAATGTATTACAGAGGGGGCACTGCTTTATCACCTCACCGGACAATACTGGGGCAAATGTATTACAGAGGGGGCACTGCTTTACCACCTCACCGAACAATACTGTGGCAAATGTATTACAGAGGGGGCGCTGCTTTACCACCTCACCGAACAATACTGGGGCAAATGTATTACAGAGGGGGCACTGCTTTACCACCTCACCGAACAATACTGTGGCAAATGTATTACAGAGGGGGCACTGCTTTACCACCTCACCAAACAATACTGGGGCAAATGTATTACAGAGGGGGCACTGCTTTACCACCTCACCGAACAATGCTGGGGCAAATGTATTACAGAGGGGGCACTGCTTTACCACCTCACCAAACAATACTGGGGCAAATGTATTACAGGGGGGGCACTGCTTTACCACCTGACCGGACAATACTGTGGCAAATGTATTACAGAAGGGGCGCTGCTTTACCACCTCACCAAACAATACTGGGGCAAATGTATTACAGAGGGGGCACTGCTTTACCACCTCACCGGACAATACTGTGGAAAATGTATTACAGAGGGGGCACTGCTTTACCACCTCACCGGACAATGCTGTGGCAAATCTATTACAGAGGGGGCACTGCTTTACCACCTTACCGGACAATACTATGGCAAATGTATTACAGAGGGGCACTGCTTTACCACCCCACCAAACAATACTGTGGAAAATGTATTACAGAGGGGGCACTGCTTTACCACCTCACCGAACAATACTGGGGAAATATATTACAGAGGGGGCACTGCTTTACCACCTCACCAAACAATGCTGGGGCAAATGTTATACAGAGGGGGCACTGCTTTACCACCTCACCGAACAATACTGGGGAAATGTATTACAGAGGGGGCACTGCTTTACCACCTCACCAAACAAGACTGGGGCAAATGTATTACAGAGGGGGCGCTGCTTTACCACCTCACTGAACAACACTGGGGCAAATGTATTACAGATGGGGCACTGCTTTACCACCTCAACGAACAATACTGTGGCAAATGTATTACAGAGTGGGCACTGCTTTACCACCTCACTGAACAACACTGTAGAAATGTATTACAGAGGGGGCACTGCTTTACCACCTCACCGAACAATACTGTGGAAATGTATTACAGAGGGGGCACTGCTTTACCACCTCACCGAACAATACTGGGGAAATGTATTACAGAGGGGGCACTGCTTTACCACCTCACCGAACAATACTGGGGAAATGTATTACAGAGGGGGCACTGCTTTACCACCTCACCGGACAATACTGGGGCAAATGTAATACAGAGGGGGCACTGCTTTACCACCTCACCGAACAATACTGTGGCAAATGTATTACAGAGGGGGCGCTGCTTTACCACCTCACCGAACAATACTGGGGCAAATGTATTACAGAGGGGGCACTGCTTTACCACCTCACCGAACAATACTGTGGCAAATGTATTACAGAGGGGGCACTGCTTTACCACCTCACCAAACAATACTGGGGCAAATGTATTACAGAGGGGGCACTGCTTTACCACCTTACCGAACAATGCTGGGGCAAATGTAGTACAGAGGGGGCACTGCTTTACCACCTCACCAAACAATACTGGGGCAAATGTATTACAGGGGGGGCACTGCTTTACCACCTCACCGGACAATACTGTGGCAAATGTATTACAGAGGGGGCACAGCTTTACCACCTCACCAAACAATGCTGGTACAAATGTTATACAGAGGGGGCACTGCTTTACCACCTCACCGAACAATACTGTGGAAATGTATTACAGAGGGGGCACTGCTTTACCACCTCACCGAATAATACTGGGGAAATGTATTATAGAGGGGGCGCTGCTTTACTACCTCACCGAACAATACTGGGGAAATGTATTACAGAGGGGGCGCTGCTTTACCACCTCACCGAACAATACTGGGGAAATGTATTACAGAGGGGGCACTGCTTTACCACCTCACCGGACAATACTGTGGCAAATGTATTACAGAGGGGGCACTGCTTTACCACCTCACCGGACAATACTGTGGCAAATGTATTACAGAGGGGGCACTGCTTTACCACCTCACCGGACAATACTGGGGCAAATGTATTACAGAGGGGGCGCTGCTTTACCACCTCACCGAACAATACTGGGGAAATGTATTACAGAGGGGGCACTGCTTTACCACCTCACCGGACAATACTGGGGCAAATGTATTACAGAGGGGGCACTGCTTTACCACCTCACCGAACAATACTGGGGCAAATGTATTACAGAGGGGGCACTGCTTTACCACCAAACAATGCTGGGGCAAATGTTATACAGAGGGGGCACTGCTTTACCACCTCACCGAACAATACTGGGGCAAATATATTATAGAGGGGGCACTGCTTTACCACCTCACCGAACAATACTGGGGCAACTGTATTACAGAGGGGGCACTGCTTTACCACCTCACCGAACAATGCTGGGGCAAATGTTATACAGAGGGGGCACTGCTTTACCATCTCACCGAACAATACTGGGGAAATGTATTACAGAGGGGGCACTTCTTTACCACATCACCAAACAATACTGGGGCAAATGTATTACAGAGGGGGCGCTGCTTTACCACCTCACTGAACAACATTGTGGCAAATGTATTACAGATGGGGCACTGCTTTACCACCTCAACGAACAATACTGTGGCAAATGTATTACAGAGTGGGCACTGCTTTACCACCTCACTGAACAACACTGTGGAAATGTATTACAGAGGGGGCACTGCTTTACCACCTCACCGAACAATACTGTGGAAATGTATTACAGAGGGGGCACTGCTTTACCACCTCACCGAACAATAGTGGGGAAATGTATTACAGAGGGGGCGCTGCTTTACCACCTCACCGAACAATACTGGGGAAATGTATTACAGAGGGGGCACTGCTTTACCACCTCACCGGACAATACTGTGGCAAATGTATTACAGAGGGGGCACTGCTTTACCACCTCACCGGACAATGCTGTGGCAAATGTATTACAGAGGGGGCACTGCTTTACCACCTCACCGAACAATACTGGGCAAATGTATTACAGAGGGGGCACTGCTTTACCACCTCACCAAACAATGCTGGGGCAAATGTTATACAGAGGGGGCACTGCTTTACCACCTCACCGAACAATACTGGGGAAATGTATTACAGAGGGGGCACTGCTTTACCACCTCACCAAACAAGACTAGGGCAAATGTATTACAGAGGGGGCGCTGCTTTACCACCTCACTGAACAACACTGGGGCAAA
Source organism: Pseudophryne corroboree (assembly GCF_028390025.1). Lineage (NCBI taxonomy): Eukaryota > Metazoa > Chordata > Amphibia > Anura > Myobatrachidae > Pseudophryne > Pseudophryne corroboree. The sequence continues at coordinate 121,041 of NW_026970293.1, read as the reverse complement.
TGTATTACAGATGGGGCACTGCTTTACCACCTCAACGAACAATACTGTGGCAAATGTATTACAGAGTGGGCACTGCTTTACCACCTCACTGAACAACACTGTGGAAATGTATTACAGAGGGGGCACTGCTTTACCACCTCACCGAACAATACTGTGGAAATGTATTACAGAGGGGGCACTGCTTTACCACCTCACCGAACAATACTGGGGAAATGTATTACAGAGGGGGCGCTGCTTTACCACCTCACCGAACAATACTGGGGAAATGTATTACAGAGGGGGCACTGCTTTACCACCTCACCGAACAATACTGGGGAAATGTATTACAGAGGGGGCACTGCTTTACCACCTCACCGGACAATACTGGGGCAAATGTATTACAGAGGGGGCACTGCTTTACCACCTCACCGAACAATACTGTGGCAAATGTATTACAGAGGGGGCGCTGCTTTACCAACTCACCAAACAATACTGGGGCAAATGTATTACAGAGGGGGCACTGCTTTACCACCTCACCGAACAATACTGTTGCAAATGTATTACAGAGGGGGCACTGCTTTACCACCTCACCAAACAATACTGGGGCAAATGTATTACAGAGGGGGCACTGCTTTACCACCTCACCGAACAATGCTGGGGCAAATGTAGTACAGAGGGGGCACTGCTTTACCACCTCACCAAACAATACTGGGGCAAATGTATTACAGGGGGGGCACTGCTTTACCACCTCACTTGACAATACTGTGGCAAATGTATTACAGAGGGGGCACTGCTTTACCACCTCACCAAACAATGATGGGACAAATGTTATACAGAGGGGGCACTGCTTTACCACCTCACCGAACAATGCTGGGGCAAATGTTATACAGAGGGGGCACTGCTTTACCACCTCACCGAACAATACTGGGGCAAATGTATTACAGAGGGGGCACTGCTTTACCACCTCACCGAACAATAGTGGGGCAAATGTATTACAGAGGGGGCACTGCTTTACCACCTCACCGAACAATGCTGGGGCAAATGTTATACAGAGGGGGCACTGCTTTACCATCTCACCGAACAATACTGGGGAAATGTATTACAGAGGGGGCACTGCTTTACCACCTCACCAAACAATACTGGGGCAAATGTATTACAGAGGGGGCGCTGCTTTACCACCTCACTGAACAACACTGGGGCAAATGTATTACAGAGGGGGCACTGCTTTACCACCTCACCGAACAATACTGTGGCAAATGTATTACAGAGTGGGCACTGCTTCACCACCTCACCGAACAACACTGTGGAAATGTATTACAGAGGGGGCACTGCTTTACCACCTCACCGAACAATACTGTGGAAATGTATTACAGAGGGGGCACTGCTTTACCACCTCACCGAACAATACTGGGGAAATGTATTACAGAGGGGGCACTGCTTTACCACCTCACCGGACAATACTGTGGCAAATGTATTACAGAGGGGGCACTGCTTTACCACCTCACCGGACAATACTGTGGCAAATGTATTACAGAGGGGGCACTGCTTTACCACCTCACCAAACAATACTGTGGAAAATGTATTACAGAGGGGGCACTGCTTTACCACCTCACCGAACAATACTGGGGCAAATGTATTACAGAGGGGGCACTGCTTTACCACCTCACCGAACAATACTGGGGCAAATGTATTACAGAGGGGGCACTGCTTTACCACCTCACCGAACAATGCTGGGGCAAATGTTATACAGAGGGGGCACTGCTTTACCATCTCACCGAACAATACTGGGGAAATGTATTACAGAGGGGGCACTGCTTTACCACCTCACCAAACAATACTGGGGCAAATGTATTACAGAGGGGGCGCTGCTTTACCACCTCACTGAACAACACTGGGGCAAATGTATTACAGAGGGGGCACTGCTTTACCACCTCACCGAACAATACTGTGGCAAATGTATTACAGAGTGGGCACTGCTTTACCACCTCACCGAACAACACTGTGGAAATGTATTACAGAGGGGGCACTGCTTTACCACCTCACCGAACAATACTGTGGAAATGTATTACAGAGGGGGCACTGCTTTACCACCTCACCGAACAATACTGTGGAAATGTATTACAGAGGGGGCACTGCTTTACCACCTCACCGGACAATACTGTGGCAAATGTATTACAGAGGGGGCGCTGCTTTACCACCTCACCGAACAATACTGGGGCAAATGTATTACAGAGGGGGCACTGCTTTACCACCTCACCGAACAATACTGTGGCAAATGTATTACAGAGGGGGCACTGCTTTACCACCTCACCAAACAATACTGGGGCAAATGTATTACAGAGGGGGCACTGCTTTACCACCTCACCGGACAATGCTGTGGCAAATGTATTACAGAGGGGGCACTGCTTTACCACCTTACCGGACAATACTGTGGCAAATGTATTACAGAGGGGCACTGCTTTACCACCTCACCAAACAATACTGTGGAAAATGTATTACAGAGGGGGCACTGCTTTACCACCTCACCGAACAATACTGGGGAAATATATTACAGAGGGGGCACTGCTTTGCCACCTCACCAAACAATGCTGGGGCAAATGTTATACAGAGGGGGCACTGCTTTACCACCTCACCGAACAATACTGGGGAAATGTATTACAGAGGGGGCACTGCTTTATCACCTCACCAAACAAGACTGGGGCAAATGTATTACAGAGGGGGCGCTGCTTTACCACCTCACTGAACAACACTGGGGCAAATGTATTACAGATGGGGCACTGCTTTACCACCTCAACGAACAATACTGTGGCAAATGTATTACAGAGTGGGCACTGCTTTACCACCTCACTGAACAACACTGTGGAAATGTATTACAGAGGGGGCACTGCTTTACCACCTCACCGAACAATACTGTGGAAATGTATTACAGAGGGGGCACTGCTTTACCACCTCACCGAACAATACTGGGGAAATGTATTACAGACGGGGCGCTGCTTTACCACCTCACCGAACAATACTGGGGAAATGTATTACAGAGGGGGCACTGCTTTACCACCTCACCGAACAATACTGGGGAAATGTATTACAGAGGGGGCACTGCTTTACCACCTCACCGGACAATACTGGGGCAAATGTATTACAGAGGGGGCACTGCTTTACCACCTCACCGAACAATACTGTGGCAAATGTATTACAGAGGGGGCACTGCTTTACCAACTCACCAAACAATACTGGGGCAAATGTATTACAGAGGGGGCACTGCTTTACCACCTCACCGAACAATACTGTGGCAAATGTATTACAGAGGGGGCACTGCTTTACCACCTCACCAAACAATACTGGGGCAAATGTATTACAGAGGGGGCACTGCTTTACCACCTCACCGAACAATGCTGGGGCAAATGTAGTACAGAGGGGGCACTGCTTTACCACCTCACCAAACAATACTGGGGCAAATGTATTACAGGGGGGGCACTGCTTTACCACCTCACTTGACAATACTGTGGCAAATGTATTACAGAGGGGGCACTGCTTTACCACCTCACCAAACAATGCTGGGACAAATGTTATACAGAGGGGGCACTGCTTTACCACCTCACCGAACAATGCTGGGGCAAATGTTATACAGAGGGGGCACTGCTTTACCACCTCACCGAACAATACTGGGGCAAATGTATTACAGAGGGGGCACTGCTTTACCACCTCACCGAACAATAGTGGGGCAAATGTATTACAGAGGGGGCACTGCTTTACCACCTCACCGAACAATGCTGGGGCAAATGTTATACAGAGGGGGCACTGCTTTACCATCTCACCGAACAATACTGGGGAAATGTATTACAGAGGGGGCACTGCTTTACCACCTCACCAAACAATACTGGGGCAAATGTATTACAGAGGGGGCGCTGCTTTACCACCTCACTGAACAACACTGGGGCAAATGTATTACAGAGGGGGCACTGCTTTACCACCTCACCGAACAATACTGTGGCAAATGTATTACAGAGTGGGCACTGCTTTACCACCTCACCGAACAACACTGTGGAAATGTATTACAGAGGGGGCACTGCTTTACCACCTCACCGAACAATACTGTGGAAATGTATTACAGAGGGGGCACTGCTTTACCACCTCACCGAACAATACTGGGGAAATGTATTATAGAGGGGGCGCTGCTTTTCTACCTCACCGAACAATACTGGGGAAATGTATTACAGAGGGGGCACTGCTTTACCACCTCACCAAACAATACTGGGGCAAATGTATTACAGAGGGGGCGCTGCTTTACCACCTCACTGAACAACACTGTGGAAATGTATTACAGAGGGGGCACTGCTTTACCACCTCACCGAACAATACTGTGGAAATGTATTACAGAGGGGGCACTGCTTTACCACCTCAACGAACAATACTCGGGAAATGTATTACAGAGGGGGCGCTGCTTTACCACCTCACCGAACAATACTGGGGAAATGTATTACAGAGGGGGCACTGCTTTACCACCTCACCGAACAATACTGGGGAAATGTATTACAGAGGGGGCACTGCTTTACCACCTCACCGAACAATACTGGGGCAAATGTATTACAGAGGGGGCACTGCTTTACCACCTCACCAAACAATACTGGGGCAAATGTATTACAGAGGGGGCACTGCTTTACCACCTCACCGAACAATACTGTGGCAAATGTATTACAGAGGGGGCACTGCTTTACCACCTCACCAAACAATACTGGGGCAAATGTATTACAGAGGGGGCACTGCTTTACAACCTTACCGGACAATACTGTGGCAAATGTATTACAGAGGGGCACTGCTTTACCACCTCACCAAACAATACTGTGGAAAATGTATTACAGAGGGGGCACTGATTTACCACCTCACCGAACAATACTGGGGAAATATATTACAGAGGGGGCACTGCTTTACCACCTCACCAAACAATGCTGGGGCAAATGTTATACAGAGGGGGCACTGCTTTACCACCTCACCGAACAATACTGGGGAAATGTATTACAGAGGGGGCACTGCTTTACCACCTCACCAAACAAGACTGGGGCAAATGTATTACAGAGGGGGCGCTGCTTTACCACCTCACTGAACAACACTGGGGCAAATGTATTACAGATGGGGCACTGCTTTACCACCTCAACGAACAATACTGTGGCAAATGTATTACAGAGTGGGCACTGCTTTACCACCTCACTGAACAACACTGTGGAAATGTATTACAGAGGGGGCACTGCTTTACCACCTCACCGAACAATACTGTGGAAATGTATTACAGAGGGGGCACTGCTTTACCACCTCAACGAACAATACTGGGGAAATGTATTACAGAGGGGGCGCTGCTTTACCACCTCACCGAACAATACTGGGGAAATGTATTACAGAGGGGGCACTGCTTTACCACCTCACCGAACAATACTGGGGAAATGTATTACAGAGGGGGCACTGCTTTACCACCTCACCGGACAATACTGGGGCAAATGTATTACAGAGGGGGCACTGCTTTACCACCTCACCGAACAATACTGTGGCAAATGTATTACAGAGGGGGCGCTGCTTTACCAACTCACCAAACAATACTGGGGCAAATGTATTACAGAGGGGGCACTGCTTTACCACCTCACCGAACAATACTGTGGCAAATGTATTACAGAGGGGGCACTGCTTTACCACCTCACCAAACAATACTGGGGCAAATGTATTACACAGGGGGCACTGCTTTACCACCTCACCGAACAATGCAGGGGCAAATGTAGTACAGAGGGGGCACTGCTTTACCACCTCACCAAACAATACTGGGGCAAATGTATTACAGGGGGGGCACTGCTTTACCACCTCACTTGACAATACTGTGGCAAATGTATTACAGAGGGGGCACTGCTTTACCACCTCACCAAACAATGCTGGGACAAATGCTATACAGAGGGGGCACTACTTTACCACCTCACCGAACAATGCTGGGGCAAATGTTATACAGAGGGGGCACTGCTTTACCACCTCACCGAACAATACTGGGGCAAATGTATTACAGAGGGGGCACTGCTTTACCACCTCACCGAACAATAGTGGGGCAAATGTATTACAGAGGGGGCACTGCTTTACCACCTCACCGAACAATGCTGGGGCAAATGTTATACAGAGGGGGCACTGCTTTACCATCTCACCGAACAATACTGGGGAAATGTATTACAGAGGGGGCACTGCTTTACCACCTCACCAAACAATACTGGGGCAAATGTATTACAGAGAGGGCGCTGCTTTACCACCTCACTGAACAACACTGGGGCAAATGTATTACAGAGGGGGCACTGCTTTACCACCTCACCGAACAATACTGTGGCAAATGTATTACAGAGTGGGCACTGCTTTACCACCTCACCGAACAACACTGTGGAAATGTATTACAGAGGGGGCACTGCTTTACCACCTCACCGAACAATACTGGGGAAATGTATTATAGAGGGGGCGCTGCTTTTCTACCTCACCGAACAATACTGGGGAAATGTATTACAGAGGGGGCGCTGCTTTACCACCTCACCGAACAATACTGGGGAAATGTATTACAGAGGGGGCACTGCTTTACCACCTCACCGGACAATACTGTGGCAAATGTATTACAGAGGGGGCACTGCTTTACCACCTCACCGGACAATACTGTGGCAAATGTATTACAGAGGGGGCACTGCTTTACCACCTCACCAAACAATACTGTGGAAAATGTATTACAGAGGGGGCACTGCTTTACCACCTCACCGAACAATACTGGGGCAAATGTATTACAGAGGGGGCACTGCTTTACCACCTCACCGAACAAAACTGGGGCAAATGTATTACAGAGGGGGCACTGCTTTACCACCTCACCGAACAATGCTGGGGCAAATGTATTACAGAGGGGGCACTGCTTTACCACCTCACCAAACAATACTGGGGCAAATGTATTACAGGGGGGGCACTGCTTTACCACCTCACCGGACAATACTGTGGCAAATGTATTACAGAAGGGGCGCTGCTTTACCACCTCACCAAACAATACTGGGGCAAATGTATTACAGAGGGGGCACTGCTTTACCACCTCACCGGACAATACTGTGGCAAATGTATTACAGAGGGGGCACTGCTTTACCACCTCACCGGACAATGCTGTGGCAAATGTATTACAGAGGGGGCACTGCTTTACCACCTTACCGGACAATACTGTGGCAAATGTATTACAGAGGGGTACTGCTTTACCACCTCACCAAACAATACTGTGGAAAATGTATTACAGAGGGGGCACTGCTTTACCACCTCACCGAACAATACTGGGGAAATATTTTACAGAGGGGGCACTGCTTTACCACCTCACCAAACAATGCTGGGGCAAATGTTATACAGAGGGTGCACTGCTTTACCACCTCACCGAACAATACTGGGGAAATGTATTACAGAGGGGGCACTGCTTTACCACCTCACCAAACAAGACTGGGGCAAATGTATTACAGAGGGGGCGCTGCTTTACCACCTCACTGAACAACACTGGGGCAAATGTATTACAGATGGGGCACTGCTTTACCACCTCAACGAACAATACTGTGGCAAATGTATTACAGAGTGGGCACTGCTTTACCACCTCACTGAACAACACTGTGGAAATGTATTACAGAGGGGGCACTGCTTTACCACCTCACCGAACAATACTGTGGAAATGTATTACAGAGGGGGCACTGCTTTACCACCTCAACGAACAATACTGGGGAAATGTATTACAGAGGGGGCGCTGCTTTACCACCTCACCGAACAATACTGGGGAAATGTATTACAGAGGGGGCACTGCTTTACCACCTCACCGAACAATACTGGGGAAATGTATTACAGAGGGGGCACTGCTTTACCACCTCACCGGACAATACTGGGGCAAATGTATTACAGAGGGGGCACTGCTTTACCACCTCACCGAACAATACTGTGGCAAATGTATTACAGAGGGGGCGCTGCTTTACCAACTCACCAAACAATACTGGGGCAAATGTATTACAGAGGGGGCACTGCTTTACCACCTCACCGAACAATACTGTGGCAAATGTATTACAGAGGGGGCACTGCTTTACCACCTCACCAAACAATACTGGGGCAAATGTATTACAGAGGGGGCACTGCTTTACCACCTCACCGAACAATGCTGGGGCAAATGTAGTACAGAGGGGGCACTGCTTTACCACCTCACCAAACAATACTGGGGCAAATGTATTACAGGGGGGGCACTGCTTTACCACCTCACTTGACAATACTGTGGCAAATGTATTACAGAGGGGACACTGCTTTACCACCTCACCAAACAATGCTGGGACAAATGTTATACAGAGGGGGCACTGCTTTACCACCTCACCGAACAATGCTGGGGCAAATGTTATACAGAGGGGGCACTGCTTTACCACCTCACCGAACAATACTGGGGCAAATGTATTACAGAGGGGGCACTGCTTTACCACCTCACCGAACAATAGTGGGGCAAATGTATTACAGAGGGGGCACTGCTTTACCACCTCACCGAACAATGCTGGGGCAAATGTTATACAGAGGGGGAACTGCTTTACCATCTCACCGAACAATACTGGGGAAATGTATTACAGAGGGGGCACTGCTTTACCACCTCACCAAACAATACTGGGGCAAATGTATTACAGAGGGGGCGCTGCTTTACCACCTCACTGAACAACACTGGTGCAAATGTATTACAGAGGGGGCACTGCTTTACCACCTCACCGAACAATACTGTGGCAAATGTATTACAGAGTGGGCACTGCTTTACCACCTCACCGAACAACACTGTGGAAATGTATTACAAAGGGGGCACTGCTTTACCACCTCACCGAACAATACTGTGGAAATGTATTACAGAGGGGGCACTGCTTTACCACCTCACCGAACAATACTGGGGAAATGTATTATAGAGGGGGCGCTGCTTTTCTACCTCACCGAACAATACTGGGGAAATGTATTACAGAGGGGGCGCTGCTTTACCACCTCACCGAACAATACTGGGGAAATGTATTACAGAGGGGGCACTTCTTTACCACCTCACCGGACAATACTGTGGCAAATGTATTACAGAGGGGGCACTGCTTTACCACCTCACCGGACAATACTGTGGCAAATGTATTACAGAGGGGGCACTGCTTTACCACCTCACCAAACAATACTGTGGAAAATGTATTACAGAGGGGGCACTGCTTTACCACCTCACCGAACAATACTGGGGCAAATGTATTACAGAGGGGGCACTGCTTTACCACCTCACCGAACAATACTGGGGCAAATGTATTACAGAGGGGGCACTGCTTTACCACCTCACCGAACAATGCTGGGGCAAATGTTATACAGAGGGGGCACTGCTTTACCATCTAACCGAACAATACTGGGATAATGTATTACAGAGGGGGCACTGCTTTACCACCTCACCAAACAATACTGGGGCAAATGTATTACAGAGGGGGCGCTGCTTTACCACCTCACTGAACAACACTGGGGCAAATGTATTACAGAGGGGGCACTGCTTTACCACCTCACCGAACAATACTGTGGCAAATGTATTACAGAGTGGGCACTGCTTTACCACCTCACCGAACAACACTGTGGAAATGTATTACAGAGGGGGCACTGCTTTACCACCTCACCGAACAATACTGTGGAAATGTATTACAGAGGGGGCACTGCTTTACCACCTCACCGAACAATACTGGGGAAATGTATTACAGAGGGGGCGCTGCTTTACTACCTCACCGAACAATACTGTGGAAATGTATTACAGAGGGGGCACTGCTTTACCACCTCACCGGACAATACTGTGGCAAATGTATTACAGAGGGGGCACTGCTTTACCACCTCACCGGACAATACTGTGGCAAATGTATTACAGAGGGGGCACTGCTTTACCACCTCACCGGACAATACTGTGGCAAATGTATTACAGAGGGGGCACTGCTTTACCACCTCACCGGACAATACTGTGGCAAATGTATTACAGAGGGGGCACTGCTTTACCACCTCACCAAACAATACTGTGGAAAATGTATTACAGAGGGGGCACTGCTTTACCACCACACCGAACAATACTGGGGAAATGTATTACAGAGGGGGCACTGCTTTACCACCTCACCGAACAATGCTGAGGCAAATGTATTACAGAGGGGGCACTGCTTTACCACCTCACCAAACAATACTGGGGCAAATGTATTACAGAGGGGGCACTGCTTTACCACCTCACCAAACAATACTTGGGCAAATGTATTACAGAGGGGGCACTGCTTTACCACCTCACCGAACAATACTGGGGCAAATGTATTACAGAGGGGGCACTGCTTTACCACCTCACCGAACAATACTGTGGCAAATGTATTACAGAGGGGGCACTGCTTTACCACCTCACCAAACAATACTGTGGCAAATGTAATACAGAGGGGGCACTGCTTTACCACCTCACCGAACAATACTGGGGAAATGTATTACAGAGGGGGCACTGCTTTACCACCTCACCGAACAATGCTGGGGAAATGTATTACAGAGGGGGCACTGCTTTACCACCTCACCGGACAATACTGGGGCAAATGTATTACAGAGGGGGCACTGCTTTACCACCTCACCGGACAATACTGGGGAAATGTATTACAGAGGGGGCACTGCTTTACCACCTCACCGAACAATACTGGGGAAATGTATTACAGAGGGGGCACTGCTTTACCACCTCACCGAACAATGCTGGGGAAATGTATTACAGAGGGGGCACTGCTTTACCACCTCACCGGACAATACTGGGGCAAATGTATTACAGAGGGGGCGCTGCTTTACCACCTCACCGAACAATACTGGGGAAATGTATTACAGAGGGGGCACTGCTTTACCACCTCACCGAACAATACTGGGGAAATGTATTACAGAGGGGGCACTGCTTTACCACCTCACCGGACAATACTGGGGCAAATGTATTACAGAGGGGGCACTGCTTTACCACCTCACCGAACAATACTGTGGCAAATGTATTACAGAGGGGGCGCTGCTTTACCAACTCACCAAACAATACTGGGGCAAATGTATTACAGAGGGGGCACTGCTTTACCACCTCACCGAACAATACTGTGGCAAATGTATTACAGAGGGGGCACTGCTTTACCACCTCACCAAACAATACTGGGGCAAATGTATTACAGAGGGGGCACTGCTTTACCACCTCACCGAACAATGCTGGGGCAAATGTAGTACAGAGGGGGCACTGCTTTACCACCTCACCAAACAATACTGGGGCAAATGTATTACAGGGGGGGCACTGCTTTACCACCTCACTTGACAATACTGTGGCAAATGTATTACAGAGGGGACACTGCTTTACCACCTCACCAAACAATGCTGGGACAAATGTTATACAGAGGGGGCACTGCTTTACCACCTCACCGAACAATGCTGGGGCAAATGTTATACAGAGGGGGCACTGCTTTACCACCTCACCGAACAATACTGGGGCAAATGTATTACAGAGGGGGCACTGCTTTACCACCTCACCGAACAATAGTGGGGCAAATGTATTACAGAGGGGGCACTGCTTTACCACCTCACCGAACAATGCTGGGGCAAATGTTATACAGAGGGGACACTGCTTTACCATCTCACCGAACAATACTGGGGAAATGTATTACAGAGGGGGCACTGCTTTACCACCTCACCAAACAATACTGGGGCAAATGTATTACAGAGGGGGCGCTGCTTTACCACCTCACTGAACAACACTGGGGCAAATGTATTACAGAGGGGGCACTGCTTTACCACCTCACCGAACAATACTGTGGCAAATGTATTACAGAGTGGGCACTGCTTTACCACCTCACCGAACAACACTGTGGAAATGTATTACAAAGGGGGCACTGCTTTACCACCTCACCGAACAATACTGTGGAAATGTATTACAGAGGGGGCACTGCTTTACCACCTCACCGAACAATACTGGGGAAATGTATTATAGAGGGGGCGCTGCTTTTCTACCTCACCGAACTATACTGGGGAAATGTATTACAGAGGGGGCGCTGCTTTACCACCTCACCGAACAATACTGGGGAAATGTATTACAGAGGGGGCACTTCTTTACCACCTCACCGGACAATACTGTGGCAAATGTATTACAGAGGGGGCACTGCTTTACCACCTCACCGGACAATACTGTGGCAAATGTATTACAGAGGGGGCACTGCTTTACCACCTCACCAAACAATACTGTGGAAAATGTATTACAGAGGGGGCACTGCTTTACCACCTCACCGAACAATACTGGGGCAAATGTATTACAGAGGGGGCACTGCTTTACCACCTCACCGAACAATGCTGGGGCAAATGTTATACAGAGGGGGCACTGCTTTACCATCTCACCGAACAATACTGGGGAAATGTATTACAGAGGGGGCACTGCTTTACCACCTCACCAAACAATACTGGGGCAAATGTATTACAGAGGGGGCGCTGCTTTACCACCTCACTGAACAACACTGGGGCAAATGTATTACAGAGAGGGCACTGCTTTACCACCTCACCGAACAATACTGTGGCAAATGTATTACAGAGTGGGCACTGCTTTACCACCTCACCGAACAACACTGTGGAAATGTATTACAGAGGGGGCACTGCTTTACCACCTCACCGAACAATACTGTGGAAATGTATTACAGAGGGGGCACTGCTTTACCACCTCACCGAACAATACTGGGGAAATGTATTACAGAGGGGGCGCTGCTTTACTACCTCACCGAACAATACTGTGGAAATGTATTACAGAGGGGGCACTGCTTTACCACCTCACCGGACAATACTGTGGCAAATGTATTACAGAGGGGGCACTGCTTTACCACCTCACCGGACAATACTGTGGCAAATGTATTACAGAGGGGGCACTGCTTTACCACCTCACCGGACAATACTGTGGCAAATGTATTACAGAGGGGGCACTGCTTTACCACCTCACCGGACAATACTGTGGCAAATGTATTACAGAGGGGGCACTGCTTTACCACCTCACCAAACAATACTGTGGAAAATGTATTACAGAGGGGGCACTGCTTTACCACCACACCGAACAATACTGGGGAAATGTATTACAGAGGGGGCACTGCTTTACCACCTCACCGAACAATGCTGAGGCAAATGTATTACAGAGGGGGCACTGCTTTACCACCTCACCAAACAATACTGGGGCAAATGTATTACAGAGGGGGCACTGCTTTACCACCTCACCAAACAATACTGGGGCAAATGTATTACAGAGGGGGCACTGCTTTACCACCTCACCGAACAATACTGGGGCAAATGTATTACAGAGGGGGCACTGCTTTACCACCTCACCGAACAATACTGTGGCAAATGTATTACAGAGGGGGCACTGCTTTACCACCTCACCAAACAATACTGTGGCAAATGTAATACAGAGGGGGCACTGCTTTACCACCTCACCAAACAATACTGGGGAAATGTATTACAGAGGGGGCACTGCTTTACCACCTCACCGAACAATGCTGGGGCAAATGTATTACAGAGGGGGCACTGCTTTACCACCTCACCGAACAATGCTGGGGCAAATGTATTACAGAGGGGGCACTGCTTTACCACCTCACCGAACAATACTGGGGCAAATGTATTACAGAGGGGGCGCTGCTTTACCACCTCACCGAACAATACTGGGGCAAATGTATTACAGAGGGGGCACTGCTTTACCCACTCACCGAACAATACTGTGGCAAATGTATTACAGAGGGGGCGCTGCTTTACCACCTCACCGAACAATACTGTGGCAAATGTATTACAGAGGGGGCACTGCTTTACCACCTCACCGAATAATACTGGGGCAAATGTATTACAGAGGGGGCACTGCTTTACCACCTCACCGAACAATGCTGGGGCAAATGTTATACAGAGGGGGCACTGCTTTACCATCTCACCGAACAATACTGGGGAAATGTATTACAGAGGGGGCACTGCTTTACCACCTCACCAAACAATACTGGGGCAAATGTATTACAGAGGGGGCGCTGCTTTACCACCTCACTGAACAACACTGGGGCAAATGTATTACAGAGGGGGCACTGCTTTACCACCTCACCGAACAATACTGTGGCAAATGTATTACAGAGTGGGCACTGCTTTACCACCTCACCGAACAATACTGGGGAAATGTATTACAGAGGGGGCACTGCTTTACCACCTCACCGAACAATGCTGGGGAAATGTATTACAGAGGGGGCACTGCTTTACCACCTCACCAAACAATACTGTGGCAAATGTAATACAGAGGGGGCACTGCTTTACCACCTCACCGAACAATACTGGGGAAATGTATTACAGAGGGGGCACTGCTTTACCACCTCACCGAACAATGCTGGGGAAATGTATTACAGAGGGGGCACTGCTTTACCACCTCACCGGACAATACTGGGGCAAATGTATTACAGAGGGGGCACTGCTTTACCACCTCACCGGACAATACTGGGGAAATGTATTACAGAGGGGGCACTGCTTTACCACCTCACCGAACAATACTGGGGAAATGTATTACAGAGGGGGCACTGCTTTACCACCTCACCGAACAATGCTGGGGAAATGTATTACAGAGGGGGCACTGCTTTACCACCTCACCGGACAATACTGGGGCAAATGTATTACAGAGGGGGCGCTGCTTTACCACCTCACCGAACAATACTGGGGAAATGTATTACAGAGGGGGCACTGCTTTACCACCTCACCGAACAATACTGGGGCAAATGTATTACAGAGGGGGCACTGCTTTACCACCTCACCGAACAATACTGTGGCAAATGTATTACAGAGGGGGCGCTGCTTTACCAACTCACCAAACAATACTGGGGCAAATGTATTACAGAGGGGGCACTGCTTTACCACCTCACCGAACAATACTGTGGCAAATGTATTACAGAGGGGGCACTGCTTTACCACCTCACCAAACAATACTGGGGCAAATGTATTACAGAGGGGGCACTGCTTTACCACCTCACCGAACAATGCTGGGGCAAATGTAGTACAGAGGGGGCACTGCTTTACCACCTCACCAAACAATACTGGGGCAAATGTATTACAGGGGGGGCACTGCTTTACCACCTCACTTGACAATACTGTGGCAAATGTATTACAGAGGGGACACTGCTTTACCACCTCACCAAACAATGCTGGGACAAATGTTATACAGAGGGGGCACTGCTTTACCACCTCACCGAACAATGCTGGGGCAAATGTTATACAGAGGGGGCACTGCTTTACCACCTCACCGAACAATACTGGGGCAAATGTATTACAGAGGGGGCACTGCTTTACCACCTCACCGAACAATAGTGGGGCAAATGTATTACAGAGGGGGCACTGCTTTACCACCTCACCGAACAATGCTGGGGCAAATGTTATACAGAGGGGACACTGCTTTACCATCTCACCGAACAATACTGGGGAAATGTATTACAGAGGGGGCACTGCTTTACCACCTCACCAAACAATACTGGGGCAAATGTATTACAGAGGGGGCGCTGCTTTACCACCTCACTGAACAACACTGGGGCAAATGTATTACAGAGGGGGCACTGCTTTACCACCTCACCGAACAATACTGTGGCAAATGTATTACAGAGTGGGCACTGCTTTACCACCTCACCGAACAACACTGTGGAAATGTATTACAAAGGGGGCACTGCTTTACCACCTCACCGAACAATACTGTGGAAATGTATTACAGAGGGGGCACTGCTTTACCACCTCACCGAACAATACTGGGGAAATGTATTATAGAGGGGGCGCTGCTTTTCTACCTCACCGAACTATACTGGGGAAATGTATTACAGAGGGGGCGCTGCTTTACCACCTCACCGAACAATACTGGGGAAATGTATTACAGAGGGGGCACTTCTTTACCACCTCACCGGACAATACTGTGGCAAATGTATTACAGAGGGGGCACTGCTTTACCACCTCACCGGACAATACTGTGGCAAATGTATTACAGAGGGGGCACTGCTTTACCACCTCACCAAACAATACTGTGGAAAATGTATTACAGAGGGGGCACTGCTTTACCACCTCACCGAACAATACTGGGGCAAATGTATTACAGAGGGGGCACTGCTTTACCACCTCACCGAACAATGCTGGGGCAAATGTTATACAGAGGGGGCACTGCTTTACCATCTCACCGAACAATACTGGGGAAATGTATTACAGAGGGGGCACTGCTTTACCACCTCACCAAACAATACTGGGGCAAATGTATTACAGAGGGGGCGCTGCTTTACCACCTCACTGAACAACACTGGGGCAAATGTATTACAGAGAGGGCACTGCTTTACCACCTCACCGAACAATACTGTGGCAAATGTATTACAGAGTGGGCACTGCTTTACCACCTCACCGAACAACACTGTGGAAATGTATTACAGAGGGGGCACTGCTTTACCACCTCACCGAACAATACTGTGGAAATGTATTACAGAGGGGGCACTGCTTTACCACCTCACCGAACAATACTGGGGAAATGTATTACAGAGGGGGCGCTGCTTTACTACCTCACCGAACAATACTGTGGAAATGTATTACAGAGGGGGCACTGCTTTACCACCTCACCGGACAATACTGTGGCAAATGTATTACAGAGGGGGCACTGCTTTACCACCTCACCGGACAATACTGTGGCAAATGTATTACAGAGGGGGCACTGCTTTACCACCTCACCGGACAATACTGTGGCAAATGTATTACAGAGGGGGCACTGCTTTACCACCTCACCGGACAATACTGTGGCAAATGTATTACAGAGGGGGCACTGCTTTACCACCTCACCAAACAATACTGTGGAAAATGTATTACAGAGGGGGCACTGCTTTACCACCACACCGAACAATACTGGGGAAATGTATTACAGAGGGGGCACTGCTTTACCACCTCACCGAACAATGCTGAGGCAAATGTATTACAGAGGGGGCACTGCTTTACCACCTCACCAAACAATACTGGGGCAAATGTATTACAGAGGGGGCACTGCTTTACCACCTCACCAAACAATACTGGGGCAAATGTATTACAGAGGGGGCACTGCTTTACCACCTCACCGAACAATACTGGGGCAAATGTATTACAGAGGGGGCACTGCTTTACCACCTCACCGAACAATACTGTGGCAAATGTATTACAGAGGGGGCACTGCTTTACCACCTCACCAAACAATACTGTGGCAAATGTAATACAGAGGGGGCACTGCTTTACCACCTCACCAAACAATACTGGGGAAATGTATTACAGAGGGGGCACTGCTTTACCACCTCACCGAACAATGCTGGGGCAAATGTATTACAGAGGGGGCACTGCTTTACCACCTCACCGAACAATGCTGGGGCAAATGTATTACAGAGGGGGCACTGCTTTACCACCTCACCGAACAATACTGGGGCAAATGTATTACAGAGGGGGCGCTGCTTTACCACCTCACCGAACAATACTGGGGCAAATGTATTACAGAGGGGGCACTGCTTTACCCACTCACCGAACAATACTGTGGCAAATGTATTACAGAGGGGGCGCTGCTTTACCACCTCACCGAACAATACTGTGGCAAATGTATTACAGAGGGGGCACTGCTTTACCACCTCACCGAATAATACTGGGGCAAATGTATTACAGAGGGGGCACTGCTTTACCACCTCACCGAACAATGCTGGGGCAAATGTTATACAGAGGGGGCACTGCTTTACCATCTCACCGAACAATACTGGGGAAATGTATTACAGAGGGGGCACTGCTTTACCACCTCACCAAACAATACTGGGGCAAATGTATTACAGAGGGGGCGCTGCTTTACCACCTCACTGAACAACACTGGGGCAAATGTATTACAGAGGGGGCACTGCTTTACCACCTCACCGAACAATACTGTGGCAAATGTATTACAGAGTGGGCACTGCTTTACCACCTCACCGAACAACACTGTGGAAATGTACTACAGAGGGGGCACTGCTTTACCACCTCACCGAACAATACTGTGGAAATGTATTACAGAGGGGGCACTGCTTTACCACCTCACCGAACAATACTGGGGAAATGTATTACAGAGGGGGCGCTGCTTTACTACCTCACCGAACAATACTGTGGAAATGTATTACAGAGGGGGCACTGCTTTACCACCTCACCGGACAATACTGTGGCAAATGTATTACAGAGGGGGCACTGCTTTACCACCTCACCGGACAATACTGTGGCAAATGTATTACAGAGGGGGCACTGCTTTACCACCTCACCGGACAATACTGTGGCAAATGTATTACAGAGGGGGCACTGCTTTACCACCTCACCGGACAATACTGTGGCAAATGTATTACAGAGGGGGCACTGCTTTACCACCTCACCAAACAATACTGTGGAAAATGTATTACAGAGGGGGCACTGCTTTACCACCACACCGAACAATACTGGGGAAATTTATTACAGAGGGGGCACTGCTTTACCACCTCACCGAACAATGCTGAGGCAAATGTATTACAGAGGGGGCACTGCTTTACCACCTCACCAAACAATACTGGGGCAAATGTATTACAGAGGGGGCACTGCTTTACCACCTCACCGAACAATACTGGGGAAATGTATTACAGAGGGGGCACTGCTTTACCACCTCACCGAACAATGCTGGGGCAAATGTATTACAGAGGGGGCACTGCTTTACCACCTCACCGAACAATGCTGGGGCAAATGTATTACAGAGGGGGCACTGCTTTACCACCTCACCGAACAATACTGGGGCAAATGTATTACAGAGGGGGCGCTGCTTTACCACCTCACCGAACAATACTGGGGCAAATGTATTACAGAGGGGGCACTGCTTTACCCACTCACCGAACAATACTGTGGCAAATGTATTACAGAGGGGGCGCTGCTTTACCACCTCACCGAACAATACTGTGGCAAATGTATTACAGAGGGGGCTCTGCTTTACCACCTAACCGAACAATACTGGGGAAAGGTATTACAGAGGGGGCGCTGCTTTACCACCTCACCGAACAATGCTGGGGCAAATGTATTACAGAGGGGGCACTGCTTTACCACCTCACCGAACAATGCTGGGGCAAATGTATTACAGAGGGGGCACTGCTTTACCACCTCACCGAACAATACTGGGGCAAATGTATTACAGAGGGGGCGCTGCTTTACCACCTCACCGAACAATACTGTGGCAAATGTATTACAGAGGGGGCTCTGCTTTACCACCTAACCGAACAATACTGGGGAAATGTATTACAGAGGGGGCACTGCTTTACCACCTCACCGAACAATGCTGGGGCAAATGTATTACAGAGGGGGCACTGCTTTACCACCTCACCGAACAATGCTGGGGCAAATGTATTACAGAGGGGGCACTGCTTTACCACCTCACCGAACAATACTGGGGCAAATGTATTACAGAGGGGGCGCTGCTTTACCACCTCACCGAACAATACTGGGGCAAATGTATTACAGAGGGGGCACTGCTTTACCCACTCACCGAACAATACTGTGGCAAATGTATTACAGAGGGGGCACTGCTTTACCACCTCACCGGACAATACTGTGGCAAATGTATTACAGAGGGGGCACTGCTTTACCACCTCACCGGACAATACTGTGGCAAATGTATTACAGAGGGGGCACTGCTTTACCACCTCACCGGACAATACTGTGGCAAATGTATTACAGAGGGGGCACTGCTTTACCACCTCACCAAACAATACTGTGGAAAATGTATTACAGAGGGGGCACTGCTTTACCACCACACCGAACAATACTGGGGAAATGTATTACAGAGGGGGCACTGCTTTACCACCTCACCGAACAATGCTGAGGCAAATGTATTACAGAGGGGGCACCACTTTACCACCTCACCAAACAATACTGGGGCAAATGTATTACAGAGGGGGCACTGCTTTACCACCTCACCAAACAATACTGGGGCAAATGTATTACAGAGGGGGCACTGCTTTACCACCTAACCGAACAATACTGGGGAAAGGTATTACAGAGGGGGCGCTGCTTTACCACCTCACCGAACAATACTGGGGAAATGTATTACAGAGGGGGCACTGCTTTACCACCTCACCGGACAATACTGGGGCAAATGTATTACAGAGGGGGCACTGCTTTACCACCTCACCGAACAATACTGTGGCAAATGTATTACAGAGGGGGCGCTGCTTTACCACCTCACCGAACAATACTGGGGCAAATGTATTACAGAGGGGGCACTGCTTTACCACCTCACCGAACAATGCTGGGGCAAATGTATTACAGAGGGGGCACTGCTTTACCACCTCACCAAACAATACTGTGGCAAATGTATTACAGGGGGGGCACTGCTTTACCACCTCACCGGACAATACTGTGGCAAATGTATTACAGAGGGGGCACTGCTTTACCACCTCACCAAACAATACTGGGGCAAATGTATTACAGAGGGGGCACTGCTTTACCACCTCACTGAACAATACTGGGGGAAATGTATTACAGATGGGGCACTGCTTTACCACCTCACCGAACAATGCTGGGGCAAATGTTATACAGAGGGGGCACTGCTTTACCACCTCACCGAACAATACTGGGGCAAATGTATTACAGAGGGGGCACTGCTTTACCACCTCACCAAACAATACTGGGGCAAATGTATTACAGAGGGGGCACTGCTTTACCACCTCACCGAACAATGCTGGGGCAAATGTTATACAGAGGGGGCACTGCTTTACCACCTCACTGAACAACACTGGGGCAAATGTATTACAGAGGGGGCACTGCTTTACCACCTCACCGAACAATACTGTGGCAAATGTATTACAGAGTGGGCACTGCTTTACCACCTCACCGAACAACACTGTAGAAATGTATTACAGAGGGGGCACTGCTTTACCACCTCACCGAACAATACTGTGGAAATGTATTACAGAGGGGGCACTGCTTTACCACCTCACCGAACAATGCTGGGGAAATGTATTACAGAGGGGGCGCTGCTTTACCACCTCACCGAACAATACTGGGGAAATGTATTACAGAGGGGGCGCTGCTTTACCACCTCACCGAACAATACTGGGGCAAATGTATTACAGAGGGGGCACTGCTTTACCACCTCACCGGACAATACTGTGGCAAATGTATTACAGAGGGGGCACTGCTTTAACGCCTCACCGGACAATACTGTGGCAAATGTATTACAGAGGGGGCACTGCTTTACCACCTCACCGGACAATACTGTTGCAAATGTATTACAGAGGGGGCACTGCTTTACCACCTCACCGGACAATACTGTGGCAAATGTATTACAGAGGGGGCACTGCTTTACCACCTCACCAAACAATACTGTGGAAAATGTATTACAGAGGGGGCACTGCTTTACCACCTCACCGAACAATACTGGGGAAATGTATTACAGAGGGGGCACTGCTTTACCACCTCACCGAACAATGCTGGGGCAAATGTATTACAGAGGGGGCACTGCTTTACCACCTCACCAAACAATACTGGGGCAAATGTATTACAGAGGGGGCACTGCTTTACCACCTCACCAAACAATACTGGGGCAAATGTAATACAGAGGGGGCACTGCTTTACCACCTCACCGAACAATACTGGGGAAATGTATTACAGAGGGGGCACTGCTTTACCACCTCACCGAACAATGCTGGGGCAAATGTATTACAGAGGGGGCACTGCTTTACCACCTCACCGAACAATGCTGGGGCAAATGTATTACAGAGGGGGCACTGCTTTACCACCTCACCGAACAATACTGGGGCAAATGTATTACAGAGGGGGCGCTGCTTTACCATCTCACCGAACAACACTGGGGCAAATGTATTACAGAGGGGGCACTGCTTTACCACCTCACCGAACAATACTGTGGCAAATGTATTACAGAGGGGACGCTGCTTTACCACCTCACCGAACAATACTGTGGCAAATGTATTACAGAGGGGGCACTGCTTTACCACCTAACCGAACAATACTGGGGAAAGGTATTACAGAGGGGGCGCTGCTTTACCACCTCACCGGACAATACTGGGGAAAATGTATTACAGAGGGGGCGCTGCTTTACCACCTCACCGAACAATACTGGGGAATTGTATTACAGAGGGGGCACTGCTTTACCACCTCACCGAACAATACTGTGGCAAATGTATTACAGAGGGCGTGCTGCTTTACCACCTCACCGAACAATACTGTGGCAAATGTATTACAGAGGGGGCACTGCTTTACCACCTCACCAAACAATACTGGGGCAAATGTATTACAGAGGGGGCACTGCTTTACCACCTCACCGAACAATACTGTAGCAAATGTATTACAGAGGGGGCACTGCTTTACCACCTCACGAAACAATACTGGGGCAAATGTATTACAGAGGGGGCACTGCTTTACCACCTCACCGAACAATGCTGGGGCAAATGTATTACAGAGGGGGCACTGCTTTACCACCTCACTAAACAATACTGGGGCAAATGTATTACAGAGGGGACGCTGCTTTACCACCTCACCAAACAATACTGTGGCAAATGTATTACAAAGGGGGCACTGCTTTACCACCTCACCGAACAATACTGGGGCAAATGTATTACAGAGGGGGCACTGCTTTACCACCTCACCGAACAATACTGTGGCAAATGTATTACAGAGGGGGCACTGCTTTACCACCTCACCAAACAATACTGGGGCAAATGTATTACAGAGGGGGCAATGCTTTACCACCTCACCAAACAATACTGGGGCAAATGTATTACAGAGGGGGCACTGCTTTACCACCTCACTGAACAATACTGTGGCAAATGTATTACAGAGGGGGCACTGCTTTACCACCTCACCGAACAATACTGGGGCAAATGTATTACAGAGTGGGCACTGCTTTACCACCTCACCAAACAATATTGTGTCAAATGTATTACAGAGGGGGCACTGCTTTACCATCTTACCGAACAATACTGTGGAAATGTATTACAGAGGGGGCACTGCTTTACCACCTCACCGAACATTACTGGGGCAAATGTATTACACAGGGGGCGCTGCTTTACCACCTCACCGAACAATACTGGGGAAATGTATTACAGAGGGGGCACTGCTTTACCACCTCACCGGACAATACTGGGGCAAATGTATTACAGAGGGGGCACTGCTTTACCACCTCACCGAACAATACTGTGGCAAATGTATTACAGAGGGGGCGCTGCTTTACCACCTCACCGAACAATACTGGGGCAAATGTATTACAGAGGGGGCACTGCTTTACCACCTCACCGAACAATGCTGGGGCAAATGTATTACAGAGGGGGCACTGCTTTACCACCTCACCAAACAATACTGTGGCAAATGTATTACAGGGGGGGCACTGCTTTACCACCTCACCGGACAATACTGTGGCAAATGTATTACAGAGGGGGCACTGCTTTACCACCTCACCAAACAATACTGGGGCAAATGTATTACAGAGGGGGCACTGCTTTACCACCTCACTGAACAATACTGGGGGAAATGTATTACAGATGGGGCACTGCTTTACCACCTCACCGAACAATGCTGGGGCAAATGTTATACAGAGGGGGCACTGCTTTACCACCTCACCGAACAATACTGGGGCAAATGTATTACAGAGGGGGCACTGCTTTACCACCTCACCAAACAATACTGGGGCAAATGTATTACAGAGGGGGCACTGCTTTACCACCTCACCGAACAATGCTGGGGCAAATGTTATACAGAGGGGGCACTGCTTTACCACCTCACTGAACAACACTGGGGCAAATGTATTACAGAGGGGGCACTGCTTTACCACCTCACCGAACAATACTGTGGCAAATGTATTACAGAGTGGGCACTGCTTTACCACCTCACCGAACAACACTGTAGAAATGTATTACAGAGGGGGCACTGCTTTACCACCTCACCGAACAATACTGTGGAAATGTATTACAGAGGGGGCACTGCTTTACCACCTCACCGAACAATGCTGGGGAAATGTATTACAGAGGGGGCGCTGCTTTACCACCTCACCGAACAATACTGGGGAAATGTATTACAGAGGGGGCGCTGCTTTACCACCTCACCGAACAATACTGGGGCAAATGTATTACAGAGGGGGCACTGCTTTACCACCTCACCGGACAATACTGTGGCAAATGTATTACAGAGGGGGCACTGCTTTAACGCCTCACCGGACAATACTGTGGCAAATGTATTACAGAGGGGGCACTGCTTTACCACCTCACCGGACAATACTGTTGCAAATGTATTACAGAGGGGGCACTGCTTTACCACCTCACCGGACAATACTGTGGCAAATGTATTACAGAGGGGGCACTGCTTTACCACCTCACCAAACAATACTGTGGAAAATTTATTACAGAGGGGGCACTGCTTTACCACCTCACCGAACAATACTGGGGAAATGTATTACAGAGGGGGCACTGCTTTACCACCTCACCGAACAATGCTGGGGCAAATGTATTACAGAGGGGGCACTGCTTTACCACCTCACCAAACAATACTGGGGCAAATGTATTACAGAGGGGGCACTGCTTTACCACCTCACCAAACAATACTGGGGCAAATGTAATACAGAGGGGGCACTGCTTTACCACCTCACCGAACAATACTGGGGAAATGTATTACAGAGGGGGCACTGCTTTACCACCTCACCGAACAATGCTGGGGCAAATGTATTACAGAGGGGGCACTGCTTTACCACCTCACCGAACAATACTGGGGCAAATGTATTACAGAGGGGGCGCTGCTTTACCATCTCACCGAACAACACTGGGGCAAATGTATTACAGAGGGGGCACTGCTTTACCACCTCACCGAACAATACTGTGGCAAATGTATTACAGAGGGGACGCTGCTTTACCACCTCACCGAACAATACTGTGGCAAATGTATTACAGAGGGGGCACTGCTTTACCACCTAACCGAACAATACTGGGGAAAGGTATTACAGAGGGGGCGCTGCTTTACCACCTCACCGGACAATACTGGGGAAAATGTATTACAGAGGGGGCGCTGCTTTACCACCTCACCGAACAATACTGGGGAATTGTATTACAGAGGGGGCACTGCTTTACCACCTCACCGAACAATACTGTGGCAAATGTATTACAGAGGGCGTGCTGCTTTACCACCTCACCGAACAATACTGTGGCAAATGTATTACAGAGGGGGCACTGCTTTACCACCTCACCAAACAATACTGGGGCAAATGTATTACAGAGGGGGCACTGCTTTACCACCTCACCGAACAATACTGTAGCAAATGTATTACAGAGGGGGCACTGCTTTACCACCTCACGAAACAATACTGGGGCAAATGTATTACAGAGGGGGCACTGCTTTACCACCTCACCGAACAATGCTGGGGCAAATGTATTACAGAGGGGGAACTGCTTTACCACCTCACTAAACAATACTGGGGCAAATGTATTACAGAGGGGACGCTGCTTTACCACCTCACCAAACAATACTGTGGCAAATGTATTACAAAGGGGGCACTGCTTTACCACCTCACCGAACAATACTGGGGCAAATGTATTACAGAGGGGGCACTGCTTTACCACCTCACCGAACAATACTGTGGCAAATGTATTACAGAGGGGGCACTGCTTTACCACCTCACCAAACAATACTGGGGCAAATGTATTACAGAGGGGGCAATGCTTTACCACCTCACCAAACAATACTGGGGCAAATGTATTACAGAGGGGGCACTGCTTTACCACCTCACTGAACAATACTGTGGCAAATGTATTACAGAGGGGGCACTGCTTTACCACCACACCGAACAATACTGGGGCAAATGTATTACAGAGTGGGCACTGCTTTACCACCTCACCAAACAATATTGTGTCAAATGTATTACAGAGGGGGCACTGCTTTACCATCTTACCGAACAATACTGTGGAAATGTATTACAGAGGGGGCACTGCTTTACCACCTCACCGAACATTACTGGGGCAAATGTATTACACAGGGGGCGCTGCTTTACCACCTCACCGAACAATACTGGGGCAAATGTATTACAGAGGGGGCGCTGCTTTACCACCTCACCGAACAATACTGGGGGAAATGTATTACAGAGGGGGCAATGCATTACCACCTCACGAAACAATACTGGGGCAAATGTATTACAGAGGGGGCAATGCTTTACCACCTCACCGAACAATACTGTGGCAAATGTATTACAGAGGGGGCGCTGCTTTACCACCTCACCGAACAATACTGGGGCAAATGTATTACAGAGGGGGCACTGCTTTACCACCTCACCAAACATTACTGTGGCAAATGTATTACAGAGGGGGCACTGCTTTACCACCTCACCAAACAATACTGGGGCACATGTATTACAGAGGGGGCAATGCTTTACCACCTCACCGAACAATACTGTGGCAAATGTATTACAGAGGGGGCGCTGCTTTACCACCTCACCGAACAATACTGGGGTAAATGTATTACAGAGGGGCACTGCTTTACCACCTCACCGAACAATACTGGGGCAAATGTATTACAGAGGGGGCACTGCTTTACCACCTCACCGAACAATACTGGGGCAAATGTATTACAGAGGGGGCACTGCTTTACCACCTCACCGAACAATACTGGGGCAAATGTATTACAGAGGAGGCACTGCTTTACCACCTCACCGAACATTGCTGGGGCAAGTGTATTACAGAGGAGGCACTGCTTTACCACCTCACTGAACTATACTGTGTCAAATGTATTACAGAGGGGGCACTGCTTTACCACCTCACTGAACAATACAGGGGAAATGTATTACAGAGGAGGCACTGCTTTACCACCTCACCGAACAGTACTGGGGAAATGTATTAAAGAGGGGGCACTGCTTTACCACCTCACCGAACAATACTGTGGAAATGTATTACAGAGGGGGCACTGCTTTACCACCTCACCGAACAATGCTGGGGCAAATGTATTATAGAGGGGGCACTGCTTTACCACCTCACCGAACAATACTGTGGCAAATGTATTACAGAGGAGGCACTGCTTTGCCACCTCACCAAACAATACTGTGGCAAATGTATTACAGAGGGGGCACTGCTTTACCACCTCACCGAACAATACTGGGGCAAATGTATTACAGAAGAGGCACTGCTTTACCACCTCACCGAACAATACTGTGGCAAATGTATTACAGAGGAGGCACTGCTTTACCACCTCACCGAACAATACTGTGGCAAATGTATTACAGAGGGGGCACTGCTTTACCACCTCACGAAACAATACTGGGGCAAATGTATTACAGAGGGGGCACTGCTTTACCACCTCACCGAACAATGCTGGGGCAAATGTATTACAGAGGGGGCACTGCTTTACCACCTCACCGAACAATACTGTGGCAAATGTATTACAGAGGGGGCGCTGCTTTACCACCTCAACGAACAATACTGGGGTAAATGTATTACAGAGGGGCACTGCTTTACCACCTCACCGAACAATACTGTGGCAAATGTATTACAGAGGGGGCGCTGCTTTACCACCTCACCATACATTACTGTGGCAAATGTATTACAGAGGGGGCACTGCTTTACCACCTCACCAAACAATACTGGGGCACATGTATTACAGAGGGGGCAATGCTTTACCACCTCACCGAACAATACTGTGGCAAATGTATTACAGAGGGGGCGCTGCTTTACCACCTCACCGAACAATACTGGGGTAAATGTATTACAGAGGGGCACTGCTTTACCACCTCACCGAACAATACTGAGGTAAATGTATTACAGAGGGGCACTGCTTTACCACCTCACCGAACAATACTGGGGTAAATGTATTACAGAGGGGCACTGCTTTACCACCTCACCGAACAATACTGGGGCAAATGTATTACAGAGGGGGCACTGCTTTACCACCTCACCGAACAATACTGGGGCAAATGTATTACAGAGGGGGCACTGCTTTACCACCTCACCGAACAATACTGGGGCAAATGTATTACAGAGGAGGCACTGCTTTACCACCTCACCGAACATTGCTGGGGCAAGTGTATTACAGAGGAGGCACTGCTTTACCACCTCACTGAACAATGCTGTGGCAAATGTATTACAGAGGGGGCATTGCTTTACCACCTCACTGAACAATACAGGGGAAATGTATTACAGAATAAGCACTGCTTTACCACCTCACCGAACAGTACTGGGGAAATGTATTACAGAGGGGGCACTGCTTTACCACCTCACCGAACAATACTGTGGAAATGTATTACAGAGGGGGCACTGCTTTACCACCTCACCGAACAATGCTGGGGCAAATGTATTATAGAGGGGGCACTGCTTTACCACCTCACCGAACAATACTGTGGCAAATGTATTACAGAGGAGGCACTGCTTTGCCACCTCACCAAACAATACTGTGGCAAATGTATTACAGAGGGGGCACTGCTTTACCACCTCACCGAACAATACTGGGGCAAATGTATTACAGAGGAGGCACTGCTTTACCACCTCACCGAACAATACTGTGGCAAATGTATTACAGAGGAGGCACTGCTTTTCCACCTCACCGAACAATACTGTGGCAAATGTATTACAGAGGGGGCACTGCTTTACCACCTCACGAAACAATACTGGGGCAAATGTATTACAGAGGGGGCACTGCTTTACCACCTCACCGAACAATGCTGGGGCAAATGTATTACAGAGGGGGCACTGCTTTACCACCTCACTAAACAATACTGGGGCAAATGTATTACAGAGGGGATGCTGTTTACCACCTCACCAAACAATACTGGGGCAAATGTATTACAGAGGGGACAATGCTTTACCACCTCACCAAACAAAACAGGGGCAAATGCATTACAGAAGGGGCAATGCTTTACCACCTCACTGAACAATACTGGGGCAAATGTATTACAGAGGGGGCACTGCTTTACCACCTCACCGAACAATACTGGGGGAAATGTATTACAGAGGGGGCACTGCTTTACCACCTCACCGAACAATACTGTGGCAAATGTATTACAGAGGGGGCGCTGCTTTACCACCTCACCGAACAATACTGGGGTAAATGTATTACAGAGGGGGCACTGCTTTACCACCTCACCGAACAATACTGGGGCAAATGTATTACAGAGTGGGCACTGCTTTACCACCTCACCAAACAAAACAGGGGCAAATGCATTACAGAAGGGGCAATGCTTACCACCTCACTAAACAATACTGGGGCAAATGTATTACTGAGGGGGTACTGCTTTACCACCACACCGAACAATACTGGGGGAAATGTATTACAGAGGGGGTACTGCTTTACCACCTCACCAAACAATACTGTGGCAAATGTATTACAGAGGGGGCACTGCATTACCATCTTACCGAACAATACTGTGGAAATGTATTACAGAGGGGGCACTGCTTTACCACCTCACCGAACAATACTGGGGCAAATGTATTACACAGGGGGCGCTGCTTTACCACCTCACCGAACAATACTGGGGCAAATGTATTACAGAGGGGGCGCTGCTTTACCACCTCACCGAACAATACTGGGGGAAATGTATTACAGAGTGGGCAATGCTTTACCACCTCACCAAACAATACTGGGGCAAATGTATTACAGAGGGGGTAATGCTTTACCACCTCACGAAACAATACTGGGGCAAATGTATTACAGAGGGGGCACTGCTTTACCACCTCACCGAACAATACTGGGGCAAATGTATTACAGAGTGGGCACTGCTTTACCACCTCACCAAACAATATTGTGTCAAATGTATTACAGAGGGGGCACTGCTTTACCATCTTACCGAACAATACTGTGGAAATGTATTACAGAGGGGGCACTGCTTTACCACCTCACCGAACATTACTGGGGCAAATGTATTACACAGGGGGCGCTGCTTTACCACCTCACCGAACAATACTGGGGCAAATGTATTACAGAGGGGGCGCTGCTTTACCACCTCACCGAACAATACTGGGGGAAATGTATTACAGAGGGGGCAATGCTTTACCACCTCACGAAACAATACTGGGGCAAATGTATTACAGAGGGGGCAATGCTTTACCACCTCACCGAACAATACTGTGGCAAATGTATTACAGAGGGGGCGCTGCTTTACCACCTCACCGAACAATACTGGGGCAAATGTATTACAGAGGGGGCACTGCTTTACCACCTCACCAAACATTACTGTGGCAAATGTATTACAGAGGGGGCACTGCTTTACCACCTCACCAAACAATACTGGGGCACATGTATTACAGAGGGGGCAATGCTTTACCACCTCACCGAACAATACTGTGGCAAATGTATTACAGAGGGGGCGCTGCTTTACCACCTCACCGAACAATACTGGGGTAAATGTATTACAGAGGGGCACTGCTTTACCACCTCACCGAACAATACTGGGGCAAATGTATTACAGAGGGGGCACTGCTTTACCACCTCACCGAACAATACTGGGGCAAATGTATTACAGAGGGGGCACTGCTTTACCACCTCACCGAACAATACTGGGGCAAATGTATTACAGAGGAGGCACTGCTTTACCACCTCACCGAACATTGCTGGGGCAAGTGTATTACAGAGGAGGCACTGCTTTACCACCTCACTGAACTATACTGTGTCAAATGTATTACAGAGGGGGCACTGCTTTACCACCTCACTGAACAATACAGGGGAAATGTATTACAGAGGAGGCACTGCTTTACCACCTCACCGAACAGTACTGGGGAAATGTATTAAAGAGGGGGCACTGCTTTACCACCTCACCGAACAATACTGTGGAAATGTATTACAGAGGGGGCACTGCTTTACCACCTCACCGAACAATGCTGGGGCAAATGTATTATAGAGGGGGCACTGCTTTACCACCTCACCGAACAATACTGTGGCAAATGTATTACAGAGGAGGCACTGCTTTGCCACCTCACCAAACAATACTGTGGCAAATGTATTACAGAGGGGGCACTGCTTTACCACCTCACCGAACAATACTGGGGCAAATGTATTACAGAAGAGGCACTGCTTTACCACCTCACCGAACAATACTGTGGCAAATGTATTACAGAGGAGGCACTGCTTTACCACCTCACCGAACAATACTGTGGCAAATGTATTACAGAGGGGGCACTGCTTTACCACCTCACGAAACAATACTGGGGCAAATGTATTACAGAGGGGGCACTGCTTTACCACCTCACCGAACAATGCTGGGGCAAATGTATTACAGAGGGGGCACTGCTTTACCACCTCACCGAACAATACTGTGGCAAATGTATTACAGAGGGGGCGCTGCTTTACCACCTCAACGAACAATACTGGGGTAAATGTATTACAGAGGGGCACTGCTTTACCACCTCACCGAACAATACTGTGGCAAATGTATTACAGAGGGGGCGCTGCTTTACCACCTCACCATACATTACTGTGGCAAATGTATTACAGAGGGGGCACTGCTTTACCACCTCACCAAACAATACTGGGGCACATGTATTACAGAGGGGGCAATGCTTTACCACCTCACCGAACAATACTGTGGCAAATGTATTACAGAGGGGGCGCTGCTTTACCACCTCACCGAACAATACTGGGGTAAATGTATTACAGAGGGGCACTGCTTTACCACCTCACCGAACAATACTGGGGTAAATGTATTACAGAGGGGCACTGCTTTACCACCTCACCGAACAATACTGGGGTAAATGTATTACAGAGGGGCACTGCTTTACCACCTCACCGAACAATACTGGGGCAAATGTATTACAGAGGGGGCACTGCTTTACCACCTCACCGAACAATACTGGGGCAAATGTATTACAGAGGGGGCACTGCTTTACCACCTCACCGAACAATACTGGGGCAAATGTATTACAGAGGAGGCACTGCTTTACCACCTCACCGAACATTGCTGGGGCAAGTGTATTACAGAGGAGGCACTGCTTTACCACCTCACTGAACAATGCTGTGGCAAATGTATTACAGAGGGGGCATTGCTTTACCACCTCACTGAACAATACAGGGGAAATGTATTACAGAATAAGCACTGCTTTACCACCTCACCGAACAGTACTGGGGAAATGTATTACAGAGGGGGCACTGCTTTACCACCTCACCGAACAATACTGTGGAAATGTATTACAGAGGGGGCACTGCTTTACCACCTCACCGAACAATGCTGGGGCAAATGTATTATAGAGGGGGCACTGCTTTACCACCTCACCGAACAATACTGTGGCAAATGTATTACAGAGGAGGCACTGCTTTGCCTCCTCACCAAACAATACTGTGGCAAATGTATTACAGAGGGGGCACTGCTTTACCACCTCACCGAACAATACTGGGGCAAATGTATTACAGAGGAGGCACTGCTTTACCACCTCACCGAACAATACTGTGGCAAATGTATTACAGAGGAGGCACTGCTTTTCCACCTCACCGAACAATACTGTGGCAAATGTATTACAGAGGGGGCACTGCTTTACCACCTCACGAAACAATACTGGGGCAAATGTATTACAGAGGGGGCACTGCTTTACCACCTCACCGAACAATGCTGGGGCAAATGTATTACAGAGGGGGCACTGCTTTACCACCTCACTAAACAATACTGGGGCAAATGTATTACAGAGGGGATGCTGTTTACCACCTCACCAAACAATACTGGGGCAAATGTATTACAGAGGGGACAATGCTTTACCACCTCACCAAACAAAACAGGGGCAAATGCATTACAGAAGGGGCAATGCTTTACCACCTCACTGAACAATACTGGGGCAAATGTATTACAGAGGGGGCACTGCTTTACCACCTCACCGAACAATACTGGGGGAAATGTATTACAGAGGGGGCACTGCTTTACCACCTCACCGAACAATACTGTGGCAAATGTATTACAGAGGGGGCGCTGCTTTACCACCTCACCGAACAATACTGGGGTAAATGTATTACAGAGAGGGCACTGCTTTACCACCTCACCGAACAATACTGGGGCAAATGTATTACAGAGTGGGCACTGCTTTACCACCTCACCAAACAAAACAGGGGCAAATGCATTACAGAAGGGGCAATGCTTACCACCTCACTAAACAATACTGGGGCAAATGTATTACTGAGGGGGTACTGCTTTACCACCTCACCGAACAATACTGGGGGAAATGTATTACAGAGGGGGTACTGCTTTACCACCTCACCAAACAATACTGTGGCAAATGTATTACAGAGGGGGCACTGCATTACCATCTTACCGAACAATACTGTGGAAATGTATTACAGAGGGGGCACTGCTTTACCACCTCACCGAACAATACTGGGGCAAATGTATTACACAGGGGGCGCTGCTTTACCACCTCACCGAACAATACTGGGGCAAATGTATTACAGAGGGGGCGCTGCTTTACCACCTCACCGAACAATACTGGGGGAAATGTATTACAGAGTGGGCAATGCTTTACCACCTCACCAAACAATACTGGGGCAAATGTATTACAGAGGGGGTAATGCTTTACCACCTCACGAAACAATACTGGGGCAAATGTATTACAGAGGGGGCAATGCTTTACCACCTCACCGAACAATACTGTGGCAAATGTATTACAGAGGGGGCGCTGCTTTACCACCTCACCGAACAATACTGGGGCAAATGTATTACAGAGGGGGCACTGCTTTACCACCTCACCGAACAATACTGGGGCAAATGTATTACAGAGGGGGCACTGCTTTACCACCTCACCGAACAATACTGGGGCAAATGTATTACAGAGGGGGCACTGCTTTACCACCTCACCGAACAATACTGGGGCAAATGTATTACAGAGGAGGCACTGCTTTACCACCTCACCGAACATTGCTGGGGCAAGTGTATTACAGAGGAGGCACTGCTTTACCACCTCACTGAACTATACTGTGTCAAATGTATTACAGAGGGGGCACTGCTTTACCACCTCACTGAACAATACAGGGGAAATGTATTACAGAGGAGGCACTGCTTTACCACCTCACCGAACAGTACTGGGGAAATGTATTAAAGAGGGGGCACTGCTTTACCACCTCACCGAACAATACTGTGGAAATGTATTACAGAGGGGGCACTGCTTTACCACCTCACCGAACAATGCTGGGGCAAATGTATTATAGAGGGGGCACTGCTTTACCACCTCACCGAACAATACTGTGGCAAATGTATTACAGAGGAGGCACTGCTTTGCCACCTCACCAAACAATACTGTGGCAAATGTATTACAGAGGGGGCACTGCTTTACCACCTCACCGAACAATACTGGGGCAAATGTATTACAGAAGAGGCACTGCTTTACCACCTCACCGAACAATACTGTGGCAAATGTATTACAGAGGAGGCACTGCTTTACCACCTCACCGAACAATACTGTGGCAAATGTATTACAGAGGGGGCACTGCTTTACCACCTCACGAAACAATACTGGGGCAAATGTATTACAGAGGGGGCACTGCTTTACCACCTCACCGAACAATGCTGGGGCAAATGTATTACAGAGGGGGCACTGCTTTACCACCTCACCGAACAATACTGTGGCAAATGTATTACAGAGGGGGCGCTGCTTTACCACCTCAACGAACAATACTGGGGTAAATGTATTACAGAGGGGCACTGCTTTACCACCTCACCGAACAATACTGTGGCAAATGTATTACAGAGGGGGCGCTGCTTTACCACCTCACCATACATTACTGTGGCAAATGTATTACAGAGGGGGCACTGCTTTACCACCTCACCAAACAATACTGGGGCACATGTATTACAGAGGGGGCAATGCTTTACCACCTCACCGAACAATACTGTGGCAAATGTATTACAGAGGGGGCGCTGCTTTACCACCTCACCGAACAATACTGGGGTAAATGTATTACAGAGGGGCACTGCTTTACCACCTCACCGAACAATACTGGGGTAAATGTATTACAGAGGGGCACTGCTTTACCACCTCACCGAACAATACTGGGGTAAATGTATTACAGAGGGGCACTGCTTTACCACCTCACCGAACAATACTGGGGCAAATGTATTACAGAGGGGGCACTGCTTTACCACCTCACCGAACAATACTGGGGCAAATGTATTACAGAGGGGGCACTGCTTTACCACCTCACCGAACAATACTGGGGCAAATGTATTACAGAGGAGGCACTGCTTTACCACCTCACCGAACATTGCTGGGGCAAGTGTATTACAGAGGAGGCACTGCTTTACCACCTCACTGAACAATGCTGTGGCAAATGTATTACAGAGGGGGCATTGCTTTACCACCTCACTGAACAATACAGGGGAAATGTATTACAGAATAAGCACTGCTTTACCACCTCACCGAACAGTACTGGGGAAATGTATTACAGAGGGGGCACTGCTTTACCACCTCACCGAACAATACTGTGGAAATGTATTACAGAGGGGGCACTGCTTTACCACCTCACCGAACAATGCTGGGGCAAATGTATTATAGAGGGGGCACTGCTTTACCACCTCACCGAACAATACTGTGGCAAATGTATTACAGAGGAGGCACTGCTTTGCCACCTCACCAAACAAAACTGTGGCAAATGTATTACAGAGGGGGCACTGCTTTACCACCTCACCGAACAATACTGGGGCAAATGTATTACAGAGGAGGCACTGCTTTACCACCTCACCGAACAATACTGTGGCAAATGTATTACAGAGGAGGCACTGCTTTTCCACCTCACCGAACAATACTGTGGCAAATGTATTACAGAGGGGGCACTGCTTTACCACCTCACGAAACAATACTGGGGCAAATGTATTACAGAGGGGGCACTGCTTTACCACCTCACCGAACAATGCTGGGGCAAATGTATTACAGAGGGGGCACTGCTTTACCACCTCACTAAACAATACTGGGGCAAATGTATTACAGAGGGGATGCTGTTTACCACCTCACCAAACAATACTGGGGCAAATGTATTACAGAGGGGACAATGCTTTACCACCTCACCAAACAAAACAGGGGCAAATGCATTACAGAAGGGGCAATGCTTTACCACCTCACTGAACAATACTGGGGCAAATGTATTACAGAGTGGGCACTGCTTTACCACCTCACCGAACAATACTGGGGGAAATGTATTACAGAGGGGGCACT
This sequence comes from Pseudophryne corroboree, assembly GCF_028390025.1. Lineage (NCBI taxonomy): Eukaryota > Metazoa > Chordata > Amphibia > Anura > Myobatrachidae > Pseudophryne > Pseudophryne corroboree. The sequence goes on along the minus strand of NW_026970293.1, from coordinate 84,910 downwards.
GCTTTACCACCTCACCGAACAATACTGTGGCAAATGTATTACAGAGGGGGCGCTGCTTTACCACCTCACCGAACAATACTGGGGTAAATGTATTACAGAGAGGGCACTGCTTTACCACCTCACCGAACAATACTGGGGCAAATGTATTACAGAGTGGGCACTGCTTTACCACCTCACCAAACAAAACAGGGGCAAATGCATTACAGAAGGGGCAATGCTTACCACCTCACTAAACAATACTGGGGCAAATGTATTACTGAGGGGGTACTGCTTTACCACCTCACCGAACAATACTGGGGGAAATGTATTACAGAGGGGGTACTGCTTTACCACCTCACCAAACAATACTGTGGCAAATGTATTACAGAGGGGGCACTGCATTACCATCTTACCGAACAATACTGTGGAAATGTATTACAGAGGGGGCACTGCTTTACCACCTCACCGAACAATACTGGGGCAAATGTATTACACAGGGGGCGCTGCTTTACCACCTCACCGAACAATACTGGGGCAAATGTATTACAGAGGGGGCGCTGCTTTACCACCTCACCGAACAATACTGGGGGAAATGTATTACAGAGTGGGCAATGCTTTACCACCTCACCAAACAATACTGGGGCAAATGTATTACAGAGGGGGTAATGCTTTACCACCTCACGAAACAATACTGGGGCAAATGTATTACAGAGGGGGCAATGCTTTACCACCTCACCGAACAATACTGTGGCAAATGTATTACAGAGGGGGCGCTGCTTTACCACCTCACCGAACAATACTGGGGCAAATGTATTACAGAGGGGGCACTGCTTTACCACCTCACCAAACAATACTGTGGCAAATGTATTACAGAGGGGGCACTGCTTTACCAACTCACCAAAAAATACTGGGGCAAATGTATTACAGAGGGGGCACTGCTTTACCACCTCACCAAACAATACTGTGGCAAATGTATTACAGAGGGGGCACTGCTTTACCAACTCACCAAACAATACTGGGGCAAATGTATTACAGAGGGGGCAATGCTTTACCACCTCACCGAACAATACTGGGGCAAATGTATTACAGAGGGGACAATGCTTTACCACCTCACCAAACAAAACAGGGGCAAATGCATTACAGAAGGGGCAATGCTTTACCACCTCACTGAACAATACTGGGGCAAATGTATTACAGAGGGGGCACTGCTTTACCACCTCACCGAACAATACTGGGGGAAATGTATTACAGAGGGGGCACTGCTTTACCACCTCACCGAACAATACTGTGGCAAATGTATTACAGAGGGGGCGCTGCTTTACCACCTCACCGAACAATACTGGGGTAAATGTATTACAGAGGGGGCACTGCTTTACCACCTCACTGAACAATACTGGGGCAAATGTATTACAGAGTGGGCACTGCTTTACCACCTCACCAAACAAAACAGGGGCAAATGCATTACAGAAGGGGCAATGCTTTACCACCTCACTAAACAATACTGGGGCAAATGTATTACTGAGGGGGTACTGCTTTACCACCTCACCGAACAATACTGGGGGAAATGTATTACAGAGGGGGTACTGCTTTACCACCTCACCTAACAATACTGTGGCAAATGTATTACAGAGGGGGCACTGCATTACCATCTTACCGAACAATACTGTGGAAATGTATTACAGAGGGGGCACTGCTTTACCACCTCACCGAACAATACTGGGGCAAATGTATTACACAGGGGGCGCTGCTTTACCACCTCACCGAACAGTACTGGGGCAAATGTATTACAGAGGGGGCGCTGCTTTACCACCTCACCGAACAATACTGGGGGAAATGTATTACAGAGGGGGCAATGCTTTACCACCTCACCAAACAATACTGGGGCAAATGTATTACAGAGGGGGTAATGCTTTACCACCTCACGAAACAATACTGGGGCAAATGTATTACAGAGGGGGCAATGCTTTACCACCTCACCGAACAATACTGTGGCAAATGTATTACAGAGGGGGCGCTGCTTTACCACCTCACCGAACAATACTGGGGCAAATGTATTACAGAGGGGGCACTGCTTTACCACCTCACCAAACAATACTGTGGCAAATGTATTACAGAGGGGGCACTGCTTTACCAACTCACCAAACAATACTGGGGCAAATGTATTACAGAGGGGGCAATGCTTTACCACCTCACTGAACAATACTGTGGCAAATGTATTACAGAGGGGGCGCTGCTTTACCACCTCACCGAACAATACTGGGGCAAATGTATTACAGAGGGGGCACTGCTTTACCACCTCACTGAACAATACTGGGGCAAATGTATTACAGAGGAGGCACTGCTTTACCACATCACCGAACAATGCTGGGGCAAATGTATTACAGAGGAGGCACTGCTTTACCACCTCACTGAACAATACTGTGGCAAATGTATTACAGAGGGGGCACTGCTTTAGCACCTCACTGAACAATACAGGGGAAATGTATTACAGAGGAGGCACTGCGTTACCACCTCACCGAACAGTACTGGGGAAATGTATTACAGAGGGGGCACTGTTTTACCACCTCACCGAACAATACTGTGGAAATTTATTACAGAGGGGGCACTGCTTTACCACCTCACCGAACAATGCTGGGGCAAATGTATTACAGAGGGGGCACTGCTTTACCACCTCACCGAACAATACTGTGGCAAATGTATTACAGAGGAGGGACTGCTTTGCCACCTCACCGAACAATACTGTGGCAAATGTATTACAGAGGGGGCGCTGCTTTACCACCTCACCGAACAATACTGGGGCAAATGTATTACAGAGGAGGCACTGCTTTACCACCTCACCGAACAATACTGTGGCAAATGTATTACAGAGGAGGCACTGCTTTACCACCTCACCGAACAATACTGTGGCAAATGTATTACAGAGGGGGCACTGCGTTACCACCTTACCAAACAATACTGTGGCAAATGTATTACAGAGGGGGCACTGCTTTACCACCTCACCAAACAATACTGGGGCAAATGTACTACACAGGGGGCACTGCTTTACCACCTCACCGAACAATACTGGGGCAAATGTATTACAGAGGGGACGCTGCTTTACCACCTCACCGAACAATACTGGGGCAAATGTATTACAGAGGGGGCACTGCTTTACCACCTCACTGAACAATACTGTGGAAATGTATTACAGAGGGGGCACTGCGTTTCCACCTTACCAAACAATACTGTGGCAAATGTATTACAGAAGGGGCACTGCTTTACCACCTCACCAAACAATACTGTGGCAAATGTATTACAGAGGGGGCACTGCTTTACCACCTCACCGAACAATACTGGGGCAAATGTATTACAGAGGGGATGCTGCTTTACCACCTCACCGAACAATACTGGGGCAAATGTATTACAGAGGGGGCACTGCTTTACCAACTCACCAAACAATACTGGGGCAAATGTATTACAGAGGGGGCAATGCTTTACCACCTCACCGAACAATACTGGGGCAAATGTATTACAGAGGGGACAATGCTTTACCACCTCACCAAACAAAACAGGGGCAAATGCATTACAGAAGGGGCAATGCTTTACCACCTCACTGAACAATACTGGGGCAAATGTATTACAGAGGGGGCACTGCTTTACCACCTCACCGAACAATACTGGGGGAAATGTATTACAGAGGGGGCACTGCTTTACCACCTCACCGAACAATACTGTGGCAAATGTATTACAGAGGGGGCGCTGCTTTACCACCTCACCGAACAATACTGGGGTAAATGTATTACAGAGGGGGCACTGCTTTACCACCTCACTGAACAATACTGGGGCAAATGTATTACAGAGTGGGCACTGCTTTACCACCTCACCAAACAAAACAGGGGCAAATGCATTACAGAAGGGGCAATGCTTTACCACCTCACTAAACAATACTGGGGCAAATGTATTACTGAGGGGGTACTGCTTTACCACCTCACCGAACAATACTGGGGGAAATGTATTACAGAGGGGGTACTGCTTTACCACCTCACCTAACAATACTGTGGCAAATGTATTACAGAGGGGGCACTGCATTACCATCTTACCGAACAATACTGTGGAAATGTATTACAGAGGGGGCACTGCTTTACCACCTCACCGAACAATACTGGGGCAAATGTATTACACAGGGGGCGCTGCTTTACCACCTCACCGAACAGTACTGGGGCAAATGTATTACAGAGGGGGCGCTGCTTTACCACCTCACCGAACAATACTGGGGGAAATGTATTACAGAGGGGGCAATGCTTTACCACCTCACCAAACAATACTGGGGCAAATGTATTACAGAGGGGGTAATGCTTTACCACCTCACGAAACAATACTGGGGCAAATGTATTACAGAGGGGGCAATGCTTTACCACCTCACTGAACAATACTGTGGCAAATGTATTACAGAGGGGGCGCTGCTTTACCACCTCACCGAACAATACTGGGGCAAATGTATTACAGAGGGGGCACTGCTTTACCACCTCACTGAACAATACTGGGGCAAATGTATTACAGAGGAGGCACTGCTTTACCACATCACCGAACAATGCTGGGGCAAATGTATTACAGAGGAGGCACTGCTTTACCACCTCACTGAACAATACTGTGGCAAATGTATTACAGAGGGGGCACTGCTTTAGCACCTCACTGAACAATACAGGGGAAATGTATTACAGAGGAGGCACTGCGTTACCACCTCACCGAACAGTACTGGGGAAATGTATTACAGAGGGGGCACTGTTTTACCACCTCACCGAACAATACTGTGGAAATTTATTACAGAGGGGGCACTGCTTTACCACCTCACCGAACAATACTGTGGCAAATGTATTACAGAGGGGGCGCTGCTTTACCACCTCACCGAACAATACTGGGGCAAATGTATTACAGAGGAGGCACTGCTTTACCACCTCACCGAACAATACTGTGGCAAATGTATTACAGAGGAGGCACTGCTTTACCACCTCACCGAACAATACTGTGGCAAATGTATTACAGAGGGGGCACTGCGTTACCACCTTACCAAACAATACTGTGGCAAATGTATTACAGAGGGGGCACTGCTTTACCACCTCACCGAACAATACTGGGGCAAATGTATTACAGAGGAGGCACTGCTTTACCACCTCACCGAACAATACTGTGGCAAATGTATTACAGAGGAGGCACTGCTTTTCCACCTCACCGAACAATACTGTGGCAAATGTATTACAGAGGGGGCACTGCTTTACCACCTCACGAAACAATACTGGGGCAAATGTATTACAGAGGGGGCACTGCTTTACCACCTCACCGAACAATGCTGGGGCAAATGTATTACAGAGGGGGCACTGCTTTACCACCTCACTAAACAATACTGGGGCAAATGTATTACAGAGGGGATGCTGTTTACCACCTCACCAAACAATACTGGGGCAAATGTATTACAGAGGGGACAATGCTTTACCACCTCACCAAACAAAACAGGGGCAAATGCATTACAGAAGGGGCAATGCTTTACCACCTCACTGAACAATACTGGGGCAAATGTATTACAGAGGGGGCACTGCTTTACCACCTCACCGAACAATACTGGGGGAAATGTATTACAGAGGGGGCACTGCTTTACCACCTCACCGAACAATACTGTGGCAAATGTATTACAGAGGGGGCGCTGCTTTACCACCTCACCGAACAATACTGGGGTAAATGTATTACAGAGGGGGCACTGCTTTACCACCTCACCGAACAATACTGGGGCAAATGTATTACAGAGTGGGCACTGCTTTACCACCTCACCAAACAAAACAGGGGCAAATGCATTACAGAAGGGGCAATGCTTACCACCTCACTAAACAATACTGGGGCAAATGTATTACTGAGGGGGTACTGCTTTACCACCACACCGAACAATACTGGGGGAAATGTATTACAGAGGGGGTACTGCTTTACCACCTCACCAAACAATACTGTGGCAAATGTATTACAGAGGGGGCACTGCATTACCATCTTACCGAACAATACTGTGGAAATGTATTACAGAGGGGGCACTGCTTTACCACCTCACCGAACAATACTGGGGCAAATGTATTACACAGGGGGCGCTGCTTTACCACCTCACCGAACAATACTGGGGCAAATGTATTACAGAGGGGGCGCTGCTTTACCACCTCACCGAACAATACTGGGGGAAATGTATTACAGAGTGGGCAATGCTTTACCACCTCACCAAACAATACTGGGGCAAATGTATTACAGAGGGGGTAATGCTTTACCACCTCACGAAACAATACTGGGGCAAATGTATTACAGAGGGGGCACTGCTTTACCACCTCACCGAACAATACTGGGGCAAATGTATTACAGAGTGGGCACTGCTTTACCACCTCACCAAACAATATTGTGTCAAATGTATTACAGAGGGGGCACTGCTTTACCATCTTACCGAACAATACTGTGGAAATGTATTACAGAGGGGGCACTGCTTTACCACCTCACCGAACATTACTGGGGCAAATGTATTACACAGGGGGCGCTGCTTTACCACCTCACCGAACAATACTGGGGCAAATGTATTACAGAGGGGGCGCTGCTTTACCACCTCACCGAACAATACTGGTGGAAATGTATTACAGAGGGGGCAATGCTTTACCACCTCACGAAACAATACTGGGGCAAATGTATTACAGAGGGGGCAATGCTTTACCACCTCACCGAACAATACTGTGGCAAATGTATTACAGAGGGGGCGCTGCTTTACCACCTCACCGAACAATACTGGGGCAAATGTATTACAGAGGGGGCACTGCTTTACCACCTCACCAAACATTACTGTGGCAAATGTATTACAGAGGGGGCACTGCTTTACCACCTCACCAAACAATACTGGGGCACATGTATTACAGAGGGGGCAATGCTTTACCACCTCACCGAACAATACTGTGGCAAATGTATTACAGAGGGGGCGCTGCTTTACCACCTCACCGAACAATACTGGGGTAAATGTATTACAGAGGGGCACTGCTTTACCACCTCACCGAACAATACTGGGGCAAATGTATTACAGAGGGGGCACTGCTTTACCACCTCACCGAACAATACTGGGGCAAATGTATTACAGAGGGGGCACTGCTTTACCACCTCACCGAACAATACTGGGGCAAATGTATTACAGAGGAGGCACTGCTTTACCACCTCACCGAACATTGCTGGGGCAAGTGTATTACAGAGGAGGCACTGCTTTACCACCTCACTGAACTATACTGTGTCAAATGTATTACAGAGGGGGCACTGCTTTACCACCTCACTGAACAATACAGGGGAAATGTATTACAGAGGAGGCACTGCTTTACCACCTCACCGAACAGTACTGGGGAAATGTATTAAAGAGGGGGCACTGCTTTACCACCTCACCGAACAATACTGTGGAAATGTATTACAGAGGGGGCACTGCTTTACCACCTCACCGAACAATGCTGGGGCAAATGTATTATAGAGGGGGCACTGCTTTACCACCTCACCGAACAATACTGTGGCAAATGTATTACAGAGGAGGCACTGCTTTGCCACCTCACCAAACAATACTGTGGCAAATGTATTACAGAGGGGGCACTGCTTTACCACCTCACCGAACAATACTGGGGCAAATGTATTACAGAAGAGGCACTGCTTTACCACCTCACCGAACAATACTGTGGCAAATGTATTACAGAGGAGGCACTGCTTTACCACCTCACCGAACAATACTGTGGCAAATGTATTACAGAGGGGGCACTGCTTTACCACCTCACGAAACAATACTGGGGCAAATGTATTACAGAGGGGGCACTGCTTTACCACCTCACCGAACAATGCTGGGGCAAATGTATTACAGAGGGGGCACTGCTTTACCACCTCACCGAACAATACTGTGGCAAATGTATTACAGAGGGGGCGCTGCTTTACCACCTCAACGAACAATACTGGGGTAAATGTATTACAGAGGGGCACTGCTTTACCACCTCACCGAACAATACTGTGGCAAATGTATTACAGAGGGGGCGCTGCTTTACCACCTCACCATACATTACTGTGGCAAATGTATTACAGAGGGGGCACTGCTTTACCACCTCACCAAACAATACTGGGGCACATGTATTACAGAGGGGGCAATGCTTTACCACCTCACCGAACAATACTGTGGCAAATGTATTACAGAGGGGGCGCTGCTTTACCACCTCACCGAACAATACTGGGGTAAATGTATTACAGAGGGGCACTGCTTTACCACCTCACCGAACAATACTGGGGTAAATGTATTACAGAGGGGCACTGCTTTACCACCTCACCGAACAATACTGGGGTAAATGTATTACAGAGGGGCACTGCTTTACCACCTCACCGAACAATACTGTGGCAAATGTATTACAGAGGGGGCACTGCGTTACCACCTTACCAAACAATACTGTGGCAAATGTATTACAGAGGGGGCACTGCTTTACCACCTCACCGAACAATACTGGGGCAAATGTATTACAGAGGAGGCACTGCTTTACCACCTCACCGAACAATACTGTGGCAAATGTATTACAGAGGAGGCACTGCTTTTCCACCTCACCGAACAATACTGTGGCAAATGTATTACAGAGGGGGCACTGCTTTACCACCTCACGAAACAATACTGGGGCAAATGTATTACAGAGGGGGCACTGCTTTACCACCTCACCGAACAATGCTGGGGCAAATGTATTACAGAGGGGGCACTGCTTTACCACCTCACTAAACAATACTGGGGCAAATGTATTACAGAGGGGATGCTGTTTACCACCTCACCAAACAATACTGGGGCAAATGTATTACAGAGGGGACAATGCTTTACCACCTCACCAAACAAAACAGGGGCAAATGCATTACAGAAGGGGCAATGCTTTACCACCTCACTGAACAATACTGGGGCAAATGTATTACAGAGGGGGCACTGCTTTACCACCTCACCGAACAATACTGGGGGAAATGTATTACAGAGGGGGCACTGCTTTACCACCTCACCGAACAATACTGTGGCAAATGTATTACAGAGGGGGCGCTGCTTTACCACCTCACCGAACAATACTGGGGTAAATGTATTACAGAGGGGGCACTGCTTTACCACCTCACCGAACAATACTGGGGCAAATGTATTACAGAGTGGGCACTGCTTTACCACCTCACCAAACAAAACAGGGGCAAATGCATTACAGAAGGGGCAATGCTTACCACCTCACTAAACAATACTGGGGCAAATGTATTACTGAGGGGGTACTGCTTTACCACCACACCGAACAATACTGGGGGAAATGTATTACAGAGGGGGTACTGCTTTACCACCTCACCAAACAATACTGTGGCAAATGTATTACAGAGGGGGCACTGCATTACCATCTTACCGAACAATACTGTGGAAATGTATTACAGAGGGGGCACTGCTTTACCACCTCACCGAACAATACTGGGGCAAATGTATTACACAGGGGGCGCTGCTTTACCACCTCACCGAACAATACTGGGGCAAATGTATTACAGAGGGGGCGCTGCTTTACCACCTCACCGAACAATACTGGGGGAAATGTATTACAGAGTGGGCAATGCTTTACCACCTCACCAAACAATACTGGGGCAAATGTATTACAGAGGGGGTAATGCTTTACCACCTCACGAAACAATACTGGGGCAAATGTATTACAGAGGGGGCACTGCTTTACCACCTCACCGAACAATACTGGGGCAAATGTATTACAGAGTGGGCACTGCTTTACCACCTCACCAAACAATATTGTGTCAAATGTATTACAGAGGGGGCACTGCTTTACCATCTTACCGAACAATACTGTGGAAATGTATTACAGAGGGGGCACTGCTTTACCACCTCACCGAACATTACTGGGGCAAATGTATTACACAGGGGGCGCTGCTTTACCACCTCACCGAACAATACTGGGGCAAATGTATTACAGAGGGGGCGCTGCTTTACCACCTCACCGAACAATACTGGTGGAAATGTATTACAGAGGGGGCAATGCTTTACCACCTCACGAAACAATACTGGGGCAAATGTATTACAGAGGGGGCAATGCTTTACCACCTCACCGAACAATACTGTGGCAAATGTATTACAGAGGGGGCGCTGCTTTACCACCTCACCGAACAATACTGGGGCAAATGTATTACAGAGGGGGCACTGCTTTACCACCTCACCAAACATTACTGTGGCAAATGTATTACAGAGGGGGCACTGCTTTACCACCTCACCAAACAATACTGGGGCACATGTATTACAGAGGGGGCAATGCTTTACCACCTCACCGAACAATACTGTGGCAAATGTATTACAGAGGGGGCGCTGCTTTACCACCTCACCGAACAATACTGGGGTAAATGTATTACAGAGGGGCACTGCTTTACCACCTCACCGAACAATACTGGGGCAAATGTATTACAGAGGGGGCACTGCTTTACCACCTCACCGAACAATACTGGGGCAAATGTATTACAGAGGGGGCACTGCTTTACCACCTCACCGAACAATACTGGGGCAAATGTATTACAGAGGAGGCACTGCTTTACCACCTCACCGAACATTGCTGGGGCAAGTGTATTACAGAGGAGGCACTGCTTTACCACCTCACTGAACTATACTGTGTCAAATGTATTACAGAGGGGGCACTGCTTTACCACCTCACTGAACAATACAGGGGAAATGTATTACAGAGGAGGCACTGCTTTACCACCTCACCGAACAGTACTGGGGAAATGTATTAAAGAGGGGGCACTGCTTTACCACCTCACCGAACAATACTGTGGAAATGTATTACAGAGGGGGCACTGCTTTACCACCTCACCGAACAATGCTGGGGCAAATGTATTATAGAGGGGGCACTGCTTTACCACCTCACCGAACAATACTGTGGCAAATGTATTACAGAGGAGGCACTGCTTTGCCACCTCACCAAACAATACTGTGGCAAATGTATTACAGAGGGGGCACTGCTTTACCACCTCACCGAACAATACTGGGGCAAATGTATTACAGAAGAGGCACTGCTTTACCACCTCACCGAACAATACTGTGGCAAATGTATTACAGAGGAGGCACTGCTTTACCACCTCACCGAACAATACTGTGGCAAATGTATTACAGAGGGGGCACTGCTTTACCACCTCACGAAACAATACTGGGGCAAATGTATTACAGAGGGGGCACTGCTTTACCACCTCACCGAACAATGCTGGGGCAAATGTATTACAGAGGGGGCACTGCTTTACCACCTCACCGAACAATACTGTGGCAAATGTATTACAGAGGGGGCGCTGCTTTACCACCTCAACGAACAATACTGGGGTAAATGTATTACAGAGGGGCACTGCTTTACCACCTCACCGAACAATACTGTGGCAAATGTATTACAGAGGGGGCGCTGCTTTACCACCTCACCATACATTACTGTGGCAAATGTATTACAGAGGGGGCACTGCTTTACCACCTCACCAAACAATACTGGGGCACATGTATTACAGAGGGGGCAATGCTTTACCACCTCACCGAACAATACTGTGGCAAATGTATTACAGAGGGGGCGCTGCTTTACCACCTCACCGAACAATACTGGGGTAAATGTATTACAGAGGGGCACTGCTTTACCACCTCACCGAACAATACTGGGGTAAATGTATTACAGAGGGGCACTGCTTTACCACCTCACCGAACAATACTGGGGTAAATGTATTACAGAGGGGCACTGCTTTACCACCTCACCGAACAATACTGGGGCAAATGTATTACAGAGGGGGCACTGCTTTACCACCTCACCGAACAATACTGGGGCAAATGTATTACAGAGGGGGCACTGCTTTACCACCTCACCGAACAATACTGGGGCAAATGTATTACAGAGGAGGCACTGCTTTACCACCTCACCGAACATTGCTGGGGCAAGTGTATTACAGAGGAGGCACTGCTTTACCACCTCACTGAACAATGCTGTGGCAAATGTATTACAGAGGGGGCATTGCTTTACCACCTCACTGAACAATACAGGGGAAATGTATTACAGAATAAGCACTGCTTTACCACCTCACCGAACAGTACTGGGGAAATGTATTACAGAGGGGGCACTGCTTTACCACCTCACCGAACAATACTGTGGAAATGTATTACAGAGGGGGCACTGCTTTACCACCTCACCGAACAATGCTGGGGCAAATGTATTATAGAGGGGGCACTGCTTTACCACCTCACCGAACAATACTGTGGCAAATGTATTACAGAGGAGGCACTGCTTTGCCACCTCACCAAACAATACTGTGGCAAATGTATTACAGAGGGGGCACTGCTTTACCACCTCACCGAACAATACTGGGGCAAATGTATTACAGAGGAGGCACTGCTTTACCACCTCACCGAACAATACTGTGGCAAATGTATTACAGAGGAGGCACTGCTTTTCCACCTCACCGAACAATACTGTGGCAAATGTATTACAGAGGGGGCACTGCTTTACCACCTCACGAAACAATACTGGGGCAAATGTATTACAGAGGGGGCACTGCTTTACCACCTCACCGAACAATGCTGGGGCAAATGTATTACAGAGGGGGCACTGCTTTACCACCTCACTAAACAATACTGGGGCAAATGTATTACAGAGGGGATGCTGTTTACCACCTCACCAAACAATACTGGGGCAAATGTATTACAGAGGGGACAATGCTTTACCACCTCACCAAACAAAACAGGGGCAAATGCATTACAGAAGGGGCAATGCTTTACCACCTCACTGAACAATACTGGGGCAAATGTATTACAGAGGGGGCATTGCTTTACCACCTCACCGAACAATACTGGGGGAAATGTATTACAGAGGGGGCACTGCTTTACCACCTCACCGAACAATACTGTGGCAAATGTATTACAGAGGGGGCGCTGCTTTACCACCTCACCGAACAATACTGGGGTAAATGTATTACAGAGAGGGCACTGCTTTACCACCTCACCGAACAATACTGGGGCAAATGTATTACAGAGTGGGCACTGCTTTACCACCTCACCAAACAAAACAGGGGCAAATGCATTACAGAAGGGGCAATGCTTACCACCTCACTAAACAATACTGGGGCAAATGTATTACTGAGGGGGTACTGCTTTACCACCTCACCGAACAATACTGGGGGAAATGTATTACAGAGGGGGTACTGCTTTACCACCTCACCAAACAATACTGTGGCAAATGTATTACAGAGGGGGCACTGCATTACCATCTTACCGAACAATACTGTGGAAATGTATTACAGAGGGGGCACTGCTTTACCACCTCACCGAACAATACTGGGGCAAATGTATTACACAGGGGGCGCTGCTTTACCACCTCACCGAACAATACTGGGGCAAATGTATTACAGAGGGGGCGCTGCTTTACCACCTCACCGAACAATACTGGGGGAAATGTATTACAGAGTGGGCAATGCTTTACCACCTCACCAAACAATACTGGGGCAAATGTATTACAGAGGGGGTAATGCTTTACCACCTCACGAAACAATACTGGGGCAAATGTATTACAGAGGGGGCAATGCTTTACCACCTCACCGAACAATACTGTGGCAAATGTATTACAGAGGGGGCGCTGCTTTACCACCTCACCGAACAATACTGGGGCAAATGTATTACAGAGGGGGCACTGCTTTACCACCTCACCAAACAATACTGTGGCAAATGTATTACAGAGGGGGGCACTGCTTTACCAACTCACCAAAAAATACTGGGGCAAATGTATTACAGAGGGGGCACTGCTTTACCACCTCACCAAACAATACTGTGGCAAATGTATTACAGAGGGGGCACTGCTTTACCAACTCACCAAACAATACTGGGGCAAATGTATTACAGAGGGGGCAATGCTTTACCACCTCACCGAACAATACTGGGGCAAATGTATTACAGAGGGGACAATGCTTTACCACCTCACCAAACAAAACAGGGGCAAATGCATTACAGAAGGGGCAATGCTTTACCACCTCACTGAACAATACTGGGGCAAATGTATTACAGAGGGGGCACTGCTTTACCACCTCACCGAACAATACTGGGGGAAATGTATTACAGAGGGGGCACTGCTTTACCACCTCACCGAACAATACTGTGGCAAATGTATTACAGAGGGGGCGCTGCTTTACCACCTCACCGAACAATACTGGGGTAAATGTATTACAGAGGGGGCACTGCTTTACCACCTCACTGAACAATACTGGGGCAAATGTATTACAGAGTGGGCACTGCTTTACCACCTCACCAAACAAAACAGGGGCAAATGCATTACAGAAGGGGCAATGCTTTACCACCTCACTAAACAATACTGGGGCAAATGTATTACTGAGGGGGTACTGCTTTACCACCTCACCGAACAATACTGGGGGAAATGTATTACAGAGGGGGTACTGCTTTACCACCTCACCTAACAATACTGTGGCAAATGTATTACAGAGGGGGCACTGCATTACCATCTTACCGAACAATACTGTGGAAATGTATTACAGAGGGGGCACTGCTTTACCACCTCACCGAACAATACTGGGGCAAATGTATTACACAGGGGGCGCTGCTTTACCACCTCACCGAACAGTACTGGGGCAAATGTATTACAGAGGGGGCGCTGCTTTACCACCTCACCGAACAATACTGGGGGAAATGTATTACAGAGGGGGCAATGCTTTACCACCTCACCAAACAATACTGGGGCAAATGTATTACAGAGGGGGTAATGCTTTACCACCTCACGAAACAATACTGGGGCAAATGTATTACAGAGGGGGCAATGCTTTACCACCTCACCGAACAATACTGTGGCAAATGTATTACAGAGGGGGCGCTGCTTTACCACCTCACCGAACAATACTGGGGCAAATGTATTACAGAGGGGGCACTGCTTTACCACCTCACCAAACAATACTGTGGCAAATGTATTACAGAGGGGGCACTGCTTTACCAACTCACCAAACAATACTGGGGCAAATGTATTACAGAGGGGGCAATGCTTTACCACCTCACTGAACAATACTGTGGCAAATGTATTACAGAGGGGGCGCTGCTTTACCACCTCACCGAACAATACTGGGGCAAATGTATTACAGAGGGGGCACTGCTTTACCACCTCACTGAACAATACTGGGGCAAATGTATTACAGAGGAGGCACTGCTTTACCACATCACCGAACAATGCTGGGGCAAATGTATTACAGAGGAGGCACTGCTTTACCACCTCACTGAACAATACTGTGGCAAATGTATTACAGAGGGGGCACTGCTTTAGCACCTCACTGAACAATACAGGGGAAATGTATTACAGAGGAGGCACTGCGTTACCACCTCACCGAACAGTACTGGGGAAATGTATTACAGAGGGGGCACTGTTTTACCACCTCACCGAACAATACTGTGGAAATTTATTACAGAGGGGGCACTGCTTTACCACCTCACCGAACAATGCTGGGGCAAATGTATTACAGAGGGGGCACTGCTTTACCACCTCACCGAACAATACTGTGGCAAATGTATTACAGAGGAGGGACTGCTTTGCCACCTCACCGAACAATACTGTGGCAAATGTATTACAGAGGGGGCGCTGCTTTACCACCTCACCGAACAATACTGGGGCAAATGTATTACAGAGGAGGCACTGCTTTACCACCTCACCGAACAATACTGTGGCAAATGTATTACAGAGGAGGCACTGCTTTACCACCTCACCAAACAATACTGGGGCACATGTATTACAGAGGGGGCAATGCTTTACCACCTCACCGAACAATACTGTGGCAAATGTATTACAGAGGGGGCGCTGCTTTACCACCTCACCGAACAATACTGGGGTAAATGTATTACAGAGGGGCACTGCTTTACCACCTCACCGAACAATACTGGGGTAAATGTATTACAGAGGGGCACTGCTTTACCACCTCACCGAACAATACTGGGGTAAATGTATTACAGAGGGGCACTGCTTTACCACCTCACCGAACAATACTGGGGCAAATGTATTACAGAGGGGGCACTGCTTTACCACCTCACCGAACAATACTGGGGCAAATGTATTACAGAGGGGGCACTGCTTTACCACCTCACCGAACAATACTGGGGCAAATGTATTACAGAGGAGGCACTGCTTTACCACCTCACCGAACATTGCTGGGGCAAGTGTATTACAGAGGAGGCACTGCTTTACCACCTCACTGAACAATGCTGTGGCAAATGTATTACAGAGGGGGCATTGCTTTACCACCTCACTGAACAATACAGGGGAAATGTATTACAGAATAAGCACTGCTTTACCACCTCACCGAACAGTACTGGGGAAATGTATTACAGAGGGGGCACTGCTTTACCACCTCACCGAACAATACTGTGGAAATGTATTACAGAGGGGGCACTGCTTTACCACCTCACCGAACAATGCTGGGGCAAATGTATTATAGAGGGGGCACTGCTTTACCACCTCACCGAACAATACTGTGGCAAATGTATTACAGAGGAGGCACTGCTTTGCCACCTCACCAAACAATACTGTGGCAAATGTATTACAGAGGGGGCACTGCTTTACCACCTCACCGAACAATACTGGGGCAAATGTATTACAGAGGAGGCACTGCTTTACCACCTCACCGAACAATACTGTGGCAAATGTATTACAGAGGAGGCACTGCTTTTCCACCTCACCGAACAATACTGTGGCAAATGTATTACAGAGGGGGCACTGCTTTACCACCTCACGAAACAATACTGGGGCAAATGTATTACAGAGGGGGCACTGCTTTACCACCTCACCGAACAATGCTGGGGCAAATGTATTACAGAGGGGGCACTGCTTTACCACCTCACTAAACAATACTGGGGCAAATGTATTACAGAGGGGATGCTGTTTACCACCTCACCAAACAATACTGGGGCAAATGTATTACAGAGGGGACAATGCTTTACCACCTCACCAAACAAAACAGGGGCAAATGCATTACAGAAGGGGCAATGCTTTACCACCTCACTGAACAATACTGGGGCAAATGTATTACAGAGGGGGCACTGCTTTACCACCTCACCGAACAATACTGGGGGAAATGTATTACAGAGGGGGCACTGCTTTACCACCTCACCGAACAATACTGTGGCAAATGTATTACAGAGGGGGCGCTGCTTTACCACCTCACCGAACAATACTGGGGTAAATGTATTACAGAGAGGGCACTGCTTTACCACCTCACCGAACAATACTGGGGCAAATGTATTACAGAGTGGGCACTGCTTTACCACCTCACCAAACAAAACAGGGGCAAATGCATTACAGAAGGGGCAATGCTTACCACCTCACTAAACAATACTGGGGCAAATGTATTACTGAGGGGGTACTGCTTTACCACCTCACCGAACAATACTGGGGGAAATGTATTACAGAGGGGGTACTGCTTTACCACCTCACCAAACAATACTGTGGCAAATGTATTACAGAGGGGGCACTGCATTACCATCTTACCGAACAATACTGTGGAAATGTATTACAGAGGGGGCACTGCTTTACCACCTCACCGAACAATACTGGGGCAAATGTATTACACAGGGGGCGCTGCTTTACCACCTCACCGAACAATACTGGGGCAAATGTATTACAGAGGGGGCGCTGCTTTACCACCTCACCGAACAATACTGGGGGAAATGTATTACAGAGTGGGCAATGCTTTACCACCTCACCAAACAATACTGGGGCAAATGTATTACAGAGGGGGTAATGCTTTACCACCTCACGAAACAATACTGGGGCAAATGTATTACAGAGGGGGCAATGCTTTACCACCTCACCGAACAATACTGTGGCAAATGTATTACAGAGGGGGCGCTGCTTTACCACCTCACCGAACAATACTGGGGCAAATGTATTACAGAGGGGGCACTGCTTTACCACCTCACCAAACAATACTGTGGCAAATGTATTACAGAGGGGGCACTGCTTTACCAACTCACCAAAAAATACTGGGGCAAATGTATTACAGAGGGGGCACTGCTTTACCACCTCACCAAACAATACTGTGGCAAATGTATTACAGAGGGGGCACTGCTTTACCAACTCACCAAACAATACTGGGGCAAATGTATTACAGAGGGGGCAATGCTTTACCACCTCACCGAACAATACTGGGGCAAATGTATTACAGAGGGGACAATGCTTTACCACCTCACCAAACAAAACAGGGGCAAATGCATTACAGAAGGGGCAATGCTTTACCACCTCACTGAACAATACTGGGGCAAATGTATTACAGAGGGGGCACTGCTTTACCACCTCACCGAACAATACTGGGGGAAATGTATTACAGAGGGGGCACTGCTTTACCACCTCACCGAACAATACTGTGGCAAATGTATTACAGAGGGGGCGCTGCTTTACCACCTCACCGAACAATACTGGGGTAAATGTATTACAGAGGGGGCACTGCTTTACCACCTCACTGAACAATACTGGGGCAAATGTATTACAGAGTGGGCACTGCTTTACCACCTCACCAAACAAAACAGGGGCAAATGCATTACAGAAGGGGCAATGCTTTACCACCTCACTAAACAATACTGGGGCAAATGTATTACTGAGGGGGTACTGCTTTACCACCTCACCGAACAATACTGGGGGAAATGTATTACAGAGGGGGTACTGCTTTACCACCTCACCTAACAATACTGTGGCAAATGTATTACAGAGGGGGCACTGCATTACCATCTTACCGAACAATACTGTGGAAATGTATTACAGAGGGGGCACTGCTTTACCACCTCACCGAACAATACTGGGGCAAATGTATTACACAGGGGGCGCTGCTTTACCACCTCACCGAACAGTACTGGGGCAAATGTATTACAGAGGGGGCGCTGCTTTACCACCTCACCGAACAATACTGGGGGAAATGTATTACAGAGGGGGCAATGCTTTACCACCTCACCAAACAATACTGGGGCAAATGTATTACAGAGGGGGTAATGCTTTACCACCTCACGAAACAATACTGGGGCAAATGTATTACAGAGGGGGCAATGCTTTACCACCTCACCGAACAATACTGTGGCAAATGTATTACAGAGGGGGCGCTGCTTTACCACCTCACCGAACAATACTGGGGCAAATGTATTACAGAGGGGGCACTGCTTTACCACCTCACCAAACAATACTGTGGCAAATGTATTACAGAGGGGGCACTGCTTTACCAACTCACCAAACAATACTGGGGCAAATGTATTACAGAGGGGGCAATGCTTTACCACCTCACTGAACAATACTGTGGCAAATGTATTACAGAGGGGGCGCTGCTTTACCACCTCACCGAACAATACTGGGGCAAATGTATTACAGAGGGGGCACTGCTTTACCACCTCACTGAACAATACTGGGGCAAATGTATTACAGAGGAGGCACTGCTTTACCACATCACCGAACAATGCTGGGGCAAATGTATTACAGAGGAGGCACTGCTTTACCACCTCACTGAACAATACTGTGGCAAATGTATTACAGAGGGGGCACTGCTTTAGCACCTCACTGAACAATACAGGGGAAATGTATTACAGAGGAGGCACTGCGTTACCACCTCACCGAACAGTACTGGGGAAATGTATTACAGAGGGGGCACTGTTTTACCACCTCACCGAACAATACTGTGGAAATTTATTACAGAGGGGGCACTGCTTTACCACCTCACCGAACAATGCTGGGGCAAATGTATTACAGAGGGGGCACTGCTTTACCACCTCACCGAACAATACTGTGGCAAATGTATTACAGAGGAGGGACTGCTTTGCCACCTCACCGAACAATACTGTGGCAAATGTATTACAGAGGGGGCGCTGCTTTACCACCTCACCGAACAATACTGGGGCAAATGTATTACAGAGGAGGCACTGCTTTACCACCTCACCGAACAATACTGTGGCAAATGTATTACAGAGGAGGCACTGCTTTACCACCTCACCGAACAATACTGTGGCAAATGTATTACAGAGGGGGCACTGCGTTACCACCTTACCAAACAATACTGTGGCAAATGTATTACAGAGGGGGCACTGCTTTACCACCTCACCAAACAATACTGGGGCAAATGTACTACACAGGGGGCACTGCTTTACCACCTCACCGAACAATACTGGGGCAAATGTATTACAGAGGGGACGCTGCTTTACCACCTCACCGAACAATACTGGGGCAAATGTATTACAGAGGGGGCACTGCTTTACCACCTCACTGAACAATACTGTGGAAATGTATTACAGAGGGGGCACTGCGTTTCCACCTTACCAAACAATACTGTGGCAAATGTATTACAGAAGGGGCACTGCTTTACCACCTCACCAAACAATACTGTGGCAAATGTATTACAGAGGGGGCACTGCTTTACCACCTCACCGAACAATACTGGGGCAAATGTATTACAGAGGGGATGCTGCTTTACCACCTCACCGAACAATACTGGGGCAAATGTATTACAGAGGGGGCACTGCTTTACCAACTCACCAAACAATACTGGGGCAAATGTATTACAGAGGGGGCAATGCTTTACCACCTCACCGAACAATACTGGGGCAAATGTATTACAGAGGGGACAATGCTTTACCACCTCACCAAACAAAACAGGGGCAAATGCATTACAGAAGGGGCAATGCTTTACCACCTCACTGAACAATACTGGGGCAAATGTATTACAGAGGGGGCACTGCTTTACCACCTCACCGAACAATACTGGGGGAAATGTATTACAGAGGGGGCACTGCTTTACCACCTCACCGAACAATACTGTGGCAAATGTATTACAGAGGGGGCGCTGCTTTACCACCTCACCGAACAATACTGGGGTAAATGTATTACAGAGGGGGCACTGCTTTACCACCTCACTGAACAATACTGGGGCAAATGTATTACAGAGTGGGCACTGCTTTACCACCTCACCAAACAAAACAGGGGCAAATGCATTACAGAAGGGGCAATGCTTTACCACCTCACTAAACAATACTGGGGCAAATGTATTACTGAGGGGGTACTGCTTTACCACCTCACCGAACAATACTGGGGGAAATGTATTACAGAGGGGGTACTGCTTTACCACCTCACCTAACAATACTGTGGCAAATGTATTACAGAGGGGGCACTGCATTACCATCTTACCGAACAATACTGTGGAAATGTATTACAGAGGGGGCACTGCTTTACCACCTCACCGAACAATACTGGGGCAAATGTATTACACAGGGGGCGCTGCTTTACCACCTCACCGAACAGTACTGGGGCAAATGTATTACAGAGGGGGCGCTGCTTTACCACCTCACCGAACAATACTGGGGGAAATGTATTACAGAGGGGGCAATGCTTTACCACCTCACCAAACAATACTGGGGCAAATGTATTACAGAGGGGGTAATGCTTTACCACCTCACGAAACAATACTGGGGCAAATGTATTACAGAGGGGGCAATGCTTTACCACCTCACCGAACAATACTGTGGCAAATGTATTACAGAGGGGGCGCTGCTTTACCACCTCACCGAACAATACTGGGGCAAATGTATTACAGAGGGGGCACTGCTTTACCACCTCACCAAACAATACTGTGGCAAATGTATTACAGAGGGGGCACTGCTTTACCAACTCACCAAACAATACTGGGGCAAATGTATTACAGAGGGGGCAATGCTTTACCACCTCACTGAACAATACTGTGGCAAATGTATTACAGAGGGGGCGCTGCTTTACCACCTCACCGAACAATACTGGGGCAAATGTATTACAGAGGGGGCACTGCTTTACCACCTCACTGAACAATACTGGGGCAAATGTATTACAGAGGAGGCACTGCTTTACCACATCACCGAACAATGCTGGGGCAAATGTATTACAGAGGAGGCACTGCTTTACCACCTCACTGAACAATACTGTGGCAAATGTATTACAGAGGGGGCACTGCTTTAGCACCTCACTGAACAATACAGGGGAAATGTATTACAGAGGAGGCACTGCGTTACCACCTCACCGAACAGTACTGGGGAAATGTATTACAGAGGGGGCACTGTTTTACCACCTCACCGAACAATACTGTGGAAATTTATTACAGAGGGGGCACTGCTTTACCACCTCACCGAACAATGCTGGGGCAAATGTATTACAGAGGGGGCACTGCTTTACCACCTCACCGAACAATACTGTGGCAAATGTATTACAGAGGAGGGACTGCTTTGCCACCTCACCGAACAATACTGTGGCAAATGTATTACAGAGGGGGCGCTGCTTTACCACCTCACCGAACAATACTGGGGCAAATGTATTACAGAGGAGGCACTGCTTTACCACCTCACCGAACAATACTGTGGCAAATGTATTACAGAGGAGGCACTGCTTTACCACCTCACCGAACAATACTGTGGCAAATGTATTACAGAGGGGGCACTGCGTTACCACCTTACCAAACAATACTGTGGCAAATGTATTACAGAGGGGGCACTGCTTTACCACCTCACCAAACAATACTGGGGCAAATGTACTACACAGGGGGCACTGCTTTACCACCTCACCGAACAATACTGGGGCAAATGTATTACAGAGGGGACGCTGCTTTACCACCTCACCGAACAATACTGGGGCAAATGTATTACAGAGGGGGCACTGCTTTACCACCTCACTGAACAATACTGTGGAAATGTATTACAGAGGGGGCACTGCGTTTCCACCTTACCAAACAATACTGTGGCAAATGTATTACAGAAGGGGCACTGCTTTACCACCTCACCAAACAATACAGTGGCAAATGTATTACAGAGGGGGCACTGCTTTACCACCTCACCGAACAATACTGGGGCAAATGTATTACAGAGGGGATGCTGCTTTACCACCTCACCGAACAATACTGGGGCAAATGTATTACAGAGGGGGCACTGCTTTACCACCTCACTGAACAATACTGTGGAAATGTATTACAGAGGGGGCACTGCTTTACCACCTCAACAAACAATACTGGGGCAAATGTATTACAGAGGGGACAATGCTTTACCTCCTCACCGAACAATACTGGGGCAAATGTATTACAGAGGGGGCACTGCTTTACCACCTCACTGAACAATACTGGGGCAAATGTATTACAGAGGGGGCACTGCTTTACCACCTCACCAAACAATACTGGGGCAAATGTATTACAGAGGGGGCACTGCTTTACAACCTCACTGAACAATACTGTGGCAAATGTATTACAGAGGGGGCACTGCTTTACCAGCTCACTGAACAATACTGTGGCAAATGTATTACAGAGGGGGCACTGCTTTACCACCTCACCAAACAATACTGTGGCAAATGTATTACAGAGGGGGCACTGCTTTACCACCTCACTGAACAATACTGTGGCAAATGTATTACAGAGGGGGCACTGCTTTACCACCTCACCAAAAATACTGGGGCAAATGTATTACAGAGGGGGCACTGCTTTACAACCTCACTGAACAATACTGTGGCAAATGTATTACAGAGGGGGCACTGCTTTACCAGCTCACTGAACAATACTGTGGCAAATGTATTACAGAGGGGGCGCTGCTTTGCCACCTCACTGAACAATACTGTGGCAAATGTATTACAGAGGGGGCACTGCTTTACCACCTCACCGAACAATACTGGGGGAAATATAATACAGAGGGGGCACTGCTTTACCACCTCACCAAACAATACTGGGGCAAATGTATTACAGAGGGGGCACTGCTTTGCCACCTCACTGAACAATACTGTGGCAAATGTAATACAGAGGGGGCGCTGCTTTACCTCCTCACCAAACAATACTGTGGCAAATGTATTACAGAGGGGGCGCTGCTTTACCACCTCACCGAACAATACTGTGGCAAATGTATTACAGAGGGGACGCTGCTTTACCACCTCACCAAACAATACTGTGGCAAATGTATTACAGAGGGGCACTGCTTTACCACCTCACCAAACAATACTGTGGCAAATGTATTACAGAGGGGCACTGCTTTACCACCTCACCGAACAATACTGGGGCAAATGTATTACAGAGGGGGCACTGCTTTACCACCTCACCGAACAATACTGGGGCAAATGTATTACAGAGGGGGCACTGCTTTACCACCTCACCGAACAATACTGGGGCAAATGTATTACAGAGGAGGCACTGCTTTACCACCTCACCGAACATTGCTGGGGCAAGTGTATTACAGAGGAGGCACTGCTTTACCACCTCACTGAACAATGCTGTGGCAAATGTATTACAGAGGGGGCATTGCTTTACCACCTCACTGAACAATACAGGGGAAATGTATTACAGAATAAGCACTGCTTTACCACCTCACCGAACAGTACTGGGGAAATGTATTACAGAGGGGGCACTGCTTTACCACCTCACTGAACAATACTGTGGAAATGTATTACAGAGGGGGCACTGCTTTACCACCTCACCGAACAATGCTGGGGCAAATGTATTATAGAGGGGGCACTGCTTTACCACCTCACCGAACAATACTGTGGCAAATGTATTACAGAGGAGGCACTGCTTTGCCACCTCACCAAACAATACTGTGGCAAATATATTACAGAGGAGGCACTGCTTTTCCACCTCACCGAACAATACTGTGGCAAATGTATTACAGAGGGGGCACTGCTTTACCACCTCACGAAACAATACTGGGGCAAATGTATTACAGAGGGGGCACTGCTTTACCACCTCACCGAACAATGCTGGGGCAAATGTATTACAGAGGGGGCACTGCTTTACCACCTCACTAAACAATACTGGGGCAAATGTATTACAGAGGGGATGCTGTTTACCACCTCACCAAACAATACTGGGGCAAATTTATTACAGAGGGGACGCTGCTTTACCACCTCACCAAACAATACTGTGGCAAATGTATTACAGAGGGGGCACTGCTTTACCACCTCACCGAACAATACTGGGGCAAATGTATTACAGAAGTGTCACTGCTTTACCACCTCACCAAACAATAATGTGGCAAATGTATTACAGAGGGGGCACTGCTTTACCACCTCACCGAACAATACTGTGGCAAATGTATTACAGAGGGGGCACTGCTTTACCACCTCACCGAACAATACTGGGGCAAATGTATTACAGAGTGGGCACTGCTTTACCACCTCACCGAACAATACTGTGGCAAATGTATTACAGAGGGGGCGCTGCTTTACCACCTCACCGAACAATACTGGGGTAAATGTATTACAGAGGGGGCACTGCTTTACCACCTCACCGAACAATACTGGGGCAAATGTATTACAGAGGGGACAATGCTTTACCACCTCACCAAACAAAACAGGGGCAAATGCATTACAGAAGGGGCAATGCTTTACCACCTCACTGAACAATACTGGGGCAAATGTATTACAGAGGGGGCACTGCTTTACCACCTCACCGAACAATACTGGGGGAAATGTATTACAGAGGGGGCACTGCTTTACCACCTCACCGAACAATACTGTGGCAAATGTATTACAGAGGGGGCGCTGCTTTACCACCTCACCGAACAATACTGGGGTAAATGTATTACAGAGGGGGCACTGCTTTACCACCTCACCGAACAATACTGGGGCAAATGTATTACAGAGTGGGCACTGCTTTACCACCTCACCAAACAAAACAGGGGCAAATGCATTACAGAAGGGGCAATGCTTTACCACCTCACTAAACAATACTGGGGCAAATGTATTACTGAGGGGGTACTGCTTTACCACCTCACCGAACAATACTGGGGGAAATGTATTACAGAGGGGGTACTGCTTTACCACCTCACCAAACAATACTGTGGCAAATGTATTACAGAGGGGGCACTGCATTACCATCTTACCGAACAATACTGTGGAAATGTATTACAGAGGGGGCACTGCTTTACCACCTCACCGAACAATACTGGGGCAAATGTATTACACAGGGGGCGCTGCTTTACCACCTCACCGAACAATACTGGGGCAAATGTATTACAGAGGGGGCGTTGCTTTACCACCTCACCGAACAATACTGGGGGAAATGTATTACAGAGTGGGCAATGCTTTACCACCTCACCAAACAATACTGGGGCAAATGTATTACAGAGGGGGTAATGCTTTACCACCTCACGAAACAATACTGGGGCAAATGTATTACAGAGGGGGCAATGCTTTACCACCTCACCGAACAATACTGTGGCAAATGTATTACAGAGGGGGCGCTGCTTTACCACCTCACCGAACAATACTGGGGCAAATGTATTACAGAGGGGGCACTGCTTTACCACCTCACCAAACAATACTGTGGCAAATGTATTACAGAGGGGGCACTGCTTTACCAACTCACCAAACAATACTGGGGCAAATGTATTACAGAGGGGGCACTGCTTTACCACCTCACCAAACAATACTGTGGCAAATGTATTACAGAGGGGGCACTGCTTTACCAACTCACCAAACAATACTGGGGCAAATGTATTACAGAGGGGGCAATGCTTTACCACCTCACCGAACAATACTGGGGCAAATGTATTACAGAGGGGACAATGCTTTACCACCTCACCAAACAAAACAGGGGCAAATGCATTACAGAAGGGGCAATGCTTTACCACCTCACTGAACAATACTGGGGCAAATGTATTACAGAGGGGGCACTGCTTTACCACCTCACCGAACAATACTGGGGGAAATGTATTACAGAGGGGGCACTGCTTTACCACCTCACCGAACAATACTGTGGCAAATGTATTACAGAGGGGGCGCTGCTTTACCACCTCACCGAACAATACTGGGGTAAATGTATTACAGAGGGGGCACTGCTTTACCACCTCACCGAACAATACTGGGGCAAATGTATTACAGAGTGGGCACTGCTTTACCACCTCACCAAACAAAACAGGGGCAAATGCATTACAGAAGGGGCAATGCTTTACCACCTCACTAAACAATACTGGGGCAAATGTATTACTGAGGGGGTACTGCTTTACCACCTCACCGAACAATACTGGGGGAAATGTATTACAGAGGGGGTACTGCTTTACCACCTCACCAAACAATACTGTGGCAAATGTATTACAGAGGGGGCACTGCATTACCATCTTACCGAACAATACTGTGGAAATGTATTACAGAGGGGGCACTGCTTTACCACCTCACCGAACAATACTGGGGCAAATGTATTACACAGGGGGCGCTGCTTTACCACCTCACCGAACAATACTGGGGCAAATGTATTACAGAGGGGGCGCTGCTTTACCTCCTCACCGAACAATACTGGGGGAAATGTATTACAGAGGGGGCAATTCTTTACCACCTCACCAAACAATACTGGGGCAAATGTATTACAGAGGGGGTAATGCTTTACCACCTCACGAAACAATACTGGGGCAAATGTATTACAGAGGGGGCAATGCTTTACCACCTCACCGAACAATACTGTGGCAAATGTATTACAGAGGGGGCGCTGCTTTACCACCTCACCGAACAATACTGGGGCAAATGTATTACAGAGGGGGCACTGCTTTACCACCTCACCAAACAATACTGTGGCAAATGTATTACAGAGGGGGCACTGCTTTACCAACTCACCAAACAATACTGGGGCAAATGTATTACAGAGGGGGCAATGCTTTACCACCTCACTGAACAATACTGTGGCAAATGTATTACAGAGGGGGCGCTGCTTTACCACCTCACCGAACAATACTGGGGCAAATGTATTACAGAGGGGGCACTGCTTTACCACCTCACTGAACAATACTGGGGCAAATGTATTACAGAGGAGGCACTGCTTTACCACATCACCGAACAATGCTGGGGCAAATGTATTACAGAGGAGGCACTGCTTTACCACCTCACTGAACAATACTGTGGCAAATGTATTACAGAGGGGGCACTGCTTTAGCACCTCACTGAACAATACAGGGGAAATGTATTACAGAGGAGGCACTGCGTTACCACCTCACCGAACAGTACTGGGGAAATGTATTACAGAGGGGGCACTGTTTTACCACCTCACCGAACAATACTGTGGAAATGTATTACAGAGGGGGCACTGCTTTACCACCTCACCGAACAATGCTGGGGCAAATGTATTACAGAGGGGGCACTGCTTTACCACCTCACCGAACAATACTGTGGCAAATGTATTACAGAGGAGGGACTGCTTTGCCACCTCACCGAACAATACTGTGGCAAATGTATTACAGAGGGGGCGCTGCTTTACCACCTCACCGAACAATACTGGGGCAAATGTATTACAGAGGAGGCACTGCTTTACCACCTCACCGAACAATACTGTGGCAAATGTATTACAGAGGAGGCACTGCTTTACCACCTCACCGAACAATACTGTGGCAAATGTATTACAGAGGGGGCACTGCGTTACCACCTTACCAAACAATACTGTGGCAAATGTATTACAGAGGGGGCACTGCTTTACCACCTCACCAAACAATACTGGGGCAAATGTACTACACAGGGGGCACTGCTTTACCACCTCACCGAACAATACTGGGGCAAATGTATTACAGAGGGGACGCTGCTTTACCACCTCACCGAACAATACTGGGGCAAATGTATTACAGAGGGGGCACTGCTTTACCACCTCACTGAACAATACTGTGGAAATGTATTACAGAGGGGGCACTGCGTTTCCACCTTACCAAACAATACTGTGGCAAATGTATTACAGAGGGGGCACTGCTTTACCACCTCACCAAACAATACTGGGGCAAATGTATTACAGAGGGGGCACTGCTTTACCACCTCACCGAACAATACTGGGGCAAATGTATTACAGAGGGGATGCTGCTTTACCACCTCACCGAACAATACTGGGGCAAATGTATTACAGAGGGGGCACTGCTTTACCACCTCACTGAACAATACTGTGGAAATGTATTACAGAGGGGGCACTGCTTTACCACCTCAACAAACAATACTGGGGCAAATGTATTACAGAGGGGACAATGCTTTACCACCTCACCGAACAATACTGGGGCAAATGTATTACAGAGGGGGCACTGCTTTACCACCTCACTGAACAATACTGGGGCAAATGTATTACAGAGGGGGCACTGCTTTACCACCTCACCAAACAATACTGGGGCAAATGTATTACAGAGGGGGCACTGCTTTACAACCTCACTGAACAATACTGTGGCAAATGTACTACAGAGGGGGCACTGCTTTACCACCTCACTGAACAATACTGTGGCAAATGTATTACAGAGGGGGCACTGCTTTACCACCTCACCAAACAATACTGTGGCAAATGTATTACAGAGGGGGCACTGCTTTACCACCTCACCAAACAATACTGGGGCAAATGTATTACAGAGGGGGCACTGCTTTGCCACCTCACTGAACAATACTGTGGCAAATGTATTACAGAGGGGGCACTGCTTTACCACCTCACTGAACAATACTGTGGCAAATGTATTACAGAGGGGGCACTGCTTTACCACTTCACCAAACAATACTGTGGCAAATGTATTACAGAGGGGGCACTGCTTTACCACCTCACCGAACAATACTGGCGGAAATGTATTACAGAGGGGGCACTGCTTTACCACCTCACCAAACAATACTGGGGCAAATATATTACAGAGGGGGCAATGCTTTACCACCTCACCGAACAATACTGTGGCAAATGTAATACAGAGGGGGCGCTGCTTTACCTCCTCACCAAACAATACTGTGGCAAATGTATTACAGAGGGGGCGCTGCTTTACCACCTCACCGAACAATACTGTGGTAAATGTATTACAGAGGGGGCGCTGCTTTACCACCTCACCAAACAATACTGTGGCAAATGTATTACAGAGGGGGTACTGCTTTGCCACCTCACTGAACAATACTGTGGCAAATGTATTACAGAGGGGGCACTGCTTTACCACCTCACTGAACAATACTGTGGCAAATGTATTACAGAGGGGGCACTGCTTTACCACCTCACCAAACAATACTGTGGCAAATGTATTACAGAGGGGGCACTGCTTTACCACCTCACCGAACAATACTGGGGGAAATATATTACAGAGGGGGCACTGCTTTACCACCTCACCAAACAATACTGGGGCAAATGTATTACAGAGGGGACACTGCTTTGCCACCTCACTGAACAATACTGTGGCAAATGTATTACAGAGGGGGCACTGCTTTACCACCTCACTGAACAATACTGTGGCAAATGTATTACAGAGGGGGCACTGCTTTACCACCTCACCAAAAATACTGTGGCAAATGTATTACAGAGGGGGCACTGCTTTACCACCTCACCGAACAATACTGGGGGAAATGTATTACAGAGGGGGCACTGCTTTACCACCTCACCAAACAATACTGGGGCAAATATATTACAGAGGGGGCAATGCTTTACCACCTCACCGAACAATACTGTGGCAAATGTAATACAGAGGGGGCGCTGCTTTACCTCCTCACCAAACAATACTGTGGCAAATGTATTACAGAGGGGGCGCTGCTTTACCACCTCACCGAACAATACTGTGGCAAATGTATTACAGAGGGGACGCTGCTTTACCACCTCACCAAACAATACAGTGGCAAATGTATTACAGAGGGGCACTGCTTTACCTCCTCACCAAACAATACTGTGGCAAATGTATTACAGAGGGGGCGCTGCTTTACCACCTCACCGAACAATACTGTGGCAAATGTATTACAGAGGGGGCACTGCTTTACCACCTCGCTGAACAATACTGTGGCAAATGTATTACAGAGGGGGCGCTGCTTTACCACCTCACCGAACAATACTGTGGCAAATGTATTACAGAGGGGGCACTGCTTTACCACCTCACTGAACAATACTGGGGCAAATGTATTACAGAGGGGGCACTGCTTTACCACCTCACCAAACAATACTGGGGCAAATGTATTACAGAGGGGGCACTGCTTTACCACCTCACTGAACAATACTGTGGCAAATGTATTACAGAGGGGGCACTGCTTTACCACCTCACTGAACAATACTGTGGCAAATGTATTACAGAGGGGGCACTGCTTTACCACCTCACCAAACAATACTGGGGCAAATGTATTACAGAGGGGGCACTGCTTTACCACCTCACCGAACAATACTGGGGCAAATGTATTACAGAGGGGACGCTGCTTTACCACCTTACCGAACAATACTGGGGCAAATGTATTACAGAGGGGGCACTGCTTTACCACCTCACCGAACAATGCTGGGGCATATGTATTACAGAGGGGGTGCTGCTTTACCACCTCACCGAACAATGCTGGGGCAAATGTATTACAGAGGGGGCGCTGCTTTACCACCTCACCGAACAATGCTGGGGCAAATGTATTACAGAGGGGGCGCTGCTTTACCACCTCACCGAACAATGCTGGGGCAAATGTATTACAGAGGGGGCGCTGCTTTACCACCTCACCGAACTATGCTGGGGCAAATGTAATAAAGAGGGGGCACTGCTTTACCACCTCACCGAACAATACTGGGGAAATGTATTACAGAGGGGGCACTGCTTCACCACCTTACCGAACAATACTGGGGAAATGTATTACAGAGGGGGCACTGCTTTACCACCTCACCGAACAATACTGGGGCAAATGTATTACAGAGGGGGCACTGCTTTACCACCTCAACAAACAATACTGTGGCAAATGTATTACAGAGGGGGCACTGCTTTACCACCTCACCGAACAATACTGGGGCAAATGTATTACAGAGGGGGCACTGCTTTACCACCTCACCAAACAATACTGGGGCAAATGTATTACAGAGGGGGAGCTGCTTTACCACCTCACCGAACAATACTGGGGCAAATGTATTACAGAGGGGGCACTGTTTTACCACCTCACCGAACAATACTGGGGCAAATGTATTACAACGGGGACGCTGCTTAACCACCTCACCAAACAATACTGGGGCAAATGTATTACAGAGGGGGCACTGCTTTACCTCCTCACCAAACAATACTGTGGCAAATGTATTACAGAGGGGGCGCTGCTTTACCACCTCACCGAACAATACTGGGGCAAATGTATTACAGAGGGGGCACTGCTTTACCTCCTCACCGAACAATACTGGGGAAATGTATTACAGAGGGGGCACTGCTTCACCACCTTACCGAACAATACTGGGGAAATGTATTACAGAGGGGGCACTGCTTTACCACCTCACCGAACAATACTGGGGCAAATGTATTACAGAGGGGGCGCTGCTTTACCACCTCACCGAACAATACTGGGGTAAATGTATTACAGAGGGGGCACTGCTTTACCACCTCACCGAACAATACTGGGGCAAATGTATTACAGAGTGGGCACTGCTTTACCACCTCACCAAACAAAACAGGGGCAAATGCATTACAGAAGGGGCAATGCTTTACCACCTCACTAAACAATACTGGGGCAAATGTATTACTGAGGGGGTACTGCTTTACCACCTCACCGAACAATACTGGAGGAAATGTATTACAGAGGGGGTACTGCTTTACCACCTCACCAAACAATACTGTGGCAAATGTATTACAGAGGGGGCACTGCATTACCATCTTACCGAACAATACTGTGGAAATGTATTACAGAGGGGGCACTGCTTTACCACCTCACCGAACAATACTGGGGCAAATGTATTACACAGGGGGCGCTGCTTTACCACCTCACCGAACAATACTGGGGCAAATGTATTACAGAGGGGGCGCTGCTTTACCTCCTCACCGAACAATACTGGGGGAAATGTATTACAGAGGGGGCAATGCTTTACCACCTCACCAAACAATACTGGGGCAAATGTATTACAGAGGGGGTAATGCTTTACCACCTCACGAAACAATACTGGGGCAAATGTATTACAGAGGGGGCAATGCTTTACCACCTCACCGAACAATACTGTGGCAAATGTATTACAGAGGGGGCGCTGCTTTACCACCTCACCGAACAATACTGGGGCAAATGTATTACAGAGGGGGCACTGCTTTACCACCTCACCAAACAATACTGTGGCAAATGTATTACAGAGGGGGCACTGCTTTACCACCTCACCAAACAATACTGGGGCAAATGTATTACAGAGGGGGCAATGCTTTACCACCTCACTGAACAATACTGTGGCAAATGTATTACAGAGGGGGCGCTGCTTTACCACCTCACCGAACAATACTGGGGCAAATGTATTACAGAGGGGGCACTGCTTTACCACCTCACTGAACAATACTGGGGCAAATGTATTACAGAGGAGGCACTGCTTTACCACATCACCGAACAATGCTGGGGCAAATGTATTACAGAGGAGGCACTGCTTTACCACCTCACTGAACAATACTGTGGCAAATGTATTACAGAGGGGGCACTGCTTTAGCACCTCACTGAACAATACAGGGGAAATGTATTACAGAGGAGGCACTGCGTTACCACCTCACCGAACAGTACTGGGGAAATGTATTACAGAGGGGGCACTGTTTTACCACCTCACCGAACAATACTGTGGAAATGTATTACAGAGGGGGCACTGCTTTACCACCTCACCGAACAATGCTGGGGCAAATGTATTACAGAGGGGGCACTGCTTTACCACCTCACCGAACAATACTGTGGCAAATGTATTACAGAGGAGGGACTGCTTTGCCACCTCACCGAACAATACTGTGGCAAATGTATTACAGAGGGGGCGCTGCTTTACCACCTCACCGAACAATACTGGGGCAAATGTATTACAGAGGAGGCACTGCTTTACCACCTCACCGAACAATACTGTGGCAAATGTATTACAGAGGGGGCAATGCTTTACCACCTCACCGAACAATACTGTGGCAAATGTAATACAGAGGGGGCGCTGCTTTACCTCCTCACCAAACAATACTGTGGCAAATGTATTACAGAGGGGGCGCTGCTTTACCACCTCACCGAACAATACTGTGGTAAATGTATTACAGAGGGGGCGCTGCTTTACCACCTCACCAAACAATACTGTGGCAAATGTATTACAGAGGGGGTACTGCTTTGCCACCTCACTGAACAATACTGTGGCAAATGTATTACAGAGGGGGCACTGCTTTACCACCTCACTGAACAATACTGTGGCAAATGTATTACAGAGGGGGCACTGCTTTACCACCTCACCAAACAATACTGTGGCAAATGTATTACAGAGGGGGCACTGCTTTACCACCTCACCGAACAATACTGGGGGAAATATATTACAGAGGGGGCACTGCTTTACCACCTCACCAAACAATACTGGGGCAAATGTATTACAGAGGGGACACTGCTTTGCCACCTCACTGAACAATACTGTGGCAAATGTATTACAGAGGGGGCACTGCTTTACCACCTCACTGAACAATACTGTGGCAAATGTATTACAGAGGGGGCACTGCTTTACCACCTCACCAAAAATACTGTGGCAAATGTATTACAGAGGGGGCACTGCTTTACCACCTCACCGAACAATACTGGGGGAAATGTATTACAGAGGGGGCACTGCTTTACCACCTCACCAAACAATACTGGGGCAAATATATTACAGAGGGGGCAATGCTTTACCACCTCACCGAACAATACTGTGGCAAATGTAATACAGAGGGGGCGCTGCTTTACCTCCTCACCAAACAATACTGTGGCAAATGTATTACAGAGGGGGCGCTGCTTTACCACCTCACCGAACAATACTGTGGCAAATGTATTACAGAGGGGACGCTGCTTTACCACCTCACCAAACAATACAGTGGCAAATGTATTACAGAGGGGCACTGCTTTACCTCCTCACCAAACAATACTGTGGCAAATGTATTACAGAGGGGGCGCTGCTTTACCACCTCACCGAACAATACTGTGGCAAATGTATTACAGAGGGGGCACTGCTTTACCACCTCGCTGAACAATACTGTGGCAAATGTATTACAGAGGGGGCGCTGCTTTACCACCTCACCAAACAATACTGGGGCAAATATATTACAGAGGGGGCAATGCTTTACCACCTCACCGAACAATACTGTGGCAAATGTAATACAGAGGGGGCGCTGCTTTACCTCCTCACCAAACAATACTGTGGCAAATGTATTACAGAGGGGGCGCTGCTTTACCACCTCACCGAACAATACTGTGGTAAATGTATTACAGAGGGGGCGCTGCTTTACCACCTCACCAAACAATACTGTGGCAAATGTATTACAGAGGGGGTACTGCTTTGCCACCTCACTGAACAATACTGTGGCAAATGTATTACAGAGGGGGCACTGCTTTACCACCTCACTGAACAATACTGTGGCAAATGTATTACAGAGGGGGCACTGCTTTACCACCTCACCAAACAATACTGTGGCAAATGTATTACAGAGGGGGCACTGCTTTACCACCTCACCGAACAATACTGGGGGAAATATATTACAGAGGGGGCACTGCTTTACCACCTCACCAAACAATACTGGGGCAAATGTATTACAGAGGGGACACTGCTTTGCCACCTCACTGAACAATACTGTGGCAAATGTATTACAGAGGGGGCACTGCTTTACCACCTCACTGAACAATACTGTGGCAAATGTATTACAGAGGGGGCACTGCTTTACCACCTCACCAAAAATACTGTGGCAAATGTATTACAGAGGGGGCACTGCTTTACCACCTCACCGAACAATACTGGGGGAAATGTATTACAGAGGGGGCACTGCTTTACCACCTCACCAAACAATACTGGGGCAAATATATTACAGAGGGGGCAATGCTTTACCACCTCACCGAACAATACTGTGGCAAATGTAATACAGAGGGGGCGCTGCTTTACCTCCTCACCAAACAATACTGTGGCAAATGTATTACAGAGGGGGCGCTGCTTTACCACCTCACCGAACAATACTGTGGCAAATGTATTACAGAGGGGACGCTGCTTTACCACCTCACCAAACAATACAGTGGCAAATGTATTACAGAGGGGCACTGCTTTACCTCCTCACCAAACAATACTGTGGCAAATGTATTACAGAGGGGGCGCTGCTTTACCACCTCACCGAACAATACTGTGGCAAATGTATTACAGAGGGGGCACTGCTTTACCACCTCGCTGAACAATACTGTGGCAAATGTATTACAGAGGGGGCGCTGCTTTACCACCTCACCGAACAATACTGTGGCAAATGTATTACAGAGGGGGCACTGCTTTACCACCTCACTGAACAATACTGGGGCAAATGTATTACAGAGGGGGCACTGCTTTACCACCTCACCAAACAATACTGGGGCAAATGTATTACAGAGGGGGCACTGCTTTACCACCTCACTGAACAATACTGTGGCAAATGTATTACAGAGGGGGCACTGCTTTACCACCTCACTGAACAATACTGTGGCAAATGTATTACAGAGGGGGCACTGCTTTACCACCTCACCAAACAATACTGGGGCAAATGTATTACAGAGGGGGCACTGCTTTACCACCTCACCGAACAATACTGGGGCAAATGTATTACAGAGGGGACGCTGCTTTACCACCTTACCGAACAATACTGGGGCAAATGTATTACAGAGGGGGCACTGCTTTACCACCTCACCGAACAATGCTGGGGCATATGTATTACAGAGGGGGTGCTGCTTTACCACCTCACCGAACAATGCTGGGGCAAATGTATTACAGAGGGGGCGCTGCTTTACCACCTCACCGAACAATGCTGGGGCAAATGTATTACAGAGGGGGCGCTGCTTTACCACCTCACCGAACAATGCTGGGGCAAATGTATTACAGAGGGGGCGCTGCTTTACCACCTCACCGAACTATGCTGGGGCAAATGTAATAAAGAGGGGGCACTGCTTTACCACCTCACCGAACAATACTGGGGAAATGTATTACAGAGGGGGCACTGCTTCACCACCTTACCGAACAATACTGGGGAAATGTATTACAGAGGGGGCACTGCTTTACCACCTCACCGAACAATACTGGGGCAAATGTATTACAGAGGGGGCACTGCTTTACCACCTCAACAAACAATACTGTGGCAAATGTATTACAGAGGGGGCACTGCTTTACCACCTCACCGAACAATACTGGGGCAAATGTATTACAGAGGGGGCACTGCTTTACCACCTCACCAAACAATACTGGGGCAAATGTATTACAGAGGGGGAGCTGCTTTACCACCTCACCGAACAATACTGGGGCAAATGTATTACAGAGGGGGCACTGTTTTACCACCTCACCGAACAATACTGGGGCAAATGTATTACAACGGGGACGCTGCTTAACCACCTCACCAAACAATACTGGGGCAAATGTATTACAGAGGGGGCACTGCTTTACCTCCTCACCAAACAATACTGTGGCAAATGTATTACAGAGGGGGCGCTGCTTTACCACCTCACCGAACAATACTGGGGCAAATGTATTACAGAGGGGGCACTGCTTTACCTCCTCACCGAACAATACTGGGGAAATGTATTACAGAGGGGGCACTGCTTCACCACCTTACCGAACAATACTGGGGAAATGTATTACAGAGGGGGCACTGCTTTACCACCTCACCGAACAATACTGGGGCAAATGTATTACAGAGGGGGCGCTGCTTTACCACCTCACCGAACAATACTGGGGTAAATGTATTACAGAGGGGGCACTGCTTTACCACCTCACCGAACAATACTGGGGCAAATGTATTACAGAGTGGGCACTGCTTTACCACCTCACCAAACAAAACAGGGGCAAATGCATTACAGAAGGGGCAATGCTTTACCACCTCACTAAACAATACTGGGGCAAATGTATTACTGAGGGGGTACTGCTTTACCACCTCACCGAACAATACTGGAGGAAATGTATTACAGAGGGGGTACTGCTTTACCACCTCACCAAACAATACTGTGGCAAATGTATTACAGAGGGGGCACTGCATTACCATCTTACCGAACAATACTGTGGAAATGTATTACAGAGGGGGCACTGCTTTACCACCTCACCGAACAATACTGGGGCAAATGTATTACACAGGGGGCGCTGCTTTACCACCTCACCGAACAATACTGGGGCAAATGTATTACAGAGGGGGCGCTGCTTTACCTCCTCACCGAACAATACTGGGGGAAATGTATTACAGAGGGGGCAATGCTTTACCACCTCACCAAACAATACTGGGGCAAATGTATTACAGAGGGGGTAATGCTTTACCACCTCACGAAACAATACTGGGGCAAATGTATTACAGAGGGGGCAATGCTTTACCACCTCACCGAACAATACTGTGGCAAATGTATTACAGAGGGGGCGCTGCTTTACCACCTCACCGAACAATACTGGGGCAAATGTATTACAGAGGGGGCACTGCTTTACCACCTCACCAAACAATACTGTGGCAAATGTATTACAGAGGGGGCACTGCTTTACCACCTCACCAAACAATACTGGGGCAAATGTATTACAGAGGGGGCAATGCTTTACCACCTCACTGAACAATACTGTGGCAAATGTATTACAGAGGGGGCGCTGCTTTACCACCTCACCGAACAATACTGGGGCAAATGTATTACAGAGGGGGCACTGCTTTACCACCTCACTGAACAATACTGGGGCAAATGTATTACAGAGGAGGCACTGCTTTACCACATCACCGAACAATGCTGGGGCAAATGTATTACAGAGGAGGCACTGCTTTACCACCTCACTGAACAATACTGTGGCAAATGTATTACAGAGGGGGCACTGCTTTAGCACCTCACTGAACAATACAGGGGAAATGTATTACAGAGGAGGCACTGCGTTACCACCTCACCGAACAGTACTGGGGAAATGTATTACAGAGGGGGCACTGTTTTACCACCTCACCGAACAATACTGTGGAAATGTATTACAGAGGGGGCACTGCTTTACCACCTCACCGAACAATGCTGGGGCAAATGTATTACAGAGGGGGCACTGCTTTACCACCTCACCGAACAATACTGTGGCAAATGTATTACAGAGGAGGGACTGCTTTGCCACCTCACCGAACAATACTGTGGCAAATGTATTACAGAGGGGGCGCTGCTTTACCACCTCACCGAACAATACTGGGGCAAATGTATTACAGAGGAGGCACTGCTTTACCACCTCACCGAACAATACTGTGGCAAATGTATTACAGAGGAGGCACTGCTTTACCACCTCACCGAACAATACTTTTTGCAAATGTATTACAGAGGGGGCACTGCGTTACCACCTTACCAAACAATACTGTGGCAAATGTATTACAGAGGGGGCACTGCTTTACCACCTCACCAAACAATACTGGGGCAAATGTACTACACAGGGGGCACTGCTTTACCACCTCACCGAACAATACTGGGGCAAATGTATTACAGAGGGGACGCTGCTTTACCACCTCACCGAACAATACTGGGGCAAATGTATTACAGAGGGGGCACTGCTTTACCACCTCACTGAACAATACTGTGGAAATGTATTACAGAGGGGGCACTGCGTTTCCACCTTACCAAACAATACTGTGGCAAATGTATTACAGAGGGGGCACTGCTTTACCACCTCACCAAACAATACTGGGGCAAATGTATTACAGAGGGGGCACTGCTTTACCACCTCACCGAACAATACTGGGGCAAATGTATTACAGAGGGGATGCTGCTTTACCACCTCACCGAACAATACTGGGGCAAATGTATTACAGAGGGGGCACTGCTTTACCACCTCACTGAACAATACTGTGGAAATGTATTACAGAGGGGGCACTGCATTACCACCTCAACAAACAATACTGGGGCAAATGTATTACAGAGGGGACAATGCTTTACCACCTCACCGAACAATACTGGGGCAAATGTATTACAGAGGGGGCACTGCTTTACCACCTCACTGAACAATACTGGGGCAAATGTATTACAGAGGGGGCACTGCTTTACCACCTCACCAAACAATACTGGGGCAAATGTATTACAGAGGGGGCACTGCTTTACAACCTCACTGAACAATACTGTGGCAAATGTATTACAGAGGGGGCACTGCTTTACCACCTCACTGAACAATACTGTGGCAAATGTATTACAGAGGGGGCACTGCTTTACCACCTCACCAAACAATACTGTGGCAAATGTATTACAGAGGGGGCACTGCTTTACCACCTCACCAAACAATACTGGGGCAAATGTATTACAGAGGGGGCACTGCTTTGCCACCTCACTGAACAATACTGTGGCAAATGTATTACAGAGGGGGCACTGCTTTACCACCTCACTGAACAATACTGTGGCAAATGTATTACAGAGGGGGCACTGCTTTACCACTTCACCAAACAATACTGTGGCAAATGTATTACAGAGGGGGCACTGCTTTACCACCTCACCGAACAATACTGGCGGAAATGTATTACAGAGGGGGCACTGCTTTACCACCTCACCAAACAATACTGGGGCAAATATATTACAGAGGGGGCAATGCTTTACCACCTCACCGAACAATACTGTGGCAAATGTAATACAGAGGGGGCGCTGCTTTACCTCCTCACCAAACAATACTGTGGCAAATGTATTACAGAGGGGGCGCTGCTTTACCACCTCACCGAACAATACTGTGGTAAATGTATTACAGAGGGGGCGCTGCTTTACCACCTCACCAAACAATACTGTGGCAAATGTATTGCAGAGGGGGCACTGCTTTGCCACCTCACTGAACAATACTGTGGCAAATGTATTACAGAGGGGGCACTGCTTTACCACCTCACTGAACAATACTGTGGC
Source organism: Pseudophryne corroboree (assembly GCF_028390025.1). Taxonomy (NCBI): domain Eukaryota; kingdom Metazoa; phylum Chordata; class Amphibia; order Anura; family Myobatrachidae; genus Pseudophryne; species Pseudophryne corroboree. The sequence continues at coordinate 44,210 of NW_026970293.1, read as the reverse complement.
AAATGTATTACAGAGGGGGCACTGCTTTACCACCTCACCAAACAATACTGTGGCAAATGTATTACAGAGGGGGCACTGCTTTACCACCTCACCGAACAATACTGGGGGAAATATATTACAGAGGGGGCACTGCTTTACCACCTCACCAAACAATACTAGGGCAAATGTATTACAGAGGGGACACTGCTTTGCCACCTCACTGAACAATACTGTGGCAAATGTATTACAGAGGGGGCACTGCTTTACCACCTCACTGAACAATACTGTGGCAAATGTATTACAGAGGGGGCACTGCTTTACCACCTCACCAAAAATACTGTGGCAAATGTATTACAGAGGGGGCACTGCTTTACCACCTCACCGAACAATACTGGGGGAAATGTATTACAGAGGGGGCACTGCTTTACCACCTCACCAAACAATACTGGGGCAAATATATTACAGAGGGGGCAATGCTTTACCACCTCACCGAACAATACTGTGGCAAATGTAATACAGAGGGGGCGCTGCTTTACCTCCTCACCAAACAATACTGTGGCAAATGTATTACAGAGGGGGCGCTGCTTTACCACCTCACCGAACAATACTGTGGCAAATGTATTACAGAGGGGACGCTGCTTTACCACCTCACCAAACAATACAGTGGCAAATGTATTACAGAGGGGCACTGCTTTACCTCCTCACCAAACAATACTGTGGCAAATGTATTACAGAGGGGGCGCTGCTTTACCACCTCACCGAACAATACTGTGGCAAATGTATTACAGAGGGGGCACTGCTTTACCACCTCGCTGAACAATACTGTGGCAAATGTATTACAGAGGGGGCGCTGCTTTACCTCCTCACCGAACAATACTGTGGCAAATGTATTACAGAGGGGGCACTGCTTTACCACCTCACTGAACAATACTGGGGCAAATGTATTACAGAGGGGGCACTGCTTTACCACCTCACCAAACAATACTGGGGCAAATGTATTACAGAGGGGGCACTGCTTTACCACCTCACTGAACAATACTGTGGCAAATGTATTACAGAGGGGGCGCTGCTTTACCACCTCACTGAACAATACTGTGGCAAATGTATTACAGAGGGGGCACTGCTTTACCACCTCACCAAACAATACTGGGGCAAATGTATTACAGAGGGGGCACTGCTTTACCACCTCACCGAACAATACTGGGGCAAATGTATTACAGAGGGGACGCTGCTTTACCACCTTACCGAACAATACTGGGGCAAATGTATTACAGAGGGGGCACTGCTTTACCACCTCACCGAACAATGCTGGGGCATATGTATTACAGAGGGGGTGCTGCTTTACCACCTCACCGAACAATGCTGGGGCAAATGTATTACAGAGGGGGCGCTGCTTTACCACCTCACCGAACAATGCTGGGGCAAATGTATTACAGAGGGGGCGCTGCTTTACCACCTCACCGAACAATGCTGGGGCAAATGTATTACAGAGGGGGCGCTGCTTTACCACCTCACCGAACTATGCTGGGGCAAATGTAATAAAGAGGGGGCACTGCTTTACCACCTCACCGAACAATACTGGGGAAATGTATTACAGAGGGGGCACTGCTTCACCACCTTACCGAACAATACTGGGGAAATGTATTACAGAGGGGGCACTGCTTTACCACCTCACCGAACAATACTGGGGCAAATGTATTACAGAGGGGGCACTGCTTTACCACCTCAACAAACAATACTGTGGCAAATGTATTACAGAGGGGGCACTGCTTTACCACCTCACCAAACAAAACAGGGGCAAATGCATTACAGAAGGGGCAATGCTTTACCACCTCACTAAACAATACTGGGGCAAATGTATTACTGAGGGGGTACTGCTTTACCACCTCACCGAACAATACTGGAGGAAATGTATTACAGAGGGGGTACTGCTTTACCACCTCACCAAACAATACTGTGGCAAATGTATTACAGAGGGGGCACTGCATTACCATCTTACCGAACAATACTGTGGAAATGTATTACAGAGGGGGCACTGCTTTACCACCTCACCGAACAATACTGGGGCAAATGTATTACACAGGGGGCGCTGCTTTACCACCTCACCGAACAATACTGGGGCAAATGTATTACAGAGGGGGCGCTGCTTTACCTCCTCACCGAACAATACTGGGGGAAATGTATTACAGAGGGGGCAATGCTTTACCACCTCACCAAACAATACTGGGGCAAATGTATTACAGAGGGGGTAATGCTTTACCACCTCACCGAACAATACTGTGGCAAATGTATTACAGAGGGGGCGCTGCTTTACCTCCTCACCGAACAATACTGGGGGAAATGTATTACAGAGGGGGCAATGCTTTACCACCTCACCAAACAATACTGGGGCAAATGTATTACAGAGGGGGCAATGCTTTACCACCTCACCGAACAATACTGTGGCAAATGTATTACAGAGGGGGCGCTGCTTTACCACCTCACCGAACAATACTGGGGCAAATGTATTACAGAGGGGGCACTGCTTTACCACCTCACCAAACAATACTGTGGCAAATGTATTACAGAGGGGGCACTGCTTTACCACCTCACCAAACAATACTGGGGCAAATGTATTACAGAGGGGGCAATGCTTTACCACCTCACTGAACAATACTGTGGCAAATGTATTACAGAGGGGGCGCTGCTTTACCACCTCACCGAACAATACTGGGGCAAATGTATTACAGAGGGGGCACTGCTTTACCACCTCACTGAACAATACTGGGGCAAATGTATTACAGAGGAGGCACTGCTTTACCACATCACCGAACAATGCTGGGGCAAATGTATTACAGAGGAGGCACTGCTTTACCACCTCACTGAACAATACTGTGGCAAATGTATTACAGAGGGGGCACTGCTTTAGCACCTCACTGAACAATACAGGGGAAATGTATTACAGAGGAGGCACTGCGTTACCACCTCACCGAACAGTACTGGGGAAATGTATTACAGAGGGGGCACTGTTTTACCACCTCACCGAACAATACTGTGGAAATGTATTACAGAGGGGGCACTGCTTTACCACCTCACCGAACAATGCTGGGGCAAATGTATTACAGAGGGGGCACTGCTTTACCACCTCACCGAACAATACTGTGGCAAATGTATTACAGAGGAGGGACTGCTTTGCCACCTCACCGAACAATACTGTGGCAAATGTATTACAGAGGGGGCGCTGCTTTACCACCTCACCGAACAATACTGGGGCAAATGTATTACAGAGGAGGCACTGCTTTACCACCTCACCGAACAATACTGTGGCAAATGTATTACAGAGGAGGCACTGCTTTACCACCTCACCGAACAATACTGTGGCAAATGTATTACAGAGGGGGCACTGCGTTACCACCTTACCAAACAATACTGTGGCAAATGTATTACAGAGGGGGCACTGCTTTACCACCTCACCAAACAATACTGGGGCAAATGTACTACACAGGGGGCACTGCTTTACCACCTCACCGAACAATACTGGGGCAAATGTATTACAGAGGGGACGCTGCTTTACCACCTCACCGAACAATACTGGGGCAAATGTATTACAGAGGGGGCACTGCTTTACCACCTCACTGAACAATACTGTGGAAATGTATTACAGAGGGGGCACTGCGTTTCCACCTTACCAAACAATACTGTGGCAAATGTATTACAGAGGGGGCACTGCTTTACCACCTCACCAAACAATACTGGGGCAAATGTATTACAGAGGGGGCACTGCTTTACCACCTCACCGAACAATACTGGGGCAAATGTATTACAGAGGGGATGCTGCTTTACCACCTCACCGAACAATACTGGGGCAAATGTATTACAGAGGGGGCACTGCTTTACCACCTCACTGAACAATACTGTGGAAATGTATTACAGAGGGGGCACTGCTTTACCACCTCAACAAACAATACTGGGGCAAATGTATTACAGAGGGGACAATGCTTTACCACCTCACCGAACAATACTGGGGCAAATGTATTACAGAGGGGGCACTGCTTTACCACCTCACTGAACAATACTGGGGCAAATGTATTACAGAGGGGGCACTGCTTTACCACCTCACCAAACAATACTGGGGCAAATGTATTACAGAGGGGGCACTGCTTTACAACCTCACTGAACAATACTGTGGCAAATGTATTACAGAGGGGGCACTGCTTTACCACCTCACTGAACAATACTGTGGCAAATGTATTACAGAGGGGGCACTGCTTTACCACCTCACCAAACAATACTGTGGCAAATGTATTACAGAGGGGGCACTGCTTTACCACCTCACCAAACAATACTGGGGCAAATGTATTACAGAGGGGGCACTGCTTTGCCACCTCACTGAACAATACTGTGGCAAATGTATTACAGAGGGGGCACTGCTTTACCACCTCACTGAACAATACTGTGGCAAATGTATTACAGAGGGGGCACTGCTTTACCACTTCACCAAACAATACTGTGGCAAATGTATTACAGAGGGGGCACTGCTTTACCACCTCACCGAACAATACTGGCGGAAATGTATTACAGAGGGGGCACTGCTTTACCACCTCACCAAACAATACTGGGGCAAATATATTACAGAGGGGGCAATGCTTTACCACCTCACCGAACAATACTGTGGCAAATGTAATACAGAGGGGGCGCTGCTTTACCTCCTCACCAAACAATACTGTGGCAAATGTATTACAGAGGGGGCGCTGCTTTACCACCTCACCGAACAATACTGTGGTAAATGTATTACAGAGGGGGCGCTGCTTTACCACCTCACCAAACAATACTGTGGCAAATGTATTACAGAGGGGGCACTGCTTTACCACCTCACTGAACAATACTGTGGCAAATGTATTACAGAGGGGGCACTGCTTTACCACCTCACCAAACAATACTGTGGCAAATGTATTACAGAGGGGGCACTGCTTTACCACCTCACCGAACAATACTGGGGGAAATATATTACAGAGGGGGCACTGCTTTACCACCTCACCAAACAATACTGGGGCAAATGTATTACAGAGGGGACACTGCTTTGCCACCTCACTGAACAATACTGTGGCAAATGTATTACAGAGGGGGCACTGCTTTACCACCTCACTGAACAATACTGTGGCAAATGTATTACAGAGGGGGCACTGCTTTACCACCTCACCAAAAATACTGTGGCAAATGTATTACAGAGGGGGCACTGCTTTACCACCTCACCGAACAATACTGGGGGAAATGTATTACAGAGGGGGCACTGCTTTACCACCTCACCAAACAATACTGGGGCAAATATATTACAGAGGGGGCAATGCTTTACCACCTCACCGAACAATACTGTGGCAAATGTAATACAGAGGGGGCGCTGCTTTACCTCCTCACCAAACAATACTGTGGCAAATGTATTACAGAGGGGGCGCTGCTTTACCACCTCACCGAACAATACTGTGGCAAATGTATTACAGAGGGGACGCTGCTTTACCACCTCACCAAACAATACAGTGGCAAATGTATTACAGAGGGGCACTGCTTTACCTCCTCACCAAACAATACTGTGGCAAATGTATTACAGAGGGGGCGCTGCTTTACCACCTCACCGAACAATACTGTGGCAAATGTATAACAGAGGGGGCACTGCTTTACCACCTCGCTGAACAATACTGTGGCAAATGTATTACAGAGGGGGCGCTGCTTTACCACCTCACCGAACAATACTGTGGCAAATGTATTACAGAGGGGGCACTGCTTTACCACCTCACTGAACAATACTGGGGCAAATGTATTACAGAGGGGGCACTGCTTTACCACCTCACCAAACAATACTGGGGCAAATGTATTACAGAGGGGGCACTGCTTTACCACCTCACTGAACAATACTGTGGCAAATGTATTACAGAGGGGGCACTGCTTTACCACCTCACTGAACAATACTGTGGCAAATGTATTACAGAGGGGGCACTGCTTTACCACCTCACCAAACAATACTGGGGCAAATGTATTACAGAGGGGGCACTGCTTTACCACCTCACCGAACAATACTGGGGCAAATGTATTACAGAGGGGACGCTGCTTTACCACCTTACCGAACAATACTGGGGCAAATGTATTACAGAGGGGGCACTGCTTTACCACCTCACCGAACAATGCTGGGGCATATGTATTACAGAGGGGGTGCTGCTTTACCACCTCACCGAACAATGCTGGGGCAAATGTATTACAGAGGGGGCGCTGCTTTACCACCTCACCGAACAATGCTGGGGCAAATGTATTACAGAGGGGGCGCTGCTTTACCACCTCACCGAACAATGCTGGGGCAAATGTATTACAGAGGGGGCGCTGCTTTACCACCTCACCGAACTATGCTGGGGCAAATGTAATAAAGAGGGGGCACTGCTTTACCACCTCACCGAACAATACTGGGGAAATGTATTACAGAGGGGGCACTGCTTCACCACCTTACCGAACAATACTGGGGAAATGTATTACAGAGGGGGCACTGCTTTACCACCTCACCGAACAATACTGGGGCAAATGTATTACAGAGGGGGCACTGCTTTACCACCTCAACAAACAATACTGTGGCAAATGTATTACAGAGGGGGCACTGCTTTACCACCTCACCGAACAATACTGGGGCAAATGTATTACAGAGGGGGCACTGCTTTACCACCTCACCAAACAATACTGGGGCAAATGTATTACAGAGGGGGAGCTGCTTTACCACCTCACCGAACAATACTGGGGCAAATGTATTACAGAGGGGGCACTGCTTTACCACCTCACCGAACAATACTGGGGCAAATGTATTACAGCGGGGACGCTGCTTAACCACCTCACCAAACAATACTGGGGCAAATGTATTACAGAGGGGGCACTGCTTTACCTCCTCACCAAACAATACTGTGGCAAATGTATTACAGAGGGGGCGCTGCTTTACCACCTCACCGAACAATACTGGGGCAAATGTATTACAGAGGGGGCACTGCTTTACCACCTCACCGAACAATACTGGGGAAATGTATTACAGAGGGGGCACTGCTTCACCACCTTACCGAACAATACTGGGGAAATGTATTACAGAGGGGGCACTGCTTTACCACCTCACCGAACAATACTGGGGCAAATGTATTACAGAGGGGGCAATGCTTTACCACCTCACCAAACAATACTGTGGCAAATGTATTACAGAGGGGGCACTGCTTTACCACCTCACCGAACAATACTGGGGCAAATGTATTACAGAGGGGGCGATGCTTTACCACCTCACCAAACAATACTGGGGCAAATGTATTACAGAGGGGGCACTGCTTTACCACCTCACCAAACAATACTGTGGCAAATGTATTACAGAGGGGGCACTGCTTTGCCACCTCACTGAACAATACTGTGGTAAATGTATTACAGAGGGGGCACTGCTTTACCACCTCACTGAACAATACTGTGGCAAATGTATTACAGAGGGGGCACTGCTTTACCACCTCACCAAACAATACTGTGGCAAATGTATTACAGAGGGGGCACTGCTTTACCACCTCACCGAACAATACTGGGGGAAATGTATTACAGAGGGGGCGCTGCTTTACCACCTCACCAAACAATACTGTGGCAAATGTATTACAGAGGGGGCACTGCTTTGCCACCTCACTGAACAATACTGTGGCAAATGTATTACAGAGGGGGCACTGCTTTACCACCTCACTGGACAAAACTGTGGCAAATGTATTACAGAGGGGGCACTGCTTTACCACCTCACCAAACAATACTGTGGCAAATGTATTACAGAGGGGGCACTGCTTTACCACCTCACCGAACAATACTGGGGGAAATGTATTACAGAGGGGGCACTGCTTTACCACCTCACCAAACAATACTGGGGCAAATGTATTACAGAGGGGGCACTGCTTTGCCACCTCACTGAACAATACTGTGGCAAATGTATTACAGAGGGGGCACTGCTTTACCTCCTCACCAAACAATACTGTGGCAAATGTATTACAGAGGGGGCGCTGCTTTACCACCTCACCGAACAATACTGGGGCAAATGTATTACAGAGGGGGCACTGCTTTACCACCTCACCGAACAATACTGGGGCATATGTATTACAGAGGGGACGCTGCTTTACCACCTCACCGAACAATACTGGGGCAAATGTATTACAGAGGGGGCACTGCTTTACCACCTCACCGAACAATGCTGAGGCATATGTATTACAGAGGGGGTGCTGCTTTACCACCTCACCGAACAATGCTGGGGCAAATGTATTACAGAGGGGGCACTGCTTTACTACCTCACCGAACAATGCTGGGGCAAGTGTATTACAGAGGGGGCGCTGCTTTACCACCTCACCGAACTATGCTGGGGCAAATGTAATAAAGAGGGGGCACTGCTTTACCACCTCACCGAACAATACTGGGGAAATGTATTACAGAGGGGGCACTGCTTCACCACCTTACCGAACAATACTGGGGAAATGTATTACAGCGGGGGCACTGCTTTACCACCTCACCGAACAATACTGGGGCAAATGTATTACAGAGGGGGCAATGCTTTACCACCTCACCAAACAATACTGTGGCAAATGTATTACAGAGGGGGCACTGCTTTACCACCTCACCGAACAATACTGGGGCAAATGTATTACAGAGGGGGCACTGCTTTACCACCTCACCAAACAATACTGGGGCAAATGTATTACAGAGGGGGCACTGCTTTACCACCTCACCAAACAATACTGTGGCAAATGTATTACAGAGGGGGCACTGCTTTGCCACCTCACTGAACAATACTGTGGCAAATGTATTACAGAGGGGGCACTGCTTTACCACCTCACTGAACAATACTGTGGCAAATGTATTACAGAGGGGGCACTGCTTTGCCACCTCACTGAACAATACTGTGGCAAATGTATTACAGAGGGGGCACTGCTTTACCACCTCACTGAACAATACTGTGGCAAATGTATTACAGAGGGGGCACTGCTTTACCACCTCACCAAACAATACTGTGGCAAATGTATTACAGAGGGGGTACTGCTTTACCACCTCACCGAACAATACTGGGGGAAATGTATTACAGAGGGGGCACTGCTTTACCACCTCACCAAACAATACTGGGGCAAATGTATTACAGAGGGGGCACTGCTTTGCCACCTCACTGAACAATACTGTGGCAAATGTATTACAGAGGGTGCACTGCTTTACCACCTCACTGAATAATACTGTGGCAAATATATTACAGAGGGGGCACTGCTTTACCACCTCACCAAACAATACTGTGGCAAATGTATTACAGAGGGGGCACTGCTTTACCACCTCACCGAACAATACTGGGGGAAATGTATTACAGAGGGGGCACTGCTTTACCACCTCACCAAACAATACTAGGGCAAATATATTACAGAGGGGGCAATGCTTTACCACCTCACCGAACAATACTGTGGCAAATGTAATACAGAGGGGGCGCTGCTTTACCTCCTCACCAAACAATACTGTGGGAAATGTATTACAGAGGGGGCGCTGCTTTACCACCTCACCGAACAATACTGTGGCAAATGTATTACAGAGGGGACGCTGCTTTACCACCTCACCAAACAATACTGTGGCAAATGTATTACAGAGGGGGCACTGCTTTACCTCCTCACCAAACAATACTGTGGCAAATGTATTACAGAGGGGGCGCTGCTTTACCACCTCCCCGAACAATACTGTGGCAAATGTATTACAGAGGGGGCACTGCTTTACCACCTCACCAAACAATACTGGGGCAAATGTATTACAGAGGGGGCACTGCTTTACCACCTCACTGAACAATACTGTGGCAAATGTATTACAGAGGGGGCACTGCTTTACCACCTCACTGAACAATACTGTGGCAAATGTATTACAGAGGGGGCACTGCTTTACCACCTCACCAAACAATACTGGGGCAAATGTATTACAGAGGGGGCACTGCTTTACCACCTCACCGAACAATACTGGGGCAAATGTATTACAGAGGGGACGCTGCTTTACCACCTCACCGAACAATACTGGGGCAAATGTATTACAGAGGGGTTACTGCTTTACCACCTCACCGACAATGCTGGGGCATATGTATTACAGAGGGGGTGCTGCTTTACCACCTCACCGAACAATGCTGGGGCAAATGTATTACAGAGGGGGCACTGCTTTACCACCTCACCGAACAATGCTGGGGCAAATGTATTACAGAGGGGGCGCTGCTTTAACACCTCACCGAACAATGCTGGGGCAAGTGTATTACAGAGGGGGCGCTGCTTTACCACCTCACCGAACTATGCTGGGGCAAATGTAATAAAGAGGGGGCACTGCTTTACCACCTCACCGAACAATACTGGGGAAATGTATTACAGAGGGGGCACTGCTTCACCACCTTACCGAACAATACTGGGGAAATGTATTACAGAGGGGGCACTGCTTTACCACCTCACCGAACAATACTGGGGCAAATGTATTACAGAGGGGGCACTGCTTTACCACCTCACCAAACAATACTGTGGCAAATGTATTACAGAGGGGGCACTGCTTTACCACCTCACCGAACAATACTGGGGCAAATGTATTACAGAGGGGGCACTGCTTTACCACCTCACCAAACAATACTGGGGCAAATGTATTACAGAGGGGGCACTGCTTTACCACCTCACTGAACAATACTGTGGAAATGTATTACAGAGGGGGCACTGCTTTACCACCTCACCGAACAATGCTGGGGCAAATGTATTACAGAGGGGGCGCTGCTTTAACACCTCACCGAACAATGCTGGGGCAAGTGTATTACAGAGGGGGCGCTGCTTTACCACCTCACCGAACTATGCTGGGGCAAATGTAATAAAGAGGGGGCACTGCTTTACCACCTCACCGAACAATACTGGGGAAATGTATTACAGAGGGGGCACTGCTTCACCACCTTACCGAACAATACTGGGGAAATGTATTACAGAGGGGGCACTGCTTTACCACCTCACCGAACAATACTGGGGCAAATGTATTACAGAGGGGGCACTGCTTTACCACCTCACCAAACAATACTGTGGCAAATGTATTACAGAGGGGGCACTGCTTTACCACCTCACCGAACAATACTGGGGCAAATGTATTACAGAGGGGGCACTGCTTTACCACCTCACCAAACAATACTGGGGCAAATGTATTACAGAGGGGGCACTGCTTTACCACCTCACTGAACAATACTGGGGCAAATGTATTACAGAGGGGGAGCTGCTTTACCACCTCACCGAACAATACTGGGGCAAATGTATTACAGAGGGGGCACTGCTTTACAACCTCACCGAACAATACTGGGGCAAATGTATTACAGCGGGGACGCTGCTTTACCACCTCACCAAACAATACTGGGGCAAATGTATTACAGAAGGGGCACTGCTTTACCTCCTCACCAAACAATACTGTGGCAAATGTATTACAGAGGGGGCGCTGCTTTACCACCTCACCGAACAATACTGGGGCAAATGTATTACAGAGGGGGCACTGCTTTACCACCTCACCGAACAATGCTGAGGCATATGTATTACAGAGGGGGTGCTGCTTTACCACCTCACCGAACAATGCTGGGGCAAATGTATTACAGAGGGGGCACTGCTTTACTACCTCACCGAACAATGCTGGGGCAAATGTATTACAGAGGGGGCGCTGCTTTACCACCTCACCGAACAATACTGGGGCATATGTATTACGGAGGGGACGCTGCTTTACCACCTCACCGAACAATACTGGGGCAAATGTATTACAGAGGGGGCACTGCTTTACCACCTCACCGAACAATGCTGAGGCATATGTATTACAGAGGGGGTGCTGCTTTACCACCTCACCGAACAATGCTGGGGCAAATGTATTACAGAGGGGGCACTGCTTTACTACCTCACCGAACAATGCTGGGGCAAATGTATTACAGAGGGGGCGCTGCTTTACCACCTCACCGAACAATGCTGGGGCAAATGTATTACAGAGGGGGCGCTGCTTTACCACCTCACCGAACTATGCAGTGGCAAATGTAATAAAGAGAGGGCACTGCTTTACCACCTCACCAAACAATACTGGGGAAATGTATTACAGAGGGGGCACTGCTTCACCACCTTACCGAACAATACTGGGGAAATGTATTACAGAGGGGGCACTGCTTTACCACCTCACCAAACAATACTGTGGCAAATGTATTACAGAGGGGGCACTGCTTTACCACCTCACCGAACAATACTGGGGCAAATGTATTACAGAGGGGGCACTGCTTTACCACCTCACCAAACAATACTGGGGCAAATGTATTACAGAGGGGGCACTGCTTTACCACCTCACTGAACAATACTGGGGCAAATGTATTACAGAGGGGGAGCTGCTTTACCACCTCACCGAACAATACTGGGGCAAATGTATTACAGAGGGGGCACTGCTTTACCACCTCACCGAACAATACTGGGGCAAATGTATTACAGCGGGGACGCTGCTTTACCACCTCACCAAACAATACTGGGGCAAATGTATTACAGAGGGGGCACTGCTTTACCTCCTCACCAAACAATACTGTGGCAAATGTATTACAGAGGGGGCGCTGCTTTACCACCTCACCGAACAATACTATGGCAAATGTAATACAGAGGGGGCACTGCTTTACCACCTCACTGAACAATACTGGGGCAAATGTATTACAGAGGGGGCACTGCTTTACCACCTCACCAAACAATACTGGGGCAAATGTATCACAGAGGGGGCACTGCTTTACCACCTCACTGAACAATACTGGGGCAAATGTATTACAGAGGGGGAGCTGCTTTACCACCTCACCGAACAATACAGGGGCAAATGTATTACAGAGGGGGCACTGCTTTACCACCTCACCGAACAATACTGTGGCAAATTTATTACAGAGGGGGCGCTGCTTTACCACCTCACCAAACAATACTGTGGCAAATGTATTACAGAGGGGGCCCTGCTTTACCTCCTCACCAAACAATACTGTGGCAAATGTATTACAGAGGGGGCGCTGCTTTACCACCTCACCGAACAATACTGTGGCAAATGTATTACAGAGGGGGCACTGCTTTACCACCTCACTGAACAATACTGGGGCAAATGTATTACAGAGGGGGCACTGCTTTACCACCTCACCAAACAATACTGGGGCAAATGTATTACAGAAGGGGCACTGCTTTACCACGTCACTGAACAATACTGTGGCAAATGTATTACAGAGGGGGCACTGCTTTACCACCTCACTGAACAATACTGTGGCAAATGTATTAAAGAGGGGGCACTGCTTTACCACCTCACCAAACAATACTTGGGCAAATGTATTACAGAGGGGCACTGCTTTACCACCTCACCGAACAATACTGGGGCAAATTTATTACAGAGGGGACGCTGCTTTACCACCTCACCGAACAATACTGTGGCAAATGTATTACAGAGGGGGTACTGCTTTACCACCTCACTGAACAATACTGTGGCAAATGTATTACAGAGGGGGCGCTGCTTTACCACCTCACCGAACAATACTGTAGCAAATGTATTACAGAGGGGGCACTGCTTTACCACCTCACTGAACAATACTGGGGCAAATGTATTACAGAGGGGGCACTGATTTACCACCACACCAAACAATACTGGGGCAAATGTATTACAGAGGGGGCACTGCTTTACCACCTCACTGAACAATACTGTGGCAAATGTATTACAGAGGGGGCGCTGCTTTACCACCTCACCGAACAATACTGTGGCAAATGTATTACAGAAGGGGCGCTGCTTTACCACCTCACCAAACAATACTGTGGCAAATGTAATACAGAGGGGGCACTTCTTTACCTCCTCACCAAACAATACTGTGGCAAATGTATTACAGAGGGGGCGCTGCTTTACCACCTCACCGAACAATACTGTGGCAAATGTATTACAGAGGGGGCACTGCTTTACCACCTCACTGAACAATACTGGGGCAAATGTATTACAGAGGGGGCACTGCTTTATCGCCTCACCAAACAATACTGGGGCAAATGTATTACAGAGGGGGCACTGCTTTACAACCTTACCGAACAATACTGTGGCAAATATATTACAGAGGGGGCACTGCTTTACCACCTCACCGAACAATACTGTGGCACATGTATTACAGAGGGGGCACTGCTTTACCACCTCACCAAACAATACTGTGGCAAATGTATTACAGAGGGGGCACAGCTTTACCACCTCACCGAACAATACTGGGGGAAATGTATTACAGAGGGGGCACTGATTTACCACCTCACCAAACAATACTGGGGCAAATATATTACAGAGGGGGCAATGCTTTACCACCTCACAAAACAATACTGTGGCAAATGTAATACAGAGGGGGCGCTGCTTTACCTCCTCACCAAACAATACTGTGGCAAATGTATTACAGAGGGGGCACTGCTTTACCACCTCACTGAACAATACTGTGGCAAATGTATCACAGAGGGGGCACTGCTTTATCACCTCACTGAACAATACTGTGGCAATTGTATTACAGAGGGGGCACTGCTTTACCACCTCACCAAACAATACTGGGGCAAATGTATTTCAGATGGGGCACTGCTTTTACCACCTCACTGAACAATACTGTGGCAAATGTATTACAGAGGGGGCACTGCTTTACCACCTCACTGAACAATACTGTGGCAAATGTATTACAGAGGGGGCACTGCTTTACCACCTCACCAAACAATACTGTGGCAAATGTATTACAGAGGGGGCATTGCTTTACCACCTCACCGAACAATACTGGGGGAAATTTATTACAGAGGGGGCACTGCTTTACCACCTCACCAAACAATACTGGGGCAAATGTATTACAGAGGGGGCAATGCTTTACCACCTCAACGAACAATACTGTGGCAAATTTAATACAGAGGGGCCGCTGCTTTACCACCTCACCAAACAATACTGGGGGAAATGTATTACAGAGGGGGCACTGCTTTACCACCTCACCAAACAATACTGTGGGAAATGTATTACAGAGGGGGCACTGCTTTACCACCTCACCAAACAATACTGGGGCAAATGTATTACAGAGGGGGCACTGCTTTACCACCTCACCAAACAATACTGGGGGAAATGTATTACAGAGAGGGCACTGCTTTACCACCTCACCGAACAATACTGTGGCAAATGTATTACAGAGGGGGCACTGCTTTACCACCTCACCAAACAATACTGGGGAAATGTATTACAGAGGGGGCACTGCTTTACCACCTCACCGAACAATACTGGAGCAAATGTATTACAGAGGGGGCACTGCTTTACCACCTCACCGAACAATACTGTGGCAAATGTATTACAGAGCGGGCACTGCTTTACCACCTCACCGAACAATGCTGGGGCAAATGTATTACAGAGGGGGCGCTGCTTTACCACTCACCGAACAATGCTGGGGCAAATGTAATACAGAGGGGGCGCTGCTTTACCACTCACCGAACAATGCTGGGGCAAATGTAATACAGAGGGGGCGCTGCTTTACCACCTCACCAAACAATACTGTGGCAAATGTATTACAGAGGGGGCACTGCTTTACCACCTCACCAAACAATACTGGGGCAAATGTATTACAGAGGGGGCACTGCTTTACCACCTCACCAAACAATACTGGGGCAAATGTATTACAGAGGGGGCACTGCTTTACCACCTCACCAAACAATACTTGGGCAAATGTATTAAAGAGGGGGCACTGCTTTACCACCTCACCAAACAATACTGGGGCAAATGTATTACAGAGGGGGCGCTGCTTTACCACCTCACCAAACAATACTTGGGCAAATGTATTAAAGAGGGGGCACTGCTTTACCACCTCACCAAACAATACTGGGGCAAATGTATTACAGAGGGGGCACTGCTTTACCACCTCACCAAACAATACTTGGGCAAATGTATTAAAGAGGGGGCACTGCTTTACCACCTCACCAAACAATACTGGGGAAATGTATTACAGAGGGGGCACTGCTTTACCACCTCACCGAACAATACTGGAGCAAATGTATTACAGAGGGGGCGCTGCTTTACCACTCACCGAACAATGCTGGGGCAAATGTAATACAGAGGGGGCGCTGCTTTACCACCTCACCAAACAATACTGTGGCAAATGTATTACAGAGGGGGCACTGCTTTACCACCTCACCGAACAATACTGGGGCAAATGTATCACAGAGGGGGCACTGCTTTACCACCTCACCGAACAATACTGGCGCAAAGGTAATACAGAGGGGACGCTGCTTTACCACCTCACCGAACAAAACTGGGGCAAATGTATTACAGAGGGGGCGCTGCTTTACCACCTCACCGAACAATACTGGGGCAAATGTATTACAGAGGGGGCACTGCTTTACCACCTCACCAAACAATACTGGGGCAAATGTATTACAGAGGGGGCACTGCTTTACCACCTCACCAAACAATACTTGGGCAAATGTATTAAAGAGGGGGCACTGCTTTACCACCTCACCAAACAATACTGGGGCAAATGTATTACAGAGGGGGCGCTGCTTTACCACCTCACCGAACAATACTGGGGCAAATGTATTACAGAGGGAGCACTGCTTTACCACCTCACCAAACAATACTGGGGCAAATGTATTACAGAGGGGGCACTGCTTTACCACCTCACCGAACAATACTGGGGCAAATGTATTACAGAGGGGACGCTGCTTTACCACCTCACCGAACAATACTGGGGCAAATGTATTACAGAGGGGGCACTGCTTTACCACCTCACCGAACAATGCTGGGGCAAATGTATTACAGAGGGGGCGCTGCTTTACCACCTCACCGAACAATGCTGGGGCAAATGTATTACAGAGGGGGCACTACTTTACCACCTCACCGAACAATGCTGGGGCAAATGTATTACAGAGGGGGCGCTGCTTTACCACCTCACCGAACAATGCTGGGGCAAATGTATTACAGAGGGGGCGCTGCTTTACCTCCTCACTGAACTAAGCTGGGGCAAATGTAATAAAGAGGGGGCACTGCTTTACCACCTCACCGAACAATACTGGGGAAATGTATTACAGAGGGGGCACTGCTTTACCACCTCACCGAACAATACTGGGGCAAATGTATTACAGAGGGGGCACTGCTTTACCACCTCACCAAACAATACTGGGGCAAATGTATTACAGAGGGGGCACTGCTTTACCACCTCACTGAACAATACTGGGGCAAATGTATTACAGAGGGGGCACTGCTTTACCACCTCACTGAACAATACTGGGGCAAATGTATTACAGCGGGGACGCTGCTTTACCACCTCACCAAACAATACTGGGGCAAATGTATTACAGAGGGGGCACTGCTTTACCACCTCAACGAACAATGCTGGGGCAAATGTATTACAGAGGGGGCGCTGCTTTACCACCTCACCGAACAATGCTGGGGCAAATGTATTACAGAGGGGGCACTACTTTACCACCTCACCAAACAATGCTGGGGCAAATGTATTACAGAGGGGGCGCTGCTTTACCACCTCACCGAACAATGCTGGGGCAAATGTATTACAGAGGGGGCGCTGCTTTACCTCCTCACTGAACTAAGCTGGAGCAAATGTAATAAAGAGGGGGCACTGCTTTACCACCTCACCGAACAATACTGGGGAAATGTATTACAGAGGGGGCACTGCTTTACCACCTTACCGAACAATACTGGGGAAATGTATTACAGAGGGGGCACTGCTTTACCACCTCACCAAACAATACTGTGGCAAATGTATTACAGAGGGGGCACTGCTTTACCACCTCACCGAACAATACTGGGGCAAATGTATTACAGAGGGGGCACTGCTTTACCACCTCACCAAACAATACTGGGGCAAATGTATTACAGAGGGGGCACTGCTTTACCACCTCACTGAACAATACTGGGGCAAATGTATTACAGAGGGGGCACTGCTTTACCACCTCACCGAACAATACTGGGGCAAATGTATTACAGCGGGGACGCTGCTTTACCACCTCACCAAACAATACTGGGGCAAATGTATTACAGAGGGGGCACTGCTTTACCACCTCAACGAACAATGCTGGGGCAAATGTATTACAGAGGGGGCGCTGCTTTACCACCTCACCGAACAATGCTGGGGCAAATGTATTACAGAGGGGGCACTGCTTTACCACCTCACCGAACAATACTGGGGCAAATGTATTACAGAGGGGGCGCTGCTTTACCACCTCACCGAACAATACTGGGGCAAATGTATTACAGAGGGGACGCTGCTTTACCACCTCACCGAACAATACTGGGGCAAATGTATAACAAAGGGGGCACTGCTTTACCACCTCACCGAACAATGCTGGGGCAAATGTATTACATAGGGGGCGCTGCTTTACCACCTCACCGAACAATGCTGGGGCAAATGTATTACAGAGGGGGCGCTGCTTTACCACCTCACCGAACAATGCTGGGGCAAATGTATTACAGAGTGGACGCTGCTTTACCACCTCACCGAACAATGCTGGGGCAAATGTATTACAGAGGGGGCACTGCTTTACCACCTCACCGAACAATGCTGGGGCAAATGTAATACAGTGGGGGCACTGCTTTACCACCTCACCGAACAATACTGGGGAAATGTATTACAGAGGGGCACTGCTTTACCACCTTACTGAACAATACTGGGGAAATGTATTACAGAGGGGGCACTGCTTTACCACCTCACCAAACAATACTGGGGCAAATGTATTACAGAGGGGGCACTGCTTTCCCACCTCACCGAACAATACTGGGGCAAATGTATTACAGAGGGGGCACTGCTTTACCACTTCACCAAACAATAATGTGGCAAATGTATTACAAAGGAGGCACTGCTTTACCACCTCACCAAACAATACTGTGGCAAATGTATTACAGATGGGGCACTGCTTTACCACCTCACCGAACAATACTGGGGCAAATGTATTACAGAGGGGGCACTGCTTTACCACCTCACCGAACAATGCTGGGGCAAATGTATTACAGAGGGAGAGCTGCTTTACCACCTCACCGAACAATGCTGGGGCAAATGTATTACATAGGGGGCACTGCTTTACCACCTCACCGAACAATGCTGAGGCAAATGTATTACAGAGGGGGCGCTGCTTTACCACCTCACCGAACAATGCTGAGGCAAATGTATTACAGAGGGGGCGCTGCTTTACCACCTCACCGAACAATGCTGGGGCAAATGTAATACAGAGGGGGCACTGCTTTACCACCTCACCGAACAATACTGGGGAAATGTATTACAGAGGGGGCACTGCTTTACCACCTTACCGAACAATACTGGGGAAATGTATTACAGAGGGGGCACTGCTTTACCACCTCACCAAACAATACTGGGACAAATGTATTACAGAGGGGGCACTGCTTTACCACCTCACCGAACAATACTGTGGCAAATGTATTACAGAGGGGGCACTGCTTTACCACCTCACCGAACAATACTGTGGCAAATGTATTACAGAGGGGGCACTGCTTTACCTCCTCACCAAACAATACTGGGGCAAATGTATTACAGAGGGGGCACTGCTTTACCACCTCACCGAACAATACTGGGGAAATGTATTACAGAGGGGGCGCTGCTTTACCACCTCACCAAACAATACTGTGGCAAATGTATTACAGAGGGGACGCTGATTTTCCACCTCACCAAACAATACTGGGGCAAATGTATTACAGAGGGAACGCTGCTTTACCACCTCACCGAACAATACTGGGGCAAATGTATTACAGAGTGGGCGCTGCTTTACCACCTCACCGAACAATACTGGGGCAAATGTATTACAGAGGGGGCGCTGCTTTACCACCTCACCGAACAATACTGGGGCAAATGTATTACAGAGGGGGCACTGCTTTACCACCTCACCGAACAATACTGGGGCAAATGTATTACAGAGGGGGCGCTGCTTTACCACCTCACCGAAACAATGCTGGGGCAAATGTATTACAGAGGGGGCACTGCTTTACCACCTCACCGAACAATGCTGGGGCAAATGTATTACAGAGGGGGCACTGCTTTACCACCTCACCGAACAATACTGGGGCAAATGTATTACAGAGGGGGCACTGCTTTACCACCTCACCGAACAATACTGGGGCAAATGTATTACAGAGGGGGCACTGCTTTACCACCTCACCGAACAATGCTGGGGAAAATGTATTACAGAGGGGGCGCTGCTTTACCACCTCACCGAACAATACTGGGGCAAATGTATTAACCTGGAGATGGGATAAGGAAGTGATAAACCAGTGATAAGTGCAAGGTGATAAACGCACCAGCCAATCAGCTCCAGTATGCAAATTGACAGTTAGGAGCTGATTGGCTGGTGCCTTTATCACCTTGCACTTATCACTGGTTTATCACTTCCTTATGCCATCTCCAGGCTTAATACATCTACCCCAATAGACGCTAGGTACCCAGGATCTTATATAACAGTGAAAGGATGGTGGCACACATAGTCTACAGATGTATTCCCATAATTCAGTGCTGATAACACTAATTATATGAGGAAGCATTATACTCACCTTAAAGGGAAAAAATGATTCAAGCAGGCACCTAAATAGGCCAGAAGAAGACTCTTATTTTATTTAACTGCAGGCTCTATAAGTATAACAACTATGGGGGTCATTCCGAGTTGTTCGCTCGTTATTTTTTTCACGCAACGTAGCGATTAGTCGCTAATGCGCATGCGCAATGCCCGCAGTGCGACTGCGCCAAGTAAATTTGCTATGCAGTTAGGAATTTTACTCACGGCATTACGAGGCTTTTTCTTCGTTCTGGTGATCGTAGTGTGATTGACAGGAAGTGGGTGTTACTGGGCGGAAACACGGCGTTTTATAGGCGTGTGGATAAAAACGCTACCGTTTCCGGAAAAAACGCAGGAGTGGCCGGAGAAACGGGGGAGTGTCTGGGCGAACGCTGGGTGTGTTTGTGACGTCAAACCAGGAACGACAAGCACTGAACTGATTGCACTGGCAGAGTAAGTCTCGAGCTACTCAGAAACTGCACAGAGAAGTCTTTTCGCAATATTGCGAATCTTTCGTTCGCAATTTTGATAAGCTAAGATTCACTCCCAGTAGGCGGCGGCTTAGCGTGTGCAAAGCTGCTAAAAGCAGCTTGCGAGCGAACAACTCGGAATGACCCCCTATATTAATTCATCAGTCTTAAATAAACACCTCCTATAAAAACAGTGGGTAATTGGATCTCTAGTGACACCTGGTGGATAGTTTAGGCATTATTCACTTCATCATATAATATAAAAACTGCATGACTTCCCTACTGGATACAATAAGCTAACTTTGTATTTTTTATATGTACTGTGTGTATATATATATATATATATATATAAAGTTCCAACAAAGAATGGCACTCAGAGACAAAATTGCAGCAAAAGGCTATTCATTTCCAAAGTCAACGTTTCGAGGCTCAAAGCCTCGTCGTCAGGACATACAGCAACAGTACAGACATGTATATATATTAGTGCAAACTAGCACATGGGGAATAATGGAGCTTGTCACTGTATTTGTACATTGATACCGCTACGAGTTTCAGCTGGGATAACCTGAAATTCATATTATTATTATTTATTATTATTATTATTATTATTATTATTATTATTATCCTTTATTTATATGGCGCCACAAGGGTTCCACAGTGCCCAATTACAGAGTACATATGCACATAATCAAAACAGGAAAACAGTGACTTACAGTTGAAGACAATATAGGACAAGTACAGGGCAACTAAGCATAACTACAGCAGTAAACATAGAGATAAGTTCCAGGTGGCCAAAAAACTGTGGGATCTGGGCAGTTGAGGATTATTAAAGTAAGAAAAGTATAAGCACATGAGGGAAGAGGGCCCTGCTCGTGAGAGCTTACATTCTAAGGGGAGGGGTAGACAGACAGGGGTGACACAGATGGGGTACATAGAGAGCGTGGAACAGAGGGTTATGTTGAGATTTGGCTAGGTTTGGTAAAGAAATGAGTCTTAAGAGCCCGTTTGAAGTTTTGTAGAGAGGTGGAGAGTCTGAGGGGGAGAGGTAGAGAATTCCAGAGAAAGGGAGCAGCACGTGAGAGATCTTGTAGGTGGAGGTAGGAGTGGGAGAAAGTAATCAGTAGACAGGAGAGTTGGCGTGCATTAGCAGAGCGAAGAGGATGGGTGGGAGAGTAAAGGGAGATAAGATCAGAGATGTAGAGAAGTTTATAATACACCTGTGTTGTTATGAAGAGATGGTGACATACCTAATGATATTCTAATGGTAAATTGTTAATATTCTGATTGTTTATGCATGCTTACTGGAAGGTGACTGGTATACCGTTGGTATAATATTATATACATAAAATATAAGTGATAAGAGTGTACCTGTGTTATTGTGATTTACTCACCTGAATGTCAGGTGAACCAAGTATACAGGGTGAAGGTGAACCAAGTATACAGGAACGGTTTAAGGTAAAAATCTGAAAGATAAAAATAAATAGATTCTAAGGGGTATATCCAATTGAAGTCGGATCCATTCAGACATTCATCTGTCGAAATGGATCCGACCTGGGCTATTCAATGCAATCTCAATTGGACTTTAAATAAAGCTGAATTGAGATGTGGGAGATGAGATGGGGGAGAGCAGCGCTGCTCTTCCCCGTCTGCCCGCGGCTCTCCCCCTTCTCTGCCTCTCCCCCGTCCCCGCATCACAGCCGCTGCTAACGGCAGCGTCCACCCGGCTCCAGCAAGCGAGGTCTCACTTGCTGGAGCCGGGTGGACGCTGCATTCCCCGTCTGCCTGCGGCTCTCCCCGTCTCTGCTCCTGCATCTCACTTCTACTTTTTTTAAAGTCGAATTGAGATGGTCAAAAAGGGGGCCAAAACCGACATTTTCGACAGAAGCACGCGGATTGGCAGCTATTCCGCCGATCCACGTGCTTTTCGACAAGTCGAATTCCTCGAATTGTCGAATAATTTGGGGTTAGATTGAATAGGTCGGAACCCCTTCTGACCTAAAAAAGTTGAAAACTGACGTCTTTTCGACAGACGGCAGCTTTCGACTTCAATTGAATATACCCCTAAGGGTTTCCCAAGTTCCCCCTATGTAACATATCATCATAACCATTGAAAACTTGGGTGAAGGCACTGAAATATCTCCGTCACAAGTAGTTAGTAGGTTAAGCGCACAGATAGGGTTACATGTGTGTTACAGTGTGAGTACTTGTCATTCTTGTTACTGTAGGTGGATGGGTGAATGTCTGTCCTGTTATTAGTGTATTACAAGTGATACAACCCAGGCATCTGGGGGAGCCTGTTTTTCTACGTAAAAAGTGTGTTGATTTGTTAGTTAATTCTGTTATATCGAGTTTAACGATTTGGTCCCTTAGGTGTATACCTCGTTTGTAACTGGGTAACAATTTAGTATTGTGAAAGGCCAGTAAATCCCTATCCATATTAATGATTGGCCACCAGTTTTTTTAACTCTTTTGGTGCGCATATCACTTTTGACCGTATATTCAATTGATGTCGAAAGCTGCCGTCTGTCGAAAAGACGGCAGTTTTCAACTTTTTTTAGGTCGGAAGGGCTTCCAACCTATTCAATATATTCGGCAAGTCGACGAATTTAACTTGTCAAAAAGCGCGTGGATCAGCAGAATAGCTGCCAATCCACGTGCTTGTGTCAAAAACGGGGCCAAAACCGACAGGATTTGGCCCCCTTTTCGACCATCTCAGTCCGACATAAAAAAATGTTGGACTGAGATGTGGGAACCAGAGGAGGAGAGGGGGGAGAGCCGCAGGGAGACGGGGGACAGTCGCGGGCATCCAGGGGAGAGAAGAGCTACAGCACAGCGCTGCAGCAGGATGTCACACAGACGCGCCGCTCACGGCAGCGTCCACCCGGCTCCAGCAAGTGAGGTCACGCTTGCTGGAGCCGGGTGGACGCTGCCGTGAGGTCGGGCGGCTGTGTGACATCCTCCTGCAGCGCTACTGTAGCGCTGATGTCCCCGCTGGCTCCCCACGGCTCCCCCTCCTCTCCTCCTCTGCGACCCTCACCTCAATTCGACTTTTTAAAAGTCGAATTGAGATGAGATTTGCATAGGGGTTGTCGGATCCATTCCGGCAAATGCATGTCGGAATGGATTGGACCCTAATTAGATATACCCCATAGTGTATTTGTTCACCCAAGGAATACGTGGTACCGCACTCACATTAGACTGAATACAGGTTTCTCCTACAGTACGTCCTAGAGGATGCTGGGGACACTTCAAGAACCATGGGGTATAGACGGGATCCGCAGGAGACATGGGCACTTTAATACTTTAAAAGGGGTGTGAACTGGCTCCTCCCTATATGCCCCTCCTCCAGACCTCAGTTTAGAATCTGTGCCCAGGCAGACTGGATGCACACTGAGGAGCTCTACTGAGTTTCTCTGAAAAGACTTTATGTTAGGTTTTTTTATTTTCAGGGAGACCTGCTGGCAACAGGCTCCCTGCATCGTGGGACTGAGGGGAGAGAAGTCAGACCTACTTCTGTGAGTTTCAAGGCTCTGCTTCTTAGGCTAGAGGACACCATTAGCTCCAGAGGGTCTGATCGCTAAGTACGCCTAGATGCTCGTTCCCAGAGCCCGCCGTCACCCCCCTTACAGAGCCAGAAGTCAGAAGTAGGGTGAGTAGAAGAAGATCAGAATACTTCAGTGACAGCTTTGAGGTGATGCACAGCGGGCGCGCTGCGCGCCATGCTCCCACACACACAGCGGCACTACAGTGTGCAGGGCGCGGATGGGGGAGCGCCCTGGGCAGCATAAAATCCTCATTTTGAGACTGGCTATGAGGTATTTACTAAATCCGGACCCCGTCAGTATAAATAATTAAAAAAATAGTGGGGCTGAAGCGCGCCATTAAGGGGGCGTGGCTTAGCCCTCACAGCTCTCATCAGCGCTGGTCCTTCCTCAACACTGCTGTATCAAGTAACGATGCAAACCGGGGGGGGGGGGGTTAATTTGGTGCTGTATTTATGATATAAAAGCACTAACAGGTCTGAGGCAATATATAAAAAGTTTCAGAACCGGGATAGGTGCTGGGTTGTGAGCTGGCACACTCCCTCTGTGTTTCTCTGACAGGCTTTACTGTGGGTCTGTCCCCTATATGCACAGTGTGTTTGTGGTGTCTGTACACGTGTGTCGGCATGTCTGAGGCTGAGTGCTCTTCCCAGGAGGAGACTGGATTAGGGAAAGAAACGACTGTGGGAGTGACCCTGTCGGCACCGCCGACGCCTGATTGGGTAAATGTTTTGATTGCTTTGAATGCGAATGTGACTCTATTAAATAAGAGATTGGATAATTCTGAGTCTTAGACCCAGGCATGGAAGAAATCCGTGGAGGATGTGTTGTCACAAGTTCAGACCCCCTTGGGGTCACAAAAGCGTTCTTTTACCCAGATAGCAGATACAGATACCGACACGGACTCTGACTCCAGTGTCGACTATAGTGATGCCAGATTAAATCCAAAACTGGCTAAAAGCATTCAATACATGATTGTGGCGATAAAAGACGTGTTACATATCACGTAGGACCCTGCTGTTCCTGATACTAGGGTCTGTATGTATAAGGGGAAGAAACTTGAGGTAACGTTTCCTCCCTCTCATGAACTGAACGCTCTTTTTGAACAGGTTTGGGAACATCCTGACAAGAAGTTTCAGATTCCCAAGAGAATTTCGGTGGCATATCCGTTCCCCTCTGGGGATAGGGAAAAGTGGGAGTCACCCCCCATTGTGGACAAAGCCCTATCACGGCTGTCCAAAAAGGTGGCGCTTCTGTCTCCTGACACGGCAGCCCTAAAGGAACCTGCAGATCGTAAGCTGAAAAATACATTGAAATCCATTTATGTCACTATGGGTACGCTACTTGGACCTGCAGTTGCTTCGGCATGGGTGAGTAGCGCTATTGAAAAGTGGGCAGATAACTTGTCATCTGAGTTAGATACCCTGGATAGGGATAGCATTCTTTTGACACTGGGTCATATCAGGGATGCTGTAGCCTATCTTAAGGAAGCTGCGAGGGACATTGGCCTTTTGGGAATCAAGGGCCAATGCTATGGCAGTCTCAGCTAGGAGAGCACTGTGGATTCATTAATGGAATGCTGATGCTGACTCTAAGAAGGCTATGGAGTCTCTGCCGTATAAAGGTGGTGTCTTGTTTGGTGACGGCCTCATTGACCTGGTATCTACGGCTACCGCGGGTAAGTCATCCTTTTAACCTTATGTTCCTATACAACAAAAGAAAACACACCACTATCAGATGCCGTCATTTTCCGCCCAATAAATACAAAAGAGGACGAGGGTCTTCCTTCCTTGCTTCTAGAGGAAGAGGAAAGGGAAAAAGGTCACCGGCTGTGGCAGGTTCCCAAGAGCAGAAGTCCTCTCCGGCTTCTACCAAATCCACCGCATGACGCTGGGACTCCTCTGCGAGAGTCCGCACCAGTGGGGGCACATCTCCGACTCTTCAGTCATTTCTGGGTTCGTTCAGCCCTAGACCCATGGGTATTAGAAATAGTGTCCCAAGGGTACAAGCTGGAATTTCAAGACGTGCGCCATCAACAATTTTTCAAATCAGCCTTACTAGTTTCTCTTCAGGACAGGGAGGTGGTATGCTGTGCTATACAAAAGCTATGTCAAAATCAAGTCATTGTCACGGTACCCCCGTCATAACAGGGAGAAGGCTTTTACTCGAGCCTGTTCGTGGTCCCGAAGCCGGACGGCTCGGTCAGACCAATTCTGAACTTAAATTCCCTCAATTTCTATCTAAGAAAATTCAAATTCAAGATGGAGTTTCTCTGAGCAGTGATCTCCAGTCTGAAGGAAGGGGATTTTATGGTGTCGGTCGACATAAAGGATGCCCACTTACACATCCCCATATATCCTCCACATCAGGCTTACCTGTGGTTTGCCGTTCAGGATTGTCATTACCAATTTCAGACGCTGCCGATTGGTCTGTCCACGGCTCCAAGGGTTTTCACCAAAGTTATGGCGAAAATGATGGTTCTCTTGTGCAAGCAAGGAGTCACAATTATCCCGTTCTTGGATGATCTCCTGATAAAGGTGAGGTCCAAGGAACAATTACTGCAGAGCATGACGCTCTCCCTGACAATTCTGAATCAACATGGTTGGCTCCTAAACTTGCAAAAATCACAGTTGTTTCTGATGACAAGACTGTCATTCTTGGGTATGATTCTGGACACGGAATTAGAGAGTTTTTCTTCCAGTGGAAAAGGCTCTGGAAATTCAGAACCTGGTCAAACAGATTCTGAAGCCAGCAAGAGTGTCGATTCATCAATGCACTCGGTTGCTAGGGAAGATGGTGGCGGCCTACGAGGCCATTGAGTTCGGCAAATTCCATGCCAGAGTGTTTCAGTGGGACCTGTTGGACAAATGGTCCGGATCCCATCTGCACATGCACCGACAGATAATCCTGTCTTCCAAGACCAGAATCTAACTCCTGTGGTTGCTGCACAGCTCTCACCTCCTAGAGGGACGCAGATTCGGGATCCAGGACTGGATCCTGGTGACCACGGATGCGAGTCTCCGAGGCTGGGGTGCAGTCACACAGGGGGAAAATTTCCAGGGAAAATGGTCAAGCCAGGAAGCTTGTCTACACATAAACATTCTGGAATTAAGGGCCATTTACAACGACCTTCTACAAGCGGAACATCTTCTTCGCGATCTGCCCGTCTCGATTCAGTCGGACAACATAACAACAGTGGCGTACATAAAGCGCCAGGGCGGAACGAAGAGCAGAGCAGCTATGGCAGAAGCCACAAAAGTTCTCCGCTGGGCAGAAAGGCATGTAAGCGCTCTGTCAGCGGTCTTCATTCCAGGTGTGGACAACTGGGAAGCAGACTTCCTCAGCAGACACGATCTCCATCCAGGAGAGTGGGGTCTTCATCAAGAGGTCTTTGCAGAAGTGACAAGTCGTTGGGGAATTCCTCAAATAGACATGATGGCGTCTCGCTTCAACAAGAAACTTCTAAGATATTGTTCCAGGTCGAGGGACCCTCAAGCAATAGCGGTGGATGCCCT
The DNA here is from genome assembly GCF_028390025.1 of Pseudophryne corroboree. Taxonomy (NCBI): domain Eukaryota; kingdom Metazoa; phylum Chordata; class Amphibia; order Anura; family Myobatrachidae; genus Pseudophryne; species Pseudophryne corroboree. Next base: position 16,152 of record NW_026970293.1, on the reverse strand, counting down.
AGTGACACCGTGGGTGTTTCAGTCGGTATATGTGTTCCCTCCGATTCCACTCATTCCAAAAGTGATAAAGATCATAAGAAGAACAAGGGTTCATGCAATCCTCATTGTTCCAGACTGGCCAAGGAGGGCCTGGTATCCAGATCTTCAGGAATTGCTCATAGGAGATCCCTGGCCTCTTCCTCTACGAGAGGATCTGTTACAGCAGGGGCCATGCGTGTACCAAGACTTACCGCGGCTTTGTTTGACAGCTTGGAGGTTGAACGCAAGATCCTTGCCCGAAAGGGTATTCCCGGTAAAGTAATTCCCACACTGCTTCAGGCTAGAAAAGAGTTAACGGCGAAACATTATCACCGTATTTGGAGAAAATATGTGTCTTGGTGTGAATCCAAGAAGGCTCCTATGGAAGAATTTCAGCTGGGCCGTTTTCTCCATTTTCTGCAAGCAGGGGTGTATGCGGGCCTAAAATTATGCTCAATTAAAGTACAAATTTCGGCCTTGTCAGTTTTCTTTCAAAAAGAATTGGCCTCCCTTCCGGAAGTTCAGACTTTCGTGAAAGGCGTGCTGCACATCCAACCTCCCTTTGTGCCCCGGTGGCACTATGGGACCTTAACGTGGTGTTGCAGTTCCTGCAATCTCATTGGTTTGAACCTTTACGTAAGGTAGAGTTGAAATTCGTCACTTGGAAAGTGATCATGCTGTTGGCCTTGGCCTCTGCAAGGCGGGTGTCTGAATTGGCGGCTTTGTCTCACAAGAGCCCCTATTTGATCTTCCGTGAAGATAGAGCGGAGTTGAGAACTAGTCAGCAATTTCTGCCAAAAGTGGTGTCATCGTTTCACATGAACCAACCTATTGTGGTGCCAATGGCTACTGACGCCTTAGAAGAATCGAAGTCTCTAGATGTGGTCAGAGCTTTGAAAATTTATATAGCCGTTCTGGCTCATATTATGAAAACGGAGGCTCTGTTTGTCCTGTATGATCCCAACAAGATTGGGGCTCCTGCTTCCAAGCAGACTATTGCACGCTGGATCTGTAATACGATTCGGCAGGCTCATTCTACGTCTAAATTGCCGATACCGAAATCGGTGAAGGCCCATTCTACCAGAAAGGTGGGCTCATCCTGGGCGGCTGCCCGGAGGGTATCGGCATTACAGCTTTGCCGAGCAGCTACTTGGTCGGTTTCAAACACTTTTGCAAAGTTTTACAAGTTTGATAGTCTATTCTAGAAAAATGACGTGCTCAATCCTGCGCTATTCTGCTTAACCATGTAAAAAATGATACCAGGAATGTGCATAGGGAAACAAACAATCATGCAAATAGGTGTGTACATGCAAAGCACCCACATCCAAATAAAATATAAATTACTGAGCTTTTATAAATGACTGATGAATTGATCACAGTCTTCTGTGAATAGCTCCTCAATGCATGTAGAGGTTGGTGCCGTCCTTTTGTAACTGAAGTTTCTAAAATCAAAACAATAGTGCTTCCCTCACTGGGGTGTTACCCATTACAGAGGGAGTCAGCACAAAGAATAAATGATAGTGCAGTATTTTATATAAAAAAGGAGCGTTTTAATACAAGTTGCACTTACAACAAATGGAAGTAAAAATCACATGTAAAACATCCTTTTATGGCAGAGACACAGGAACACTGCATTCATATCACCAGAATCCTACTGATGTAATCAGGCAGGGATTAGCGGCCACAGTTCCGGAACCTGTAGGGGCTTCTCAAAGGTGGCAATGCAAGGTGAATGAGTGTCCAACCTACAGGAGTCGTAGGAACCACACTTTACGCGTTTCGGACTTCACTGGGTCCTTCGTCAGAGGTGTGGTTGCAGTCCCAAAATAAGACTTATAAAGGTTTACTAATTACCAAAGTATCAGCAGCGGTGCGGGATCTTCACTTCCTATTTCCCGACCGGAAGTGATGTCACAGCGCTGATATACGGATGACAGTAGGATTCTGGTGATATGAATGCAGTGTTCCTGTGTCTCTGCCATAAAAGGATGTTTTACATGTGATTTTTACTTCCATTTGTTGTAAGTGCAACTTGTATTAAAACGCTCCTTTTTTATATAAAATACTGCACTATCATTTATTCTTTGTGCTGACTCCCTCTGTAATGGGTAACACCCCTGTGAGGGAAGCACTATTGTTTTGATTTTAGAAACTTCTGTTACAAAAGGACGGCACCAACCTCTACATGCATTGAGGAGCTATTCACAGAAGATTGTGATCAATTCATCAGTCATTTATAAAAGCTCAGTAATTTATATTTTATTTGGATGTGGTGCTTTGCATGTACACACCTATTTGCATGATTGTTTGTTTCCCTATGCACATTCCTGGTATCATTTTTTACATGGTTAAGCAGAATAGCGCAGGATTGAGCACGTAATTTTTCTAGAATATTGTTCAGCTTTCTGAGTGTTGGATGAACACTCATCTTTACGTGTGATTCTGCTGCATAATTCTGTTTTTAATTGCGCACATTTGTAACACCTTAACACACTTTTTTCACTAAGTTTGATACCCTGGCTAAGGAAGACCTCTTGTTTGGTCAATCGGTGCTGCAGAGTCATCCGCACTCTCCCGCCCATTCTTGAGCTTTGGTATAAACCCCATGGTTCTTGAAGTGTCCCCAGCATCCTCTAGGACGTAGGAGAAAATAGGATTTTAATACCTACTGGTAAACCCTTTTATCTTAGTCCGTAGAGGATGCTGGGCGTCCGTCCCAGTGCATACTGTATCTGCAGTTATTGGTTATGGTTACACACATGTTGTGTTGCATTTATAGGTAACCTGTTGCTGTCATTATTCATGCCGTTGCATGCGTTGGGTTGAATGCGATGTTGTACGGCATGCTTGAGGTGTGAGCTGGTATGTATCTCACCTTAGTTTAAATCAAAATAAATCCTTTTTCCTCGAAATGTCCGTCTCTCTGGGCACAGTTCCTATAACTGGAGTCTGGAGGAGGTGCAGAGAGGGAGGAGCCAGTTCACACCCCTTTTAAAGTATTAAAGTACCCATGTCTCCTTCAGATCCCATCTATTCCATGGTTCTTGAAGTGTCCCCAGCATCCTCTACGGACTAAGAGAAAAGGATTTACCGGTAGGTATTAAAATCCTATTTTTTTTTCAGGAACGTAACTAGGTGTGTGCAGAGTGTCCCTTACACATAGCGCTGCAGGGTAGGGGGCGCTGTTGGCGGCACTTGTCAATTATCTGTTTTAATTACTTTCACTTGCAGCTTCTCCCCTGTTTGAAGCCCAGCATCTCCTGACCGCCCTGTCTCCTACCCTGACCCCTTCTGTCACTATTACCTACACAGCATTCATCAACTCAACCTGAGATTTCTTTGTTATTCAGTCACACTGTCCTTTATTACATTTCATACCCGGGATTCTAACCGATTGCCTGTGGCATTGCAGTCAGGTCAATTAATAGATTGTCTATCTGTTCTTGCATAGAAAGCTAGATAAGTCTAACTATTTAAAGTTCTTACCTTGTACTTTGTGAGAAAAGTACCAGCATTGCAGCTGACTAAATCTATATAGTTTGTAGCTGTAAGGGATTGGATGTGTGGCTGCACACTACATAGATCTGCTCAGGTGCAATGCTGATTATTTTCTTACAAAGTACCAGTAGCTTCATACAGTGTTCATAGGTTTTATGCAGGATAAATAGCTCAATGAGTAGAGTGTGTGACTGGAATGCAACAGGTGATAGGTGTGAATCCTGTGTATGACAGTATATAGAAATGTGTTATTTAATAAAGAGTATTGTAACTGAATAACAACAAGATCTCAAGTTAAGTGCATGAATGTGATCTAAAGAGGATTTGTGATCAGATCCATTTTCTTGCAGTGGAGGAGGAGCCCAGGGACTCCCTGAACATGTCATCTCCCAGGTCTGGGAGGTGATGGAGACCCCCGCTGACCCCTGCAGACCTCACAGCCAACATTTGGGGGGGCCCTCATGTACCGCATTGCAATGTTAATTGCATATGTTAGTACATATGCGATTAGCATCACTGCGGTGGGCGGCAAGGGGCGGAGATGTATTTTAATACATCCCACCCTGTATCTTTTACTTAAAGGGATGTCACAATTCTCCCTTCACTCAATGATATTTTTACATCCAGAAAGTGTACCTCATTGTCCGTGGTGCAAGTACAAAACAATTCCCAGTGGTACTGTGTGCGCACACCAAAAAAATGGGGGGGACCACATGGGTTTAATCAATGAAAATGGGGGGTGATACACATATGGGGGCCAGATACATATATGCCCCAAATAGTGTCAGATACATATATGCCCCCAATAATGCCAGATATGCCCCCACAGTGCCAGATACACAAGCCCCCACAGTGCCAGATATGCCCCCAATAGTGCCAGATACACAAATGCTTCCCAGTTCCAGATACACATATGCCCCCACAGTGCCAGATACACATATGCCCCCACAGTGCCAGATACACAAGCCCCCACAGTGCCAGATATGCCCCCAATAGTGTCAGATACACAAATGCTTCCCAGTTCCAGATACACATATGCCCACACAGTGCCAGAAACACATATGCCCCCACAGTGCCAGATACACATATGCCCCCACAGTGCCAGATACACATATGCCCCCACAGTGCCAGATACACATATGCCCCCTCAGTGCCAGATATGCCCCCATAGTACCAGGAACACACATATGCCGACAGTGAAAGGTACACATATTCCCCCTAGTGCCAGATAGACATATGTCCCCCCAGTGTGAGGTACACACATCCCTGCTGCTCACTGCAACCAGTGCTATGTGTGAGGACAGGAGAGTGCAGCACGTGCTTCTCCTGTCCCCCCAGTGCTCAGTGTGGTTTGTGAACTAATCAAAGCTTGCTGTTGGGCAACCAATCAGGAGCCACAGCTGCTGGCCCATGAGCTCTGATTGTCTAATTAACCAATTTAACCAGCACCTCATTTGAGGGGCAGGAGAGGCGTGCGCTGCGCTCTTCTCCCCTCAAACACAGCAGCGGCTGCAAGCATGGCAGTCGGGCTGGCAGTAATTTGTACCAACTTCCAATTTCTTACCAGTACGCAGAACTCAGAAGTCAGAGGATAAAAAGTGAGGGAGCCAAGCAGAAAATCATCCAGAAACTTTGTGGGTTGCCCAGGTGGGCGATAGATCGCTGCAACACGCAGAGAGAAAGGGGTGAAAATCCTAATAGAATGTACTTACAATGATGTAAATGAGTGAAGGAACAGGTGGTAAAACTGTGTGTGTGCAGGATTTGGACAGTAATATTCCAAACCCACCTCCTTTACAATTACCAGGCCTGGGGGTGTGTGTGAAGTGGAGGACACCATGTGACAGTGCAGCACGGGAGGCCGTGTCTGATTGTGTGAGCCACGTTTCTGCTATAGCTAGCATATTGAGTTTTTTTTAAATGAAAAGGTCATGAATAGATGTTAATTTGTTGCAAACATAGCATGCATTCCATAAAGCACATTGAATATAATTGAATATAATACACCCTCTTTAATATAAAAAAATGTAACTGATTAACTAAAACTTAATTAATGTACAATCGGGATATTTAGATCAACGGAACTATTAATAAGAAATATGTGACATCAATAGTGAATGGGACTGACGATTGCCGAGAAACTGATCGGATCATGGCTATACAAAAGATAGGCAATGTGGGACGTGTATTTAAACCATATTATGAATCGATACCAGTATTTCCTCGCATACCAGCATAAATGATTCCAACGGACCTTGGCATCTAATTAAGGGGGGTCAGTCCGAATTGATCGTTTGCTTGCTACTTTTTGCAGCGCTGCGATCAGATAGTCGCTATTGGAGTGTATTTTCGCTTTGCAAGTGTGCGAACGTGTGTGCAGCTGAGCGGTACAAAAAAGTTTTGTGCAGTTTCTGAGTAGTTTAGAACTTACTCAGCCACTGCGATCACTTCAGCCTGTTCTTGTCCGCAATTGACGTCAGACATCCGCCCTGCAAACGTTTGGACACGCCTGTGTTTCTCCAACCACTCCCAGAAAATGGTCAGTTGCCACCCACAAATGCCCTCTTCCTGTCAATCTCCTTGCGATCGGCTGTGCGAATGGATTCTTTGTTAAATCCATTGCTCAGCAACGATCCGCTTTGTACCCGTACGATGCACTTGCGCATTGCGGTGCATTCGCATGCGCAGTTTTGCAGATGTTTGACCTGATCGCACCGCAGCAAAAAAACCTAGCATGCAATCAGGTCAGAATGACCCCCTAAGTTTGAATAATACAAGAGGATTGGTAGCGGACGGAATAAATGGATTCCATTGCTCCTGCTTCTGATTACCTTGACAAAGCTAATGCGAAACGTACGTAGGACCCGCTGAGCGTCCTATGTGTCTGTCCGCAATATCTGATCTAGTTTATACCTATTTAATTATGATAGTCCTGTAAATGATGTGATAGGCAGTGTAACGCATGTTTTCCAGATATTAAATGGCATAACCTTACCCAGAACAGGGGATAGCAGTTACCACTGTTACTGCAGCTGTTACTACACCCTATACCTCCAGTACAGAACTCCATTACTCCACCAGACCGTCAGTGTATCTAGTCCTTCTGCAGCAGACTGTGCCGCTGTACACACTGTATTTTACTAATAATATAGCAGCATCATAAATGCGAAGCACTGAATATTGTTGATAGTACAGTTGGGTATTAGTACCATTAACTTATAAGAATAATCACTTACACTGTATATGGTTTATATTCAGCAGAGATAATTATACGGATACAAGTAGGATTTTTCCCACTGTACCTTTCCATATACTGTATCTTATAAACAAGATAACTGCATCACAAATATGGAGCAATAATATCTATGATTTACACTGAATTAGTTATTTAGTATTATGCACATTATTTCCTACTACCATAGATATTTGCGACACATGCGGCAAATTTTAACAGTATGACTGCCAATAAAAGATAAATAACTCCTTATTATAATTTGTGGAGCTCAACAGTGATTATATTACTGAGGTTTGAAATAAACTATAATTTATACTGAGAGGTGAATAACAGTACAACACGATCACCAATTTATATGCCTAACAGCTGATACACGTATAATAGATATAGTAAATTACGGATGCATTGTACTATTCATAACTGACCAACGTGGTGTGTGTATTAAATAAAATACATAATTAAACATATGATACACAAGTATATTATCGGCATTTGAAATGGGAGCAGAAGATATGTAATCTCTTGGGGGAATTATCACATCTGGGTCTGACACTAATAGGTGAGAGACTCTATCAATCAGAACTCCAAATATACCAGGAGATTTTGGGATTATAATCCCCAAATGTGTATATACCTGACACTATATGTGAGAGGTAAATGACAAATATACCTGACACTATAAGTGAGAGGTAACTTGGAGTACATAAATAAATCTTTCCCCAATGAGATCTGACACCTCATATAAGCTCCCATTATTTAATATTTAATATACCAGCACCACCCCTGATATTATAAGTGAGACGCTTATGATAGGAGTTATATATGAATTTCTAATGTAGTTGTTTAAATATTTGGCTCCATAATTGTGAGACTAAAAAGACTAATTGATACAATACGTCTCCCTAACACACCACATTGTAGTCAGCTAAGAGACATCCTGAAACATACAGGATTATAATTGTTTCAATACCGTTCAATTATTTGGTTACTTATGTGTACGGAAATAGCAATGAATTTCTAGGCAACATCCCAAGTTGTCTGGATGAGAATAATGGTATCAATTTGTTAGACTTCAAAAGCAACTGTAATATTGAATGAAATAAGGTATATAGTATCATCAATCTATATTATTACAGTGATTAAGGCAGACACACAAGACAGACGGTCAGCTGGTTTTTAAACATTTATTTTTCATTCAACTATTCACAGTGTTGTCAAACTTTCACATTATTTCTATACATGGTTTTTAAATATTTCGCATAGAGTTCACTCTCAAGATATGAGACAATACAATTTGTTACCATTTTTAATGCAATAAATAAAAGTTTCATTTTAATTCTTTAGTACACCTGAAACAGATCATTGTCATTTTGCTCTCTTCTGCAGACACCTGACACACAGATGCTATAATACGAGCCAGTGCTATGTTACTCTCACCTGATGAAGGCAGCACAGTCTGGCATTTGAAGAATAATATTTATTTCATGTTTCTAATATAATATATAATATAATATAATATTTAAGACCACACAAGATGCATTATTCATTTACATATATATATATATATATATATAAAAAAAATATGTTTGTCCACTACTGCTCAATGACAGAAGGCAGACGGAGGTGAGAGACTGAACCTCCGAGATACTCGCAATACGTTACATTGATATTACATATTTATAATTATATACTTTTGCCTCCGATAAAGCAGACAGCGAAACGTGCATTGGTTTAGCTGCACACTGTAGATGACCTCTGTGAAATGTTCATATAAGAGAATATGCGATCAGCATTGCGGAGGATAGCTCTTCTGATAAGAGCTGCCCTCTGTTATGCGCAGCGGCTGCCTGACTTCCAGGATTCGGCCCCAGGAATCAGTTTGCACATGTGCAGAGTGATGGGGCAGGTGCGAAGCATGCTGGGAGGGATCCGATCGGATCCCTTACATAGAAGTATACCCCATAGAAGCTCATAGGCTTCTATGGGGTATCGCCAGCAAAAGCTGGCAAACCCTGCCGTGGCGCTGACCTGCCGACCAGGACTTAGTACATTCTGAAAATGCGGTAAACTGCATTTTAAAGGTAAACAAAATAACAATTTAATATAAAAGACATACAAATGGCTACACTAAAAACGTACAAGATAAAACAGTATATTGAGGCTTATCTGTCTATCTAAAAAGGACTCAGCAGCAGACTGTCCCGATACATATAAAATAGCCAGAATACATGCGTACAGGAATTTAAAAGTTAAATCGCTTATCTGTCCATTAGAGGAGTTTCAGCAGCAGAATAGTCCCAAAGCGTTTCGTCCGTTCAAAAGCCTGGACTCCCCTTGAAGAAGTTTTTAGTGTAGCCATTTGTATGTCTTTTATATTAAATTGTTATTTTGTTTACCTTTAAAATGTCTGGGCTATCAAATTGATACAATTGGGAATAAGCACGTTCCCTAATTCATTGCCCTTTATTGCTAAATAACATTTATTTGTGAAAACAGAACACACTATGCTTTGCTATGTTTTTTCTTTACATGTGAATCTCAAATGATCAACAATCGTTGGAAATTCTTGTAAAACCAGATAAGTGCTCTTGGTTTTAACTATACCCACCTGACTTTGTTTCCCCTTTTAAAACTCGTTATTGCACTCCAAAGCGCTTATTTTCTCCACTACTTTTATATATATATATATATATATATATATATATAATGCTGTAAACAACATGAGCATTTATATTTGTAATAAAACTTTTGAGTCTGGATTAGTCTGCGGGAATATTATCCACATAGCAATACTATATACAGTATATCCTCTAATACAGCATTGTATATCGCTGCGCCATTCATAAATTATACTGATGATATAAAATCATTATGCATACCATAATACCAAGTGACTGATTAATTCTATAGATACACCCATAGGTGATTACTAGGTATAGATACTATGCAGACATGATTGCACTAAATGAATCCATAAAATACACTACTAACGTCACCGGTGAGATTCATTATTATTTATTAATAAAGCAATTTGGATTCATGTAATTACAAACCTAAATTGAACTTGAACACCCAAAAATCCATCAGTATATGTACAAATAAATACTCCCAATTGGAATTACTTTAAAGACAATTATGCAATATTACTTATAATTCTTTACATATGTACTTATAGCACCGGTGATTATATGTGGGTCTACGTTACACAATATACCAACAACATCATTAGCAGCCAGAACGTGCGGTGAGGAAAATGGTTCAGGAGGCACTGGCAAGTACCACAGCCAGATTTACACACAATATATGAGCCAAAGGGTTCATGAGAGCATTATACACAGGGCAGCTGTATATATGTGTGGCCATTATACACAGGTGCAGCAGTATATACACATGGGCATTATACACAGGTGCAGCAGAATAAACATGTGGGCAGTATACACAGGTGCAGCAGTATATACATGTGGGTATTATACACAGGTGCAGCGGTATATACACATGGGCATTATACACAGGTGCAGTGGTATATACATGTGGGCATTATACACAGGTGCAGCAGTATATACATGTGGGCAATATACCCAAATGCAGCGGTATATACATGTAGACATTATACACAGGTGCAGCAGTATATACATGTGGGCATTATACACAGATGCAGCGGTATATACATGTGGGCATTATACACAGGTGCAGCAATATATACATGTGGGCATTATACACAGGTGCAGCGGTATATACGTGTGGGCATTATATACACATGCAACAGTATGTACATGTGAGCATTATACACAGGTGCAGCAGTATATACATCTGGGCATTATACACAGGTACAGCAGTATATACTGGTGGAAATTTGGTGAGTTTTGAATTTTAGAGATGTGCAAAAGAGGTAGGCTGAGTGTGTGTGTGTGTGTGTGTGTGTGTGTGTGTGTGTGTGTGTGTGTGTGTGTGTGTGTGTGTGTGTGTGTCTGTGTGTGTTGGGGGGAGTGGGGGGGTCACTGCCTCACCTCCCATAGACTTTTTACTCAAGAGTTTTGACTATAAAAATGATTAGAATAATACATAGAAGATATTTCTAATGTTTGTATTTTTCATATACTTTATACAGTCAGAACTCTGGTGTAAACGTTAGTATGACGGGAAAGGCTCTGCCTCACCTTCCTCACCCCACCGCAAGTCACTGGTTAGCACTAATATGATCCTAATACTAATGTGTATTCTACTGATATTAGACTGATATTCCCCTTGTTAAAGCACAAAGAGGGAAACACCCTGGGGAATAATGGACACAAACTGATACGGTAGAATTTCCTAGACATACTAAGTATCCACTTGTTGATATGAAAGAGACCAGAGGTGACGCACAGTCAGAGCTACAGAATAACAAGAGAAAGGCACAAGCACAAAATACAGACACATTCTCATTAAAGCCAAATAAATGTAATAATAACAAATTCCAGCGGCTTCCAGTGCGCAGAATTATATGTATAAAACACACTCTTTGTGTCGGTCACTGGTCTGTCTGATTTTATCCTATGTTTTGCTGATTTTTATCATATAAATATAAGTTATGTTTTAATATGTCCACAATTGTGCGTCACCCTCGGGCAATGCACTCTCTGTTCATTATTACATATTTATACATTGGCAGAACATTGCTATATAGAGGTGTGTCAGCAGTTTACAGTATGAGGGGTAATTAATACGGTACACTGCCCTAGGCACATGGCAAAGCTCCAACATCACTGCGGAATCACACACGCCTTTATGTGAGACTAGCAGAGTGTATATGCGGTATACAGGAGGAAATGATGTGCGTATATAAGTGTTCTCCTGGATTCCTGGAAACACTTATATGTATAAACAGGGGAGATTTGCCGCAACACTGATGTGGGAAGAATTGCAGAGATTTGTGTCATTTTGTTTTATTGATTTTATTTGGAATATTATGAAAGTGACAATTGGGATGAAGAGGATTATAATGAACAGTTTATAAACCACCTTGTAACAATATAGTTTCCTAATCGTACACATCTTCTCACCAGCGTTACAGTGTGATTGTAAGTAAAGGTTTGTGCGCTATTCTCGTGACTCAGTAATGGGTACGTCTTCCCCAGCCGCTCACACACACGGCTGTAACTAGGTGTGTGGAGGGGGCACTGCACATAGTGCTGCAGGGTAGGGGGCGCTGTTGGTGGCACTTGACAATTATCTTTTTAATTACTTTCACTTGCAGTTTCTCCCCTGTTTGAAGCCCAGCATCTCCTGACCGCCCCTGTCTCCTACCCTGACCCCTTCTGTCACTAATACCTATACATCATTCATCATCTCAACCTGAGATCTCTTTGTTATTTAGTTACACTGTCCTTTATTACATTCCAAGATGCTGACATGCCCGGGATTCAAACCCATTTCCTGTGGCATTGCAGTCAGTCACCATGCTCACTGAGCTATCTGCCCTTACATAGAAAGCTAGATAATTCTAAGCTAGAGAAATCTAACTAGTTGAAGCTCTTACCTTGTACTTTGTGAGAACATGATCAGCATTGTGATCTATGGCCCTCATTCCGAGTCGTTCGCTCGGTAATTTTCTTCGCATCGCAGCGTTTTTCTGCTTAGTACGCATGCGCAATGTTCGCACTGCGACTGCGCCAAGTAATTTTGCTATGATATGAGGATAGTTTTTTTACTCACGGCTTTTTCTTCGCTCCGGCGAACGTAATGTGATTGACAGGAAATGGGTGTTACTGGGCGGAAACACGGCGTTTTATGGGCATGTGGATGAAAACGCTACCGTTTCCGGAAAAAACGCAGGAGTGGCTGGAGAAATGGAGAGTGTCTGGCCGAACGCTGGGTGTGTTTGTGACGTCAAACCAGGAACGACAAGCACTGAACTGATCGCACAGGCAGAGTAAGTCTGAAGCTACTCTGAAACTGCTAAGTAGTTTGTAATCGCAATATTGCGAATACATCGTTCGCAATTTTAAGAAGCTAAGATTCACTCCCAGTAGGCGGCGGCTTAGCGTGTGTAACTCTGCTAAAATCGCCTTGCGAGCGAACAACTCGGAATGAGGGCCTATGTAGTGTGTGGCTGGCAGGGATTGGATGTGTGGCTGCACACTACATAGATCTGCTCAATGACAATGCTGATTATTATTATTTTGTTTTTATACCAATAGCGTCATATAGTATTCATAGTTTATATGCAGGATCAGATAGATCAATGAGTAGGGTGTTTGATTAGAATTCAACAGGTGATAGGTGTGAATCCTGGGTGTGGCAGTATATTGAAATGTGTTATTTAATAAAGGGTATTGTAACTGAATAACAACAAGCTCTCAAGTTACTGTAAGTGCATGAATGTGGTATAAAGAGGATTTGTGTCCAAATGCATTTTCTTGCAGCTGTATATATATATATATATATATATATATATACAGTATATAGTGGTAAGGGGCATCACAGCATTGGCTTTCTCTGGGGTCAATCTTGTCATGCCCCTTCACCACGAGGCATGCACCTTATGTCTCTATTGGAAAAATGGGGGTGAAGGGGTGGGGCTATTCTCTCTCTTGCACAGGGCACCAAAAAGTCTAGTTACGGCTCTGGTCACACAACACAATTTCTCAGTTTTTAGGAACAATCTTCAAGACATGATTTTTATTATGTATGTCTGCAGTTACTAATCATTTAGCCGCTATACATCCCTTAGTGCATGAGCAATTTCCTAAATATAAGTTGTCTGAGGATTTCATAAGTATATATATATATATATATATATATATATACATATAGTGTGTAACTTTTGTTATACATAATGCGCTGGGCAGGAGCAGTGTGTGTGAGTTCATGTGTGTGTGGGGGGGGGAGGGGATGTGTGTGTGTGTGTGTCAAGGGGGAGGATGTGTGTATGTGTGTGTGGTGTATGTGTGTGTGTGTGTGGGGGGGGGAGATGTTTGTGTTGTTTGGGCAGATGTGTCTGCGTCTGTGTATTATTTCCTCATGGTCCACACTGTACACCAGACATCAGCTTCTACTGAGATCTCTGGTATACAAGACGGTGATGATTGGGAAGGTTCTTCTATCAGAGATCAATGAGGGGGATGAGAATGTGACCAGAACCGCACCAGCCCACTGTATGACCCTGCCCACCCCTCCACTGGTCCGGGTGTTTCTGGTGTGGCCCTGGGGTACGTGGGGCACCACTCTGATCTCCTGATGTTATTAGGAGCTGAGACTGCTCGGCCATACTGACCCATCCTCCATTCTATGCGGCAGAGGATTCCTACACAATAGTCTCTGTCCTGCTCTTCATACCATTACCCATAACAGCCAATGAGATAACTGTAAGCAATCCGGTGTAGTGAGGCTGATGAAAGCTGATATGTGATTGCAGCAAACAGGACAGGGACTGCGCACGTGGAACAGGTCTCATATGAATATTTACTGCTACTGCCAAGATCCAGAGATCCCCAGATCCACACCACGGCCCTGTGCACCACTGCTGCCTCGGCTGTAATGTCTGTAGTGGTCCCGTGTTCCTTGGTTATAATGTCTGTAGTGGTCCTGTGTTCCTTGGCTGTAATGTCTGTAGTGGTCCCAGGTTCCTTGGCTGTAATGTCTGTAGTGGTCCCGTGTTCCTTGGCTGTAATGTCTGTAATGGTCCCGGGTTCCTTGGCTGTAATGTCTGTAGTGGTCCCGGGTTCCTTGGCTGTAATGTCTGTAGTGGTCCCGTGTTCCTTGGCTGTAATATCTGTAGTGGTCCCGTGTTCCTTGGCTGTAATGTCTGTAGTGGTCCCGTGTTCCTTGGCTGTAATGTCTGTAGTGGTCCTGTTTTCCTTGGCTGTAATGTCTGTAGTTGTCCCGTGTTCCTTGGCTGTAATGTCTGTAGTGGTCCCGTGTTCCTTGGCTGTAATGTCTGTAGTGGTTCTGTGTTCCCTGGCTGAAATGTCTGTAGTGGTCCCATGTTCCTTGGCTGTAATGTCTGTGGTGGTCCCGTGTTCCTTGGCTGTAATGTCTGTTGTGGTCCCATGTTCCTTGGCTGTAATGTCTGTAGTGGTCTCGGGTTTCTTGGCTGTAATGTCTATAATGGTCCTGTGTTCCTCAGCTGTTAGGTCAGTACTGGTACCATGTTCTTAGGCTGTTGAGTCAGTTGTGGTTCCAAGAATACTCTTAGGTTCTGTAAAATGTATAATATAAAATTGTATGCTTCAGTGGTAGAAGAGAACTTCAGGATGAGCAAATATATGAACAAGTAATGGCTGCTAAGGCATACTAACACGTACAAAAGAGTGATGTTATGTCACTACACTGCACTGTACACCATGATGTTATGTCATTACACTGCACTGTACACCGTGATGTTATGTCATTACACTGCACTGTACACCTTAATGTTATGTTATTACACTGCACTGCACACCGTGATGTTATGTCATTACACTGCACTGTGCACCATGATGTTACGTCACTACACTGCACTGTACACCGTGATGTTATGTCATTACACTGCACTGTACACCATGCTGTTATGTCACTACACTGTACAACATTCCAGATATGCTTATAAACATTAGCCTATATACAAAGTATATATATATATATATATACATACATACAAGCACATCTGTACATATACAGTGTAAAGATTCATACACATAGCATACAAACTGTACAGATATACATACACATGCACACACAGAGCATACATACAGCATATACTCACACAGAGCATACATACACACAGCCAATACACACAGACCATACATACGCACAGATATACACACAAACACACAGGGCATACACACAAACACACAAACCGAGCATGCATACTGTACACACAGCATATACACACACACAGAGTAAACATACACACAGTCTATACACACAAACACACAGAGCATACATACACACAGCATATATATATATATATATATATATATATATATATATATATACTGTATATATATATATATATATATACACATACAGATCATACATACACACAGCATATACACACACACAGAGCATATATACACACAGAGCATACATACACACAACATATATACACACAGAGCATACATACACACAGCATATATATGCACATAGAGCATACACACACAGCATATATACACACAAAGAGCATACATACAGCATATATAGACATAAACACATAGCATACATACACACAGAGCATACATGCACACAGCATATATATATATATATATATATATATAGACACAGGGCATACATACAGACAGCATATATACACACACACAAAACATACATATGGCATATACAATGACAGAGAGCATACATACACACAACATATATACACACACAGAGCATACATTCACAAAGCAGATATATATATACATACACAGAGTATACAAACAAACAGC